>NC_079873.1:27885596-28199971 GCF_023065955.2 Ursus arctos | reverse complement strand
GTCTTCCCCAACACATGATAGAAATTTAATACACCTGTTTCTGTGCTATCCCTGACCAAAGTCCATTCTTCAATAATTTCAATTTCAACCTTAACCAGTTCACTATAATGTACCTTTATCACTATTTAATTCTTTCTTTTAAGATTTTTGTTTTGCTCTTTTGTAATCAATTTTTTTTTTTTGAAATAGAGAGAAAGAGACAGAGCACACATGAAAGGGAGGGGAAGAGAGAATCTTAAGCAGGCTCCACACCCACTGTAGAGCCTGACACAGGGCTTGATCTCACGACCCTGAGATCATGACCTGAGCCACCCAGGTGCCTCTTTTATAATCAATTTTTCTAGCCATATTTATTCCATGTATTTATATCCAAAACTGCTATCAGTACTCACCTATAATTGTTGAAGTTTCCTTTTTTACCTATTTGCCCATGGAAGAAATTTCAGAGTGTGATATTTTGTGTTAACATCCATTTCAGAATGTGTTTTTATGACCCCGTCAATTTGGACAATGGCTTACCTATTGTAGGGGCCAAGGATAGGCTGACCAAAAATGTACACTTTGGCATATTGATTATTTTAAATGAAATCTACTTAAGAAACAGCTCAGCAGGGAGTCTTCTTGAGATTATCTTTCTCCCTCTTCCTCTGACCTCCCCCCACCTCTCTCTCTAACATTAATAAATAAATCTTTTAAAAGAAAAAAATTCCTCCTCAACACTATGTATATAAGTACTAATTACATTTTTAAAACAACAGAATACAGGGGATTATTTTTCATTTTTTCAGATATAGAGATTAAGATTGAGAAATCTAAAATCAGATTATTGTAGAGGAAAATAGAAGAATTTGATCTTAGTGATTAGAAGACTTTTTTTCTTTATCACTAAATTCCAAAAAGGTTACCTTGTAGCAATGCCGAATATAATTAAAATGGAAAAACATTAGTTATATGGAGGAAAAAAAGTTTTCTGCAAGGTAGAAAAACTTAAAGAAAAATAATTAAACCTAAGTATATTGTGATGTTATTTTTCCCCCTATATATAAGTCATGTGGCTTCATCTAATTTTGTTAATGCTTAATGATGTTTTGTTTTAGTTTTTTAGAGGTCATGTTCCTTTGTAATTTAAAAAAAAATCTAGCAGTTGTTTTGAAATCTTTCCCCTTGTCTTTTATAAATCAAAACAAAACAAAACAACCCCCCAAAACATAGAAGAGATATAGTCTTTCCTCAAGGCTACAGAGAAAGGTTTCATCTCCATAGGACTATAGCTTCATTTTTTTCTCAGTTGAGGAACTGAATGCATCTTCATTTAAGATATAAATTTAAAGACAAATTAACATTTCAGTTAAAAATATCTAACAGCTATTCACTGAGAATGGGGAACAAAGATTTGAAGTTTGATTCTTTCCATTTCTGGACATTCCAAAGTCTTGGAGAATACTACTCCTACTAGATTTTTTCCTAATTATACTCCTGCATTAGCACTTCATTTGTGAAAAATGACACTTCCTAGAATGTTGATCGTGTACAGGGAGGAAAAATAATTTTCCCTCTACTCTTCTAGCTTCTTGGCTGAGAACCCCTGGAATAAAAGATTAACAGGACAAAAAGCAACCAGGAGTTTAATAACATGTATACCTCCTGTGTATATAGGAGAGACCCAGGAAAACTGAGTAACTCCCCCAAATGGACTTAAGTACCACCTTAAATACCATCTTCAGCAAGAGACAAAAGAAGGCGTTGATGGAGAAGCCAGTTATAGGAGGTTATCAGAACACAGTAAAAAAAGGTGAGGTTGTTGGGAAGATTTAAGTCCATGTTTTCTTCATTGATAAGAGTTTCTAGAGATTTAGAGTCATCCTGCTCTTCCTGATACAGAGGAGAAACCCTTACATGTGGAGTTTTCCTTTATACATGTAAATGTCTCCTACAAAAGGGTAACTTCTACTTGGTTTTCAGAGCTTGTCCTGTGTCTGCTCTTTCTTAAAAATAACCAGCCCAAGATAAACCTTATCCAAAGGGGCATATTTTGGGGTGACAAATTCAGCTCTGCTTCAGTTATCACCAGTTCATGTCCATGATCCAGCTTCCTGAACTACTACGTGTGTGATGAATATAGGGGCACCAAAGTGACCCAGCCCATGATGCCTCAAATATTAGTTTTTGTTAGATAAATAACTACATAGTGTTCTGATTTTCACTGAAGCCAAAGAAAACAGTGGATGGAAAGAAGCTGATGTAGCTGTGTACTGTCTTCTTTTTAACACTAGAAGATTTGCTTCACAGCCTTTGATGTTAGTATTTCTTCTGGATTCATGTAATTAACCACCTAATTCCTTTCTCTTTTTTCCCCCTATATTCTTGTAACTGTTTTAGTCAAAAGTATAAGTAAGCAAGTCAGGGACAGCCAGATGTGTGCTAATTGAATAGACTTCAGTATTTCAGGGTGCTTGAAACAATCTGCATCTCTCAGTGATCTTTTTGCACAAAAACCAAGGCAAACTTCACTTTAGCTGAGAAAAAATAAGTTCATTTTCTAGAGATAAGATTTTACAAAACTGGAAATATGTCATTATTGCAGTATACTTTGTTTATTTATACCCTAAAAAAGGTATCTTGAGAATTTCGTCTCAAGGTAGACGTAAAATCCTCAGGACAGGTGAGAGAGGGTGACTCATTTCCATACTAACAAGTAAGTTAAGAAAATCTGATCAATTTATGTTGAGTAGAGTTTAAAAGTCACCTGCCTTTTCACTCTTGTCCCTATTTTCCCAAGTATTAGCAGTGTTATTTATAATCTCTGTTGGGAAAGAAACATTTTTCTCTACCTTCCAAGATTCTTTTTGCTGGTCTAAGAATTAAACTGACATAAGACAGATTAACAGGAGGAAGTAAAATATAATTATGTATGCATGGGGGCTTCATAAGAATATGAGGCCCACAGGCAGCCAAGCAACTGAAGCGTATATGCCATCTAGAGCTAAGGATATGGGGGTAGGGGTCTGGGGCTTCAGAGGGAAGGAAGACAATTCACAGAAAGACGAAAAGAGTAAATAAATACTTGGTAAACAAATATATGCTGGGCCACAGAAATGACAGGACACAGAGACGAATTTTAGTAAACAGACATTGCTAAATTCCTCCATGTCTACCACCCTGGGTGTCATATCATACTGTAGTTATCTGTGGTGATAGCAGCTTCCTTCCTGGAGCAGGTCCTCTATCTAAATTATTTTAGGAATTTAGGAGAAAGGTCAAAGGTTCTTCCCAAGGCTTCTGTTTCTTAAAAATAATCAACCTCGAATAATCCACCTGACAAAGAGACACATTTTGGGGTGGCAATTTTTGCTTCCCTATACCTTCTTTACTAACTATAACTAGTATTTTGAAAATAAATAAAAATAAAGCCATTGATTAAAACTCAAAATCAAGACACTAAAAAAATGCTCTTGCTAATATGGGTCCCATTACTTATACGGCATAAGTATTTAATAACATTGTGAAAACCTATGTTCTAATGCTTTCCTCTCTATGGAAGTTGCTCTTAATACTATAATTTTATCTAAGTCTACCTTAAGTCCTTTTTGATGAAAAAGAAACTCCAGAATAGATTCTGTACCAATCATCATGCTGAGAAAAATCAATGATACTTTCTAACTACTCAGAGTGTCCCTTTTCATTCTTTCAGTGAAACTAAATTTTAAGCCCATACTCTCCCTGATCTGCCCTATTCTGTTGTGAACATGTTAGTTCAGAAGGAAAGAGAAGTAAAACCTTGCAAGTCAAACCAGCTTTCAGAGCCAAGTAGTGATGTTCATTCTTGTATAAGATAAATGAAAATTATAATTGGTGAGACCATCGCATACTTCAGTGTTTATTCAAATGAAATGGAAAATATGCATGTAGCGTGGGAAATAAAACTAATTCCCAGCAGCAATCCAACAAAATTACTTATATATCAGCAGCAGACATTATAAATGGTATATTTCAGCAATAATTCTTAACCATAATGCCAAACTATTGCCAGTCACGCTTAGCTGTTACTACATGCAATATTTGCATCTTTCTACTCCTATTAATTCTGGAAAACAGTGCAATGAAAGAGACACACCCAATATTTTCATATAGAATTTGTATTTAACATATGTTCCTTCCATACTTTTAGTTTAAATGTAAAATTAATATAAAACTTAGTATGTGCAAAAGGAGTTTTTAGAGTTTGTCAATAAATGCATGTCTTGTGTGTACAGATACTAGTGCAACCAAAATCTAAAGGCACAACGTGTTAATGTTTATAGATGCATAGGTAAGTAGAATACTAGATAGATCGATATAGGTATGTCATCACTTCATGAGAACATTTAAAAATATATAGTGTTTAAAAGTTGATCCAAAAACCTGAATATATTAAGTTTCTTAAGGATTTAATAAAACTCGGAAGAATTAAAATTATATTTAAATCATCATATCAGCCAGATTTCAGGAAGGAAAAGAAAGCCCTCACCAGATTGTTCAATAGGAAATATTTAAACATGTTGGAAAAAATGAAAATGCAAACCAAGAACCTGAAATAACCCAGAGATTTTCAGTATCGTGAAGCTCTTACCCTTCCTAGAGATGGAGGGATATTGGGGACAAGACCCTTACAAAAAATAACTCCAAATTGATTTAAGACTTAAATGTCAAACCTGAAACCGTAAAACTACAAGAAAACATAGGGGAAAATCTCCTTGACATTGGTCTTGGAAATGATTTTTTGGATATGACACCAAAAGCACAAGCAACAAAAAGCAAAAATCAACAAGGGGGGCTATATCAAACTAAACAGTTTCTGCACAGCAAAAGAAAGGATCAACAAAATGAAAAGGCAATGTACAGAAAGGGAGAAAATATTTGTAAACCACATATCTGTTAAGGAGATGATATGCAAAATATGTAAGGAAATACAAATGAAAATTGCAATGAGGTATCACTTCACACCTGTCAGAATGGCTAAAATCAACAACACAAGAAACAGCAGGTATTCACAGGGATGTGGAGAAAGGGGAACCCTCCTGCACTGTTGGTGGGAATGCACGCTGGGGCAGCTACTGTGGGAAACAGTATGGATGTTCCTCAAAAAGTTAAAACTGGAACTACCTTCTGATCCAGCAATTGCACTACTAGGTATTTACCCCAAAGAGTTAAAAAATACTAATTGAAAGGGATACATGCACGCTGATGTTTACAGCAGCATTATCTACAATAGCCAAATTATAGAAACTGCCCTAGTGTCCATCGACTGGTGAATGGATAAAGAAGTGGGGTGTGTGTGTGTGTGTGTGTGTGTGTGTGTGCATGTGTGTGTGTGTGTGTGTAATGGAATATTACTCAGCCATAAAAAAGAATGAAAACTTGCCATTTGTAATGACATGGATGGAGCTAGAGAGTATCATGTTCAGTGAAATAACTCAGAGAAAGACAAATACCATATGATTTCACTCATATGTGGAATTTAAGAAACAAACCAATGAGCAAGGGGAAATAAAGAGAGAGAGAGGCAAGCCAAGAAACAGACTCTTAACAGTGGAGAACAAACTGATGGTTACCAGAGGGGAGGTGAGTGGGGGGATGGGTTACATAGGTGAAGGGGAGTAAGGAGTGCACTTGTTGTGATGAGCACAGTGCATTGTACAGAAGTGTTGAATTACTATATTGTACACATGAAACTGATATTACACTGTATGTTAACTAACTGGAATTTAAATAAAAACTTAAAACACGTATATAAAACACATATAAATGAGAGAAAGGAACTCATACAACTGTATAGCAAAAACACCAAATAATTCAATTAAAACATGTGCTAAAGACCTAAATAGACTTTTTTTTTTTCAAAGAAGACATAAATGGCCAGCAGGTACTTGAGAAAGTGGCAACATCACTATTAATCACCAGGGAAATGCAAGTCAAAGCTGCAACAAGATCTCACCTGACAACTGTTAGAATGACTATTATCAAAAAGGCAAGCGATAAGATGTGCTGGTGAGGATGAGGAGAAAAAGGAAGCCTGGTGCACTGTTGGTGGGGATGTGACCTGGTACAGCTACTATGGAAAACAGTATGGAGGATCCTCGATAAATTAAAAATAGAACTACCATATGATGCCACAATTCCACTTCTGGGTATATATCCAAAGAAAATGAAATCACTATCTTGAAGTGATATATGCACCCTCGTCACCAACATGTTTATTACAGAATTATTTACAATAGCCAAGACAAGGAAATAATCGACCTGTCAACAGATGAACGGATAAAGAAAATGTAGGGTGGATAGATAGATGATATAGATAGATACAGATTAGATATAGATATAGATGCAGATATATAATAAAATATTATTCTGCCCTAAAAAGAAAGAAATCTTGCCATTGTGACAACATGAATAAAATTTGAAGACATTGTGCTGGGAGAAATAAGTTGGAGAAAGACAAATACTGTATGATATCACTTATGGGTAGAATATAAAAGAAAACTCATAGAAACAGAGAATAGATTTGTGGTTGCTGTGGGGGTGGGATGAGGGAAATGGGTGAAGGTGGGCACAAGGTGCAAATTTTCAGTTATAAGGTGAGTTAGTTCTGAGGATCTGTACAGCATGTTAACCATAGTTAATGGTACTCTAGTGTGTACTTGAAAGTTACTAAGAGAGTAGATCTTAAAAGTTCTCACCACAGGGATGCCTGGGTGGCTCAGTCATTTAAGCATCTGCCTCCGGGTCAGGTCATGATCCCAGGGTCCTGGGGTGGAGCCCCACATCAGGCTTCCTGCTCAGCGGGGAGTCTGCTTCTCCCTCAGCCTCTGCCTCTGCTTCTCCCCCTGCTTGTGCTCCCTCCCTCCCTCTCTCCCTCAAATAAATAAATAAAATCTTTTAAAAAAATGTTCTCACCACAAAAAAGAAAGAAAGAAAAAGTAACTGAGGTAATGGATCTGTTAACTAACCATATCAAGGTAATCATTTTGCAATATATACATATATCAAATCATTGCTTTGTATACCTTAAACTTACACACTATTATGTTAATTGTATCTCAGTAAAGCTGGGAAAAATAAAATAAATGAAAAAGGGGGTAAGGTAAGAAGTGGTGTTAAAGTAACACAATTGGGGCAGAGAGGTAAAAGTGAAGACCATGAATGAAGAGCCTGTCTTTGAAAGCAGGAATTACAGAGGAAACATGTTGCAGAAACAGCAACTTCATGGAGACACTGCTTATTCAGAGGCAGGGGGTGGAAATACTTGGTCTTCTTTCTCCCTCTCTTCTGCAGATCTCCTGCTGGCACTTCTTATGGGTCAAACCTAACAGGAATTCTTTTGGCAAGGGAACCTGGGAAATGTAGTCTTCAGTGGTCGATATCTGATTAGGCAGGACAAAGCAGGGGAAGGACAAGAATGGATCTGAGGGCAAAGAGATGACTGATCCAATCCTTAAAAACATGGCAGGGCCAATGTTCAATGGGAAATCTCAAGAGATCATAGATGGAAATTACAGTTAACCTGAGAAAAGGTCATATAAACCCTATAGATGTTCATTAAAGTAATAAAGGCAGGAGCTTGTAACTACAGTTTGCTTTTTAATCATTTTGATATAGAGGACTTTCTGCCCTGGAAATGCAAAGACAGATGAGAGAGAAAGAAGGGGATGTTTTTCTGATAGCTTTGCCTGGAAAGGAGGCATTTTCCTACTCAAGTGGCAAGGTTTCCTGAGGAGAAAAAAAATGGTCCCTGCTGAGTCCCAGAATGAAAACCACAGAGTGACTGAAGCTTGGGCATAATTACAGATAGCCTAGAAGAAGCATGAAAAATGGATAAGAGACAGTGAATTCCATTTATAAAGTTTACTTCTATGCCACATGTCTCTGAAGTTGTTTGAAGGGGCTTCAAACAAAACCCACATACCATAAGAATATAGAGTAGACTCTGATTATTTGGTCTAGGGAAAGGAGTAATTAAAATATCTCCCCAAATTAGAGCTTTTTAAATTTGCTGTGAAAGTACATAAAATTTGACTTTTGGCTTTTGGGAAAGGAAGGCCAAACATGACTTATGGACCTAGCTCTCATAATCAGCATGGGAAAGTATACCACTTATTCACAGGAATTATAAGTATTGCCAGACACAAAGTCCTAAAAATTCTCAATAGAAATTTATCTAAAAACATTGTATGATAAAGTGTACATTGACTACAATAAAATTTTATAGCAAAGGTGAAAGTTATATACCATAGGAATCTTTCTTATTATCAAGTATGAGAGAATCTGAATGTTTAACATTAAACCACATTTCAGAGAAGTCAGTTGTTCAAGAGCCTGACTGACTTGATGTAGTGCCCATTAATGGTTTCATTAATGGGCATGTCCAAAATGTGCTCCAGGGAGGAAAAACTCCATAATATAAAAAGATGTCCAAAATGCCCACATAAGTTTGTGAAATGCTGTATCAGGTACTATAACCCTCCAGGATATTCTAATTTAGTAAGACCATACCAAAGGATCTGAATAGTCCCTCAGAGAGAAATCTATTGAAAGTTTTTCAGACTAATGTTTTCCAAACACTGTTGATCACAGAATCTATTTGAGACTGAAGTTCGTTAACATTTTGGGGGACCAGGTTTTCACATTTCTCACTTTGGGGAACTCTAGGCTCATGTCATCACATAAATAAATTTAGAATGTGTATAAGCATTGTATGAGTCCCATGCTCACTATTATCATTAATAGTAAACAAAGTGCTGCCCCTTACTGGATGCTATTTAGAAGATATTCAGTACTGATAATAAGAATTACCATACTAAGGGCATCTGGGTGGCTCAGTCAGTTAAGTGTCTGCCTTCAGCTCAGGTCATGATCCCAGGGTCCTGGGATCGAGACCCGCACATCAGGCTCCCTGCTCGGTGGGGAGCCTGCTTCTTCCTCTCCCACTCCCCCTGCTTGTATTCCCTCTCTCACTCTCTCTCTCTCTCTGTCAAATAAATAAAATCTCAAAAAAAAAAAAAAAGAATTACCATACTGAGCATCTCCTATAGACCAAGAAACTATGGCCTATGAATAATTTATCTCATCACAACAAATTAAGTAACCATTATGCCCATTTAATAGATGGTAGTGAAAATTCTTTGAATACCAAAAAATAAAAATCACTTTTTATTAAGAAAACTAAAAAAAACCTAAGGAAGGGGAACTTTCCAGAACAAGGAATCTGCCTTCTGTCCATCGATGGGAAGTGTCTTCATGAAAATCCAGGAAATTCAACAGTGCTCAAATTTAGAACTGCTGTAGCATTTGATAACTTTGGGTTATATATGTTTTAGCAGGACACACATGAGGGTACCCTGGGAGCAGTATGGGGAAAGTGTGAACAGCTCTGGTCCTTAACTAGGAAACCATTACTAATGGTAACTTGATCCATTTTATTTTAATCACCATAAATTCCTGGTGATTTTCACTCAGCCACATAACCTCATCTGCCACATGGAAAGATATCTAACATGGAGGTGTTGTGACAATAGATTTTTTTGAGGATTTTTTTATTCCTCAGCTTTCTAGCAACTATCTGTTGAGCACTATAACCATGTAAGTTTACAGTGCTAAGCAACAAAATGAAGATGCACTGACCAAACTATTAAGGAAATTCCACAGGAAGCCATTAATAGGTGTTCTGTGATCATTTTCTCTTTTCTGCTTGTCTCTCAAAGTTCCAGACAATATAAATAAGCTCAGAGGGTCTCAAACCTAAGTGCACATTGAAATCTTCAGCAGGGCTTTCAAGGAAAAAAAACATAATGGAGCCTACCACAAATCATTAAATCGGAAACTCAGGCGTAGCACCTAGACATAAATATTTTTTTTTAAAGCTTTCCACATTTTTCTAACAGCAGCTAAGATGGAAAACTCTGACTCAGTTGTAAATGTAGTCTCAGAAGTATCAAATGAGGAAGCAGTAGTAGAGTAAAAAAATAAGAGATGAAAAACTATAGAAGAATAAAATAGAAAGGAACAGGATCCAGAGATGACCGAGAAAGTGAAGCATAAAAGTGGCATCTGTGACAAGAGCATAAGTTTAATAGGAGCTAGGCATTGAGATACTACAGGGAGAATCTATAAACATCTTTAAAATATAACTCCAACAGAAATTATCTACAACGGTGATTAGCAAACCTTGTTGTTTAATTGAATCAGCTGGGTGAGACTGTAAAAAGCCAGATGCCCAGGTTGCACCCCAGACCATATAAATCAGTATTTCTGGAGTTGGTGCCTTTTGGCTTGGGGTATTGGTACTTTTAAAGCTCCACAAGTGATTCCAGTGTGCAGTAATGAAAGTTTCTCAAATTTCAATGTTCATATGAATAACTGGGGATCCTGTAAAAGATCAGATTCTGATTATGTAGGTCTGGGGCTGGACCCAAGATTCTGCAGTCTCAGTATTTCCCATCTGCTGCTGCTTTTGCTGCTGCTGCTCTAAGAAACACACTTTAAATAATAAGGATTGGAACACTGGCTCTCAAACTTGGCTGCATATTGGAATACCCTGGCGAACTTTAAAAGTTGCTGATGCTTTGATCCCAACCCCCGATGGTGTAACAGATATGGTGTCAGTATGGTATAAACCACTCATTGAAATGCCTTTGATTGCCTTTCTCCCTTCCCCACCTTACCCTTCCCTTCTGTGCTTCCTTACACAATCGTTCAAATCAATTACCTGCACCCACATCCTAGTGTCAAAGTTGACTTTTAGGGGATCCCATGCCAAGACCCCACCTTCAGTCTTGTAACACAACTCATCTGATATGGTGTTCTCTTCCTCCTTCCTCTTTTTTCAAGGTTCAGTTTTTTTCATGACAATATTTGCTCTATCCCTTCCAGTCTAATGCTTTCAGTCTGACAGAAAAAAAATTGAGGGTTTCCTGGGTGGCTCAGTTGGTTAAGTGCCTGTCATTGGCTCAGATCATGACCCCGGAGCCCCAGGATAGAGCCCCGCATCGGTCTCCCTGCTCAATGGACAGCCTGCTTCTTCCTCTGCCCCTCACCTTGCTTGTGTTCTCTCTCACTCTCACTTTCATTCTCTCTCCCTCTCAAATAAATACATAAAATCTTTAAAAAATTGAAACAAAATAGAAGCTGAGACTTTCTACTTTTTTCTGTCACTTCATAACATTGCCCCATGCACTCCCAATAAATTAAACTGTGATTTTTATTGTTGTGAGTCTTGCTCTGAAAATGATTCTAAAAACCTGTATGTTATTCTTAACAATTTTTTCAACTTTTGGCTCAATTTTAGTTTATTCTTTCATGAAATTACACTTAGGTGTCCAGATCCTCTAATTTGTATTCATCATAGGTCATTTTCTTAGGGTTCGCTAATCTGGTATTGTCATTTTCCACAATGTGAGAGAACAGGTAAATAAAGAAGGAAAATTATATGAATAAAAGTCATACAGTAGGGACTCATCCACCTGTCCATGAATCCAATCATTCAGTTAATGTTTACTGAATATCCACTATGCGGTGTCTAAATACTGGGAAGCAGAGTAAAGAGGGCAGACAGATAAGCATTTTGACTAATTATTAGTGACTCTAAAGCAAAAATATGATAATTTCATATTATGCCAATTATTGTAAATGAAATACACAGAGTGTGATAGAGGTAGGAGTGTGTGTTGGGAAGTACAACTTTATAGACAATGGTCCGTGAAGGCTGCTCCAAAGAAGAGTTATTTGAGATAAATTCCAAAGGCTCAGCCCCTTTTATTCATAAGAGAATGTTTTAAGCAATCATCACATCTAGTAAATAAATACAGTACAGTTCTAACTGGTTAGATTCTTTGATTTACAAAGCCAGACTAAATTAAAAAGTGCAAAGAGGCTGCAAGATACAGGTAGACTTACAATACAAATGAGACTTACTAAAGAATGTGATAAATCTCCAAGTACCGAGACAGGAAAATGCCTAAAGAATGTAATAATTTTTTGGGGGGGTAGCTCAGTCGGTTAAGCGTCTGCCTTCCGCTCAGGTCATAATCCCGAGCTCCTGGGATCATGATTCCGGGGTACTGAGATCAAGCCCTGTGTAGGGTTTCCTGCTCAGCGGAGAGCCTGCTTCTCCCTCTCCTGCTCTCCCTACTTGTGAGCTCTCTCTCTCTGTGTCAAATAGATAAATAAAATATTTTACAAGATAATAATTTAAAAATAATTTAATGTTTTTTAATGCAGAATTATATCATTTAATTTATATTTAAAATACACATACACACACACTTAGATATATGTATATATCTCATGTTTGTCTTAGCCTTAACTTATCTCCATTTGAACGGTCATAGAATATATTTAGAACGTTGCACAGAGAACTGTTAGCAAGAATTACCTTCAAAGTGTGAGACTGGGGAGAAAGTGGTAAAAGGATTTTGCTCAGTGATAATTTATGCCCTCCAAGTTTGCTAGTATATTTATAATGTTACACATAATGTTTATAATGTTATATACAATAGTCGTAAAAAGGGGGAAATAGACAAATAAGAAACAGGTGATGGTAGATAGTACAGGTAGAAATAAATACAAAACACAAAAACTAATTGAAAGTTTTAAAAATGAAAAAAATTAAATTAGGATTAAAAATAAAATAACTTAAATTTGAAAAAAAAATTTAAACATTAAAAAATAATTTAAAATGGGGTGCCTGGGTGGCTCAGTCAGTTAAGTGTCTACCTTCGGCTCAGGACATGATCCTAGGATCCTGGGATAGAGCCCTGAGTTGGGCTTCCTGCTCCGTGGAGAGTCGGCTTCTCCCTCTCCCTCTGCCCCTCCCCAACTTGTGTGTGTGTGTGTGTGTGTGTGTGTGTGTGTGTGTGTAATGGAATATTACTCAGCCATAAAAAAGAATGAAAACTTGCCATTTGTAATGACATGGATGGAGCTAGAGAGTATCATCATGACCCTGGAGTCCCAGGATAGAGAAAATTTCTGTATGTAACAGTCAGATGTTCAATCATAATTGCCTTGGTCAATATAAATTTAATCTTTCTTGAAGAAAAAAGCTAATTTTAGTTAATTCTAAAACAACAAAATCAGGGTTAATTTGAAAAGCAGTTATTTTCAGGGTAGACTTTACATGCTTCGGGCAAAGGCCTTTGCAATATTTGCAGAATAATGTTTCAGAGTTAAGTACAAAGCTGTTTTTGATCCTGAAATATTTAGTACTCTATAAAAAGAATCATCAAACCAACATATTGCCATGCAGACTTAACTAAAATAAATAGTGCCTAAAATAAACAGTGTTGTGATTTTTAAACCAGACATATTCTAAATGGGAAAAAAATGTACATCTCTGTATTAAGTAGATTCTTCCAGATTAAACTTAAATTAGGTAAAGTGGTCATCATGCAAATTGTGAAATAAATCTAGAAAAACAAGTTTAGATAATGAGAAAAATGACACTCTAGAGCTCTACAAATATAAATTTCCGAGGCTAAAGAGCTGAAGCAGTGCTTGTGGTCTAGAACAAAGTGGTGTATTTCTAAGCAGTGGGAAGAACAGACTATCCTCTAAATCAATAAATGCTTGCTAGTGCAATTGACTGTCCATTAGTAAATACAATTAATTTAGACCTATTTCAATTCTACACAGAAATAAATTCTAGATGAAGTAGAGAGCTACGTGATAAAAAAATAATCATTGAAAGCATTAAATGTCACTGTGAGAAAGGCCTTCCTAAATACCAGAGGAGTCATAAATAAAAATATTAACATATTTTAGTATATATCATGTCAAATGGAGAGATACAATGTAGGAAAAATTGTAACTCATTTTGTAAATGAAGACAAACATTTAAAAAACATGAGTTTCTACATATTCCATAAAAAATGACACAAGTCAATTGTTAACAAAACATATGAGGGCAAGTCAGAAAATACAAAATATAAATGGCCAATAAACATACGAAAATATGCACGAAGTTATTAAAAATTAACAGAGCAAATTAGAAAACTGCAAAATATAATTTTTTCTTAATCGTAGTAAGATCAATAATGTTAGATGTTACTAGAAATGTGAAAAAATGGGTACATGAATACATTATCATTGGAGTAAATTTGTTAACCATTTTTGGAAGGTAATTTATTGGTATCTATCAAAATGTGAAAAGCCAGTACTTTTTTTTTTTTTTAACAAATTCCAGTTCTAAGAAATTATTTTATGGAGACCCTACACATGTGTCCAGTAATCAGTGTTCAAGACATTCCTTGCAGCACTGACTATATAGCTTAAACAAACAAGTAAATTTAAAACAGCCATCATAAGAGAGTGGTTAAATAAACTGGGCTACACCTTCTCTGTATAATGCTTTCTAGTTATTTTTTAAAAATAAAGTATATATTGTTAAGGTAATAAAAATGTTATAAATCCTATGTAAGGAACAAAATATATACAGGTTTCTGCATAACCATGTGTAAGTAAAGGAAATTTAAATGGCCAAATGGGCACCGATCTCAGGACAAATATGATTCTCTAAATAGTAGAATACAAGAAGGAGAGCAGAGAGTTATATTTATATTTCACTCTACACTTTGTATCATATGGGTCTTTTATGTGTATAGTCCTTTATTACCTCTAGAAGGAAGGAAGGAAGGAAGGAAGGAAGGAAGGAAGGAAGGAAGGAAGGAAGGGAGGGAGGGAAGGAGGGAAAGAGGGGAATGGTGTACTCTTGTATTCCTTGTATAATTTAAGGAGAGAGACAAAAGAAGGGAGAAAAAGAGGGAATAAAAAAGGAAAGAAGAAAAGAAGGATGGTTAGTCTGTCTTAAAGGGGTAGGGATTTTGAATTTTTGTTCCCAGTGTACTGATACATTATAATCACTCAAAAAATACTTGTTAAATAAAGGGAAGGAGGGGGGGGTAGAATGGATTTCTATGAATTCTTCTCAATACCTGGAAAATATACAAATAACAGTATAATAATATCTTTTGTGATCACTTGTAGTTATCTTAAACTATGTGGTAGAACATATTTTTAATATACACTCCTATGGATCAAATGTTTTACAACAAAAGCGTATAAGCACTAAAAACATTAGAATCTTAGAAATCAGACATGGAAGCAATATATCAGTTCACCTAGATCAGGTTTTAATTTTCAATGGTAAGACTGTGCTTGTTCTAAGAAAATTCTTTGAAAAGCAGTACTCTTTTGTCCAAATACTTATTTTCTGCCAACAGTATACTAACATTGTACTGTATATTTCTTTAGTCATAATTTCTGTGAAACTTGCTTACAACTTAAAATATACATTAAAGAGTTGAAGTTAAATTAAGAATTAGGAAGTAGTCGGTGGTAAAACTAAGACAACATATTAGATTAATAATGAAAATTTTATCTATTGTACATTTCCATTGCTTCCTCCATTTCATGTTTTTTCTTTCCTACATTTATGTAAAAAAACTAATAAAAACAAATATTAACCTATCACATTTTAAGTTAATCATCATTATTAAATGTCCTTTCCTTTTAATTCTCACGTATTTTGCTGTTTATTCCTGATATTTACATTTGATCTCTAGACATATGATGGCAAAGTTTAGTTGTTATTGTGAAGATGTAAATGCATGTTTTATTTTTAATTAATTTTCTCCATCTATTTATTCATATTCCCATTTTGTCTATATTTTCTTTTCCTATTCCTTTCTAATTATCATACATTCCTTCTGTGTGAA
This sequence comes from Ursus arctos, assembly GCF_023065955.2. Taxonomy (NCBI): domain Eukaryota; kingdom Metazoa; phylum Chordata; class Mammalia; order Carnivora; family Ursidae; genus Ursus; species Ursus arctos. Next base: position 28,184,225 of record NC_079873.1, on the reverse strand, counting down.
ATTCTATGATCTAATTATGTAATTATGATATTTAATTGTTATGTATTAATTAGTTAATCCAACAAATATTTATTGAGTGTACCCATTACAATTTTAGGCACTGGGGATCCAGTAGGAAAAATATCACTGTCCATCATGGAGCTTCTAGTCTAGTGGGAATTGACAGACCAAAAACATAATAAATTCACATATGCTACAACACGTTGTAATAATTGCTATAAAAATGACAGGATAAAAGGAACAAGGAATACAGGGGAAGGACAACCCCTCAAAGTGATAGGAAGTGAGGGAGGGAGCTGATTAGGTATCTACGGGAAGAGATTGCTAGGCAAAGGAAACAGGTGCAAATAACTAAGACAGAAACATGTATGGTGAGATTCCAGGAAGAACAAGGCCAGCGCACTGGAATGGAGTTGGATAGGCATCGACAGATGAGGGATAAGGTCACAGGAGCCAAGAGGTAGGGTGAGGCAGGTCACCCTGTATAAACCGTTTTAAGCATTTTTACTTTTACTCTAAGTAGGGTCTTGAACAGAGAAATGACATCATCTGTCATGCATTTATAAAGATCTCTCTGGCTGCTGCTGGAAAATAGACTTTAATGGAGCAAAGGCAAAAGCAGGGCAACCAGGAGACTATGTCAGAATCCAGAGAGATGATGGTACTTGGACCACAGTGGTCATTTGGATGCTGTGAGATCATTTCAGAATCTATAAATATTTTGAAGGATATGAACTAGATGTGGAGTAAGAAGGAGAAGAACTAATGATGACTCATGCAAACAACAGGAATTCACTGAGTTTACTGTGGGGATGCCCATAAGCTAAAACTCGAACTGGGATGGTTGATCAGGAAACATGGCAGCCCTTGGATTGTTTTCTCCCTCACGGCATCTCTGCTTCATTCTGAATGTGAGGACTGCCCAGCCCAGGAGTTATTTGATAAGGTGTTTTTGTTTTTAAAAATTTCTTGTTTGACTAGAATTTCAATTAGTTGTTTGAAATAGAATGGATTTAAATATAAAGCCAGAGAGAAAAGAGGAAAATAAAGGAAAATGATCTTGAGAACAAAGAAAGAAGAAATGACAGAATTTTGAAAATCAGTGATCGATAATTAGAAAATAGAGGTGAAAAACAGAAAACACAGTGAGAGAAAACAAACCCTATGGAATACTTTTAAAATACCACTCTTACATAGTATGACACTTGCATATTTAATGGCTTTCAATTCACTAAAGGAAATATTATTATTTTAAAGAGGCAGTTAGATGGACTATATATATTGATGGTCTTAAATGTCAGTTCATCCAACAGTGTTCTGTACCCTGAAATGGAGTTTGTTATCTGATGACACAAGACTTTACCAGCTGGATATTACTTTTTTTGTTTGTGTGTTTTTATCAAATGGCCAAGTTCAGTTTGCTGATCCTCAAAATCAATAACGCCAATATCTTCCCCTAGTGACTATTTGCACTTTAGTCAATTATTATTAATAGAATGATTGTGTTTTAACCCTGAAAAAGGGACTATCCCTACGGCCAAGGCAAGTATTATTATGGCAATTACTTTACCAGATATAATTTAAATATTTGGAAAATTTGAGATCACAGTGAATTTCAAATATGTGCCCCTGATAGAAGAGTGAATATCTGGCATTTGTAATGATGCTACTAACGTTCTCCTGAGGCATTTGGAACACAGTTGCTTTCTTCTCTATCCAAAGTTTACTAGTACTACCGATAAAGTAACTTCCATATTTTATTGCTGATATACTCATTGCAGGAAATCCAAATTCTGCTGTGAAATTATTCATTTTATTCTTCATAATATATCTTTCCTATTTGTACAAACTAGTGAATATCCATTGTTATTGTAGAAATTTTAAACTCTGCAGTGCAATAGGTTTATAAGGATACCCATATTTAGTGTAAGAATAATATTTGTCCACATTCTGGCCTAATACCTAATAATGGCATTTACTGTATTGTTCTTTATAAGAGTCTCTATACTGAAATAAGTTGTTTTTGTATTCAAAGATAAAACTACTATTTAAAACACGAAGGATTTAAGAAATAGAAACAGTAAAAATTCAATGGACATAAAGATGTTAAAAATTATTGCTTTGGGAAAAAAAAGTATGCTGCTGGAAATATTGTCATAGTGATTTTAATTCTATGATATATTTCAGGAGTTTTAAAGTCATGAATGCCAAGTTGATGCTTAATAAATATGTCTGGAAGGGAGATTTACTTACATGGAATTTGTGGATTTTTTCTGGCCTCTTTGAAGGAATAATACAAAACAACATGAAAATTTTTTATTATATTAAAAAATGAGGACTGAATAATTAGGAGGGTAAGATCAGAATTACATGTGGATGATCTAGTTTTTTATATCATATTACCCAGAAGAAGAGCTAATATCATACATATCCAATTCTACCTATGGTTTTTCTGAGGAGGACTTTAGGAACTTGGGACTACCTAGAATTGTAGGTATTACCTTCTGATATGTACTCTGTTTATTAATTAATGAAATGAATGAATATAAGTGTTATGAAAATTATATTTAGAATATTTAAAATGCAGGTAAATAAAATAATTTCTCCTGAAGATCATTTTACTTTCAAATTCTACAAGTGTCATTAATATATAAAATGCTCTGTGACTCTCCACTCTCATGGATAAAAAGTATTAAAACAGTGCTGGAAACAAACAGTGCATTAGTAATATTGGTAAAAAGGAGAGCTTGATTAAAGGGAATTTTAGCTTCACAAGTTGTGATGTCATATGGTTTGATTATAAGTAACATCTTAATTTGAGAAAGGTAAAATAAAACAAAATCACTAACTTTCCTTTGGAATCTGTATTCCAAATGTATCCATGCGAGAGAAAGCCCAAATAAACTCTAGGAATATTAATTTTGTAGAGCAATATGACCAAAATGAGTTTCTTAGAAACAACATGAAATGATTAAAAACCCAAATTTTCTTTAGTGCTTAATGTACTTGAATAACTTCTTCCTCATGATTTCCACTGATGGAAATGTTTGATAATTGCATTTTGCAGTGCCATCAGAAAACAAAGATTTTGGAGGGGGATGGTATTTGCTTTCAAGTAATAGAATTTCAAACCAAGTGGAGTATTACTTAGTGCTACTAAACCCTACTTTCTTCAATTCCCCACCTCCCTTTAAGGGACAACTTATCCAGCCTAATTCTCAGCATTCTTATGCTGGGACCATCCCTCCTTCTTCAGTATAGTCTGAGAAAAGTATCTAAAATGAATTCACACTAAGTTGTTGATAACTGCATCAAGTATCGTTTCTTCACATGCATCTCCTCTTTCTAACTGTGAGTTACTTAAACGCAGGGAGTCATGTTTTATTCATAATTATTTTTAGGACTTCTCATGGTGCTGAAGTTAGAATACAGTCACTACCTCAACAATTCAATAAAACAAAATTTTATTATAATGCTGAACAACTCACCCCTTCCTTATTGTGAACCATCTAGCTATTTTATAAATTGTGCTCTGAGATCTGAAGAAACAGGAAAGGGTAGAATAAATAGAGAAATTTAAGTGATGATGGGGAAGGGAAATGAGTGATTGAATAAACATGACACCTGGAGAAAACAGGCAAAGGATATTTGGGTCAGACTGTTCCCATTTAGTAATAGGAGAAAGAGTATTTGGAAAACAAGGAGGAAAGTGACATGTATTGACTATCCCATGCACGTGTTCCTCCAGCCAGGTATCCCCATTGTATTATGCATTTAGTACTGTTAATACTATTTCACTTATGAGAAAACTAAGGTTCAGAGAAATGGCCAAGATACGGAACTACCAAGAGGCAGAAGCAAGTAGGCAGTTTATGTCTTTCTAAAATCTGTCAAAGGAGAAACAAAAGATCAGTACAACATGAAGATTTTTTTTTAGATGAATAGACTTTAAGGTTTTTACAGCAGTTTTAGGTTCACAGAAAAATTGAACAGTTAGTACAGAGAATTAAAAAAAAAACATCTCTCTCCCATTTTCCACTATTATGAATATCTCTTGAATTAGTGTGGTACATTTGTTAAAATTGATGAACCAATATTGATACATTATTAAATTAAAAAAAACATAGTTTACGTTAGGGTTCACTCTTTGTGCTGTACAATTCTATGGATTTTGACAAATGTATAATGTCATGTGTCCACCATTACAGTGTCTCACAGTAAATTTCCATCACAGAATAGTTTCATTGCTATAAATATCCTTCACCTATTCATATAGACATATAGATGTCATTCAGACTGACATCTTGTACAGTAACCTTTAAGTTTCCTCCATGTCTTTTTATGGCTTGATAGCTCCTTTCTTTTTAGTGCTGAATAATATTCCATTATATGAATATACCAGTTTTATTCATTCAACTATTGAGGGACATCTTTGTTGCTTCCAGTTTGAGGTAATTATGAATAAGGCTGTGGTAAACGTCCATGTAGGAGTTTTCGTGTGGACATAAGCTTTGGACACATTTTTATAAATACCCAGGAATATGATTATTGGATTGTCTGGTAATCAATGTTTAGTTTTATAAGGAAATTGCCAAACTGGCTTCTAAAGTGGCTATACCATTTTGCATTTCCAACAGCAGTGGATGAGAGTTTCTGTTGCTCCACATCTTCACCCGCATTTAATATCATCAGGTGTTTTTTTTTTAATTGTAGTCATTCTAATAGGTGTGAAGTGTTATCTCATGTTTAATTTGTAATTCCCTAATTACCTATAATGTTGAGTATATTTGCATGTGCATATTTGCTATCTGTTTAACTTCTTTGGTGAAGCGTCTGTCCATACCTTTTGCTATTTTTAAGTGGGTTGTTTGCTAATGTTGAGCTTTAAGAGTTCACTATATAGTTTGGATACAAATCCTTTATCAGATATATGTTTTGCGAAGATTTTTCTCCAAGTCAATAGCTGGACTTTTCATTCTCTTAACAGTGTCTTTCACAGAGCAGAACATTTTAATTCCAGTGAGGTTCAACTTATCAATTCTTTTCTTCTATGGACCATGTTTTCAATGTTGTATCTAAAAGCTGGTCACCAAATCCACGGTCACCTAGATTATCTCTTATGCTATATAAAACTTCTATACTTTTGTTGCATGTTACATTGAGGTCTATGATACATTCTGAGTTAATTCTTCTGAAAGGTATAAAGTCTTTGTCTATATTTAATTTTTGCATGTGGATGTCCAGTTATTTCAGTACCATTTGTTGGAAAGATTATCCTTTCTCCATAGAATTGCTTTTGCTCTTTTGTCAGGGATCGGTTGACTGTATTTGTGGGTCTATTTTTGGGAATCTCTGTTCTGTTCCATTGATACATTTGTCTTTTCTTCTACTAATACCACACTATCTTGATTATGCAGCTTTATAGTAGGTCTTAAAGTTGGTATTGCCAGTCTTCTAGCATTGTTGTTCTTTAGTATTGTGTTGGCTATTACAGATTGTTTGTTTTTAACTTACCAATCAAGAACACATATAGTAAAGAAATTCATTAAGTAATTCCCCAAGAGAAAATATGTTATTCTCTTTCTCTTATGGTTTTATTAATCAAGAACTATAAGTTTATACTCTAGATAATACAGAATAAATCCATTAGTGTATTTGTGATTAATAAATCAAGAAATTCTAATATCCATTTTCTGGAAAGGGTTATAGTAGCAACCATTAACATGCCACTCAAATTTCCCTTTGAAAGAGAACTTATAAGGAGAAGAGTAATTTGCTGAAAGCCTCCAGCTAACACACCCTTTGGATATACCTCTGCATTCTTTCAAAGGCTATACTGTTTTCAAGCCAGTCCCAGTGAGTGACTGAACACTGTGGGTATACAAGAGCCAAAACATCCCTGCCCAACATGGGACTTTTCTAATGGGCATCTACATTCTGAGACTGCTCATCCATCTGGTCAAGACTTTCTCAAAGCAACCCTGCAGTCTGAGGGTCTTTCTACCAAGTTCCCTTTCCTTCTTTCCCCTCTTTCACAAGGGCCAGACCTGCATTGCAGTTGGAAGTCTCTCCCCATGTAGTCCTGTTCCCATTCTTTTTTATCTTTCAGAAGTATTTCTCTTAATAAATCTCTTATGTGTTCAATACCATTGAATTGTCTGCTTCTCAGAGGGCCCAAACTGATAGAAGCTTCAATTAGATGGGGTAAGGTTGAATTAGCTAGGGTTGCTCAAAGTTCATGGATTCAAGGTATATGGAACTGAGCTTTGCAATTAAGCTTCTTGGCTCTCAAAGTAGAGTGTACCAGTCAATGTACAGATAGATAACAGAGCCCAACTATGGAGCCACCCAGCTGAGTCTAACCTAAACCAGGTGATCCCACCACCCAGGGAATTCTAATAATAAATAGTTATTTTAGACCGTTGGCTTTGAATTAGTTATTCATGTAGCAAAACTACCTGATTCAGTGTTTCTCACCAATCTATTATCATCAGTCACAAAGTAATAGACTTAAACAGTTATAATGCAAATAGGAAAACTTATAAATGAAAAAATATAAACCTAGCTTTATGGTATTTTCTCTAAGTTACCAAAATCAAGAGGAGCTTTAGCACAGGAAAAACAAGCCTACTAGAAGAAAGCTACATGAGTATCTAGCTAGAATACAAAGGTGTAAGCAAAAATAACAAGAGCAATACAACAGGGCAGATTCAGGGCATTAGAGGAAAATTTGTAAGAAGCCAGAATTCAATAGTTATGTGTTTAGAAATAGAACCTATTCCATGCTCAGCACCTGACAAGATAAGATATATTAGGTTGCTACTACAGAAAGTAAATAGAATCCCTCTTTAATAGAAATTCTAAGAAGCTCTGATAGGCAAGGCCCAGCATTAGAAAAACAGAGGGAGTAACACATTGTATACACAATGCCAGCCACCAGCAGGAGGTTAATGGGGGGAAAAGGTACTAAATTTTTCTTTTCCTTTTCATTAAAGTTAGTTCTCTCTGTCTCTCTTTCTCTCTCCTCCCCACTCTTTCCCATCCTACTTCCCCCGCCCCCCCCCCATATTAGGAGAAAATTGCCTTATGTGAAAGAAATATAAAAGAGAAAGTGACTCAACGTGATATATTCACTATGATCTTACTCATTGTAAATTCTGAACACTCTGATATCAGTATCTGTGTACCAGGCTGTGTATATGTAGAAAAATATACATGAGCTCTTCAAAATATTATTGTGGTTACTGTGAATTTGGAAGAAAAAATCATGTAAGTGAATTGTCGCAGCTTGAAATTGGTGATGGAAAGATGTCTACAACATAGGCCCTGTTGAAGCAAACTCTTATGCGGGGATCAATAATCACAATAAAATGAGATGAGTGAAATTATAGAGACATGCATAGAATGCAACAGAGAGAAAAAGGACACTTGTCCATAGAAAAAAGTAAGGAAGGTGAGGAGAGATGGCAAACTTGAAGAGAGAAGTTAACATTGCTTTTGCTAGTCCTTAAATTATGTGACAGAAGTGTTGAGAGATTAACCCTGAAAAGACAAGGAGGGACCATTCTTTGGAGGCCATGCATGCCATGCTAAAGAATAGACGTTTTACTATATTGTAGGTTACTAGGAACCAGTGTAAGATATGACTGTTTATGTTGTGGAGGGGGGTCTTGAGGAAGTCGGAGGATTTGGTATTTGAAAAATTTTAATTTGAGATATATTACCTAGATTATAATACGGAAAGCAGATTAAGAAGGCTTAAAAATATTTCCTGTTTAAAGATGCTTAGGGAATTAGTAGAGTTAAAACAAAATATTGTTTTCAAAGATTGGAGTGGCAAAATATATTTCATTTGTGTTTTGAGAAAATTTCATAGCACAGAAATAATGTGTTAAAAAAACTATATATGGAACAGAGTTGTGCTTAATATTTGTTGTGTTTGGAGAGGCATATGAGCATTCTGGAAGTTTTTACTCTAGAGACTAATTAAAAAGGTAGCTGAAGATAAGTTGCCAAGGAATGTACTGCTCTTTAATTGACAAGCCTTAACACAGCTACAACTTAAAGAGAGGGAAATAAAAGCGAGATACTATACCATATAAAGCAAGTTTTACTAAAAACGAAGGATTTACTTTAGCAATTATTCATTGTTAAATGAATTTCTCTAAGGTAATCATTTGATGAAAGGGAAGGTTAAGTTTCTAAACCAAGATAAAACATTTTGGAAATACTAATCAAAATCGAATGTAAATTTGAATTTTTATAAATGGGGCCCCTGGGTGGCTCAGTCCTTAAGCGTCTGCCTTCGGCTCAGGGCATGACCCCAGTGTGCTGGGATCGAGCCCTGCATAGGGTTCCCTGCTCTGCTGGGAGCCTGCTTCTTCCTCTCCCACTCCCCCTGCTTGTGTTCCCTCTCTCGCTGCCTGTCTCTCTGTCTCTGTCAAATAAATAGATAAAATCTTTAAATAAATAAATAAATAAATTTTTATAGAAATTTACTTTTTCTTACTTTTGTTTTTTTCATTTCATAATCATACTTAGCAAAGTTAACCATTTTTAATTTTGTTTATTGAGATGGAATCTAGATATAAATTACCTCACTTTGAGTTATTTTTAAGGATACCAACCAGGCTTATGAAGTTTCAAAATTTAACTGCTTAAGTTGATGATCAGATTTATAGATGGTATCCTGTTCAGTGTATATGTTTTGCACTGTTAATTCAATGATCTTTCACAGATAGCTCTCAGTTTAATGGACAGGGATCTAATTCCTTAGCCTGTGAATACATTTTTTTCACCTAATTGCTCTATTTCTTTCTTGTGTATTTACCTTAAGAAATAAAATGACTTGTATTGAAAATGAAAAAGTTAAGAAATAGAAACTTAACCTTTATATGAGTTGCAAATGCCACTCTCCTTACAACCTGTAAAGTTTTATTTTTAGTTTATTTAAAAATCTGTAAAAGCTTAATGATCAATAGATGCAAAAGGGAAATGTTTGTACCTAATATAAAGAATTACACATGCATCTAAGCATGCTTATATTTTAAAAAAATGGGTTTGGGAAGATTATTAAATGGTGAGCTTTAATTTCTATTTGGAATTTTAGACTGTTTTTATGTTAGAATATTATTCTAAACAAATGACTCTCATAGTAATTGAATCTTTTTACATCAGCATATGCTGCAATAAAACTGTGATATTCCTTTCTGAACAATGCAGTTTGTAATTAATGTTTCTTGGTGCCCAAATATGAGAACTAAAATCATTGAAAGTAAAACGATTCATTTTGTATATTTATAATTTTTTTTTCTTTGTGTTGAGGAAGATGGGGAAAAATTAGAAAATGCTATGAAGTGCTAAATAGTATCTGGCACATACTAAGTGGTCAAAAATGCTAGTTATTACTATTGTTTAGATATTTGAATTGATTTATATTTCTTTCCTTTTTTATATGTCCATTAAATGTTTGTGACTTAAACTAGGTGGCAGATCCAGATATATACCATTCAGATCCCTCATCCGGTAGAAGTTTACTGCCAAGCTCTAAGGATTGTGGTTAGTTGACAGCCTCCAGCTGTTAGCTTCATCAACATCCACATTGACTTGTGAGCCAAAGTTATGATCTCCTAGGGCGGCAGAGCAGTAATGGAGAGGTGGTGGTCCCAGGGCCTAGCCAGCCTCCCCGTGAGGATCTCCTTATTGAGTAATCTTTGCTCTGGAGCTCCCAGTTGAGCTCTTAGAAATTTTGTCAGGTCAGAATTGTGGGGGAAGAAAAGTAATTTTCTCTCTAGACTTGTAGGTTATTGGCTGAGACCACCCCCCATAAAAAAGATTAATAACAGAAAAAGAAATGGAAGTTTAATAACATGGTTACCTCCTGTATACATGGAAGGGACCCGGGAAAACTGAATAACCCCCCAAAATGGCCCAAGCCACCACCTTAAATAACATCTCCAGCTAAAGACAAAAGATGTTGGGGAGAAAAGGGAGCCCAGTGATGGGAGGTTATCAGGAGAAACACAATAATCAAGGGTAAGGTTATTGTGCAGATTTCAGCCAAGGCCTTCTGCATTGGTAAGAGTTTCTAGCGATTTAGAGTCAGCCTCCCCTTCTTGGTACAGAGAAGGAGGTACCCTTACAAATGAAGATTCCCCTTATAAATGTAAATATTGCTTACAAAAGAGTAACTTTGACTTGGTTTTCAGAGCTTCTCCCATGTCTGCTGTCTTAAAAATAACCAGCTTAAAATAATCCTTATGCCAAAGAGGCATATTTTGGGGTGACAAATTCTGCTTCCCTTCACAATCATGTTCTGACAGCTCCTTCTCTGTACCAAGCTCCTTGTGTCTAATCCTACTTCCTCCCTTTTCTTGCTCCATCTGTTACTCTACAGTAAATGTTTTTACTCTTAACTCCATCCCAGCATCTACTTCCCAGAGAGCTCCACCTGAAACTAACATCAAATTTCACTTTGCATATACCTGAAAAAAAATACTCCACGTGAAGTTTGAAATAGTTGGGCTGTTGAAGCATAATTTTTAAAATAGAGAATGGAGAATGAACATGTCAAATATTTATTTGCGGGTCCAATAAACTACCAAGGTATAATTTGGAAAGTTACAAACATGGTTCTTACATATGATGGGCTGAATTATGTCCTGCCAAATTTATATGTTAAAGTCCTAACCCCCAGTATCTCAATATGTGACTGTATTTGGAGATAGGGCCTTCAAAGAATGATTAAGGTAAAATGTGGCCACTGGGGTGGCCCCAATCCAATTTGACTAGTGTCCTTAAAAGAAGAGGACATTTGGACACAGAAAGAGATGCCAGTGATACCAAAGGTGCTTAAACAGAACACTGGATACCCATTTCTCCCAAAACATCTTTCTTATTTTCCAAAATAATATTAACCTGCACCAAAATTTAACTCAATGCAAGATACAAGAACAAAACAAAACCCAAAAAATAAAAAAATATTAGGGATTATCCTTCATTTGTCCTCATTCCTTACTTCTTGCCTCACACATTTATCATCAAGTCTCATGAATTTTATCTCCAAAATGTATTTCAAATCCATCCAAGTCTCTCCATCTTCACTGAAAACTCGCTTGTTCTGGATGTCATTATCTAATACTTGGAATACTAAAATAACATTCCTGTTTCTACACTTGCTCAAAGTCCATTAATTCTCCATATAGTGATGTTTGAAATAAATATCGGATATGACATTCCCTTAATCAAACATTGAATGGCTTCTCATTTAACTCAGAATGAAGTATAAAATATTTCATAATTTACCTGGTTCCAGCATACATCCCCCAAAACTTTTCATGCCATTCTCTTCTTGTTCAATATGCCTCAAGCGCATTACTTACATTTATTCCTGAACATGGCAAGTCCTCTTCCATGTCAATATTTTTATACTTACCATTCCGTCTGCTTGAAATATACTGCTTGCCCAGCACTATGCATATGTTGCTCCTAATTCAAACATGAGATCACAACAACCTCTTCAGATAAGCCTTTTCTGACTACCATATTTAAATGTGTCTGCACATGCATGCAATATCTATAAAAACAGACGGTGTTCTGCCTTATTTTCACTTACTATGATATATAATTTTTTGCTGGTTTTTATGCTTGAGTGGATATTACAAAATTTTTGCCAAACGTATCTTCTACTTTCCGAACCTTCTTCATGATCTGGACTTAATATACCAGCCTGGTATTAACATCTAAAGTGAACTTAAAATGAAAGGAAACACAAACAACCAGAATTCTTAATCCTTTTTGAAATTCTTGAAGCAAAGTCTGCATAAAGGCCTTTGAGAGCTTTGCTGGACTTGATGTTACAGGCAAGCATTTATCCTATATATTGATAAGATCCTTGAAGATGAGGAACTGCTGTCTACCACAGGGATTCACAGGGAGAAAACAAAGATTACTGAATTTTCCGTAGATCATACGTCTGAAAAAAAAGACGTAATTTATTTACAAACTAAGGTTTACATGCTGAAGTGGAATACTACTCATTAGTTCAGAGGATATCTTCAAAGTGAACCCTTTCAAATTTAGACTCTTAATACAGTACACTCAGTGCCAGGCAATGTTGCCATGTCTCAGCTTCTACCTCATCTGGAGGGAAAGTAGAGGAGAATTCAATGAACAAACCCACAGTAGTTGGAGGGAGTCAAGTAGGGACAGTGAGCACTTCTGTTGATGTCAAGATAATTGTTTCAAGTATACTAGACATGAGTATGAATCAAGTGAGTGCTACACCAGGTACTTCTGTACTCATCGAAGGTGTCAGGCAAACAATTGTGTTGTTATTGTTGTTTTTGTTTTACCTCACGTGTCTACTTCACACTTCTGAGGACCATGCATACTTTTGGATTTGGGGAATTGGTTTAAACACTAGATTAATGTGGGTCCAAGAAAATGTTGAATGTATTTTGTGAATTTAAAATTGAGAGACAATAATGAAAAATAATCTTCTAAGAGGTCAAAAATCATAAATTATTCTTTTTATTCCTAAAGCTGGTCCTAAACAGAAAGCCTCCAGTAGGGCTTCATGGGATATCCCAGTGAACATGAGCAGATGAAAAGATGTCATGGAACCAGTATGAGGCATGCAGCCAGTGTTCGTGCATACAGCCTAACAGAAAAAAGCGCCACTCATTTCTTATCCTGTATGTTGGTATTTGTCAGAGTGGCAGACTTCCCCTGAACCTTTGATGAAAAGTAAGAAATACTGTGGAAATGTCAGCAATCTCACCCAAGCAGAGGTAGCCTTATCAGCTCAGCGGACAAAGAAGAGGTAGCATCCCTCCACACCCAACCTTTAGTTCTAAAGCAGCATTGTTTGAGCCATTAAACGTGCTCGGAGGGCCTCATTGCCGGATAATGCTGCTACAAAAGAGGAGCAAAGTATTTCCGGAGAATGGGAAGGCCTTGCGTAGTCAGAAAAGAAGGAAATTCTTGTAATGTTTTGTGTGAAATAGTGTAAGCTGAATGAAGCTGGACAAGCATGTGTGACATTCTGTGTAACATGTGAAGGGCAGCCAGAAAGTAGGGAGCTGGATCTGTTGGACAAGAGAGACAGTATTTCCAAACACTATTTCGTATGTTGTTTTGTTTTGACTTTTTAAAACTAAATTAAAGACCAATTACTTAATTCAGTTCCAAATGTCCAGGCTTATACTCTGACTGTCACATAAGTAGGATTTCATAATTTCAGAAGTTGAGCTTCATATCTTGCCATGCAAGTATTTTAGGGAAAAATGTTAATGTCTGACAACCACCCTTTCTCTTTGTAACACTTTGTTTAAATTGTCACATTGCTCTGAATATAAAATATGTTTGCTACTTTCATGAGCATTAAATGACAACTAAAGAAAAATTAACTGCAAAAGTTTATTTCCATTATGAATGAACTCTATTTCCTTTATGAAAAGACTGGGTAGACCAATACCTGGTTCTCCTAGTCTTCCTGGGCATACAGCTAGACCATAACCCCCAGCCACTTGCGACTAGTAGGGCCATGTATTTCAGCAAAAGAACGAGAGCATAGGTGTCACATATCACTTTCACACTAGATACGTTGTGAGACCTGGATCCCTGAGTCACCTGCCCATAATTATACCTATTGGGCTGTTGTTTCATTGAACAATAAATTGTGATTTTGCTAAGTTATTGACTCTTTCTTCTTTACAGCAGTTAGGCTACATTGAAAATGCAGTGAGGATATAATCTTTGTTCTGTTTTATTTGCTAAGAAAGAGTTGGTGGAAGGTAAAAAGTAAATACTACACTCTTGAGGGAGAGCAGCATATGCTGTCCCCAAATGTGCCACTTGGGCACGGGGATTGTTTTGAGCTGAAGGCAATTAAGACCCAGCAGACTAGGGAAAAGCTCTTTACCTCTCCCTTAACTGCCTACAAGAATGTAGATAGAGGGCTTATACCAAGACAAGAGCTACTACCAGAGATAATTTTTTATCCGAAAGACTTATCTGTATGTCACGGCAAGCATTTGATTACCAAACATCCGTGTGTTGCCCTTCTCCCGTTTAAAGTCCCAGGTCCCTATCCCACTCCTTAATTCAGACTGGCATATAAACCTCAATTACTTGACTGCCTCTGGGTTTCATGTCGTTCAGGCACATGTATGAAATTTGTTTTTCTCCTGTTAATCTGTCTTATGTCAATTTAATTATCAGACCAGTCAAAGAACCCAGAATGGAAGACGGGAAGTTTTCCCATCCCTACATTCTCTCCTTAAAGAGAACATATATCTGTCTTGGAAAATTGTAGATAAAAGTTATTATATTAAGATTCCATATTATTAATTTGTTGATATCTCTGTATATATTGATTTTGGTTCCTCATACTAAGGTGTGGAAAGATCTGAAAAAGGTTTTGGTTTTATGATCGTGTGTGTGTGTGTGTGTGTGTGTACGTGTGTATGCATGTGTGCATGTGAGCATTGGTTCATGCATCTACCTCAATGATTTGTATTTTTACTCTGTCCTTTTCAATATTTTGAGGTTAACATATATGAAAAATTTTAATGATCTGGGCTCTGGTTCACTGCCACTACCATTACCATTATTTCCAAAACTCTTATAACCACTTACTACATATGATGACGCATCCAGTTACCTTTGTTATCTGCAGCATTATTTGGGAAGCGGGTTTTCAGGAACACTGTTCCAAAGTCTCTTCTGAGATCTTGGTAAGCCAAATCACATTCTAAGGTCTCATTCTCAGTAGTCAATTGTCAGTATTAAAAATACTCTATACCGATACAATATAAAGTTTAAATACATATATTTTAAAATGTCATTTATTCATATGCCATATTTTCATCAGGCTCTTTTCTCCATTCAGTGAATTATTGCCCTCTTAAGCCTTCAGGCTTAGGTTTGACGCAAGTGCATTTCATAGCCCATATGCCCTAAAATCACTGGAAGAAGAGTGAGTGGAAGGAGAAACATTAAACTTGGGATTTATGAATATAAATATTAATACCTCTTATATTCTCCATTTATCTTGGGTCTGAAGTGGGAGAAACTGTTTCTATAGAAACAAAGCTTTTGGAAAGCCTCTTTGTCACTTCTTCCCTGCTAAGCAAGTCAAGTTAAAATGTCGTGAGAGATCACTCCGTGACTTCATAAAAATTAACATCAGGAACATGCAATGCAGGAAGAAAATGGATTATTTTAAAACATCAAATAGTTTATACATTTGTAATTCTTTTTTTTAGGATTTTATTTATTTTTGCGAGAGAGAGAGAGAGAGAGAGCGCATGTGCACATGAAAACATGGGGGGAGGAGAAGAGGGAGAAGCAGAGAAGCATATTCCCCACTGAGCAGGGAGGACGATGTAGGACTCCATACCAGGAACCTGGGATCATGACTTGAGCTGAAGGCAGACACTTAACCAACTGAACCACCCAGGCACCCCAATATACATTTGTAATTCTTATTAACTAATAGTACATTGAGTTTTTAAAAATGTTAATACTTATTTTAAAATATTTTTAAAAGCTCATCTGATTCAAATAATTTAGCCAATTATCAGCAGAGTAAGACTGAAGATGGAAATGTGTTCCAATATTTTCTTTTAACAAAAAGTGTTATAGTAATCAGCCTCTTGAAAATTGAGATAAAGATATTCTTTATATATAACGGAGCATTACTTGAGTACTGATGTCAATGTATGCCTGACAACTTGGAAAAAAACAGAAAGTAGAGAGAAGAGAGGGCAATGATTTATAAAGTGTTGGAAAGATTGATTTTATATATAGGATTTCCTGTTCTTTGTAGCTTCAGGTATGGGAATGAGAACTTTTTGTGTCAAGAAAGTAAGGCACCTGGAGGCTACAACCTAATTTGTAGGCACCCATATTTCCTCAAAGCTACAGGTCTCCTTGAATTCTAGTACTTTTATCTTGTCATCTGGTTGAACAGTTATCAAAGTCCACTCATAACATTGGGATTTTTTTCCCTTTCTCCCAAATCTGCTAACTGACATTAGACCAGCCACTCAGACACTCTGGGGCGGGTTTCCTGATTACTAAGGTGTTGCCCTTGTCCTAGATTCTTTTTAAATTTCGTGCCAGATCTAACATTCTAGGATACCACCATGAGATCCAGAGATCTGATCTTGGTAGAAGTGTAGAAGACAAAGGAGGGAGGGAGAGAGGTGATTTCCATTTGTTGCCTCAGGCAGTGCTTTGCCTGGTCCTTTAATTTAACTCTTTCCCACTGTAGGAGCCAAGGGCAGACTGCCCCAAGATGGGCCACTTTGGCATGAATATTACTTTTGAGTTAAAAGTAATCAAAACCAAACAGATTCAGGAAAAGCTCTTTATGGGGCGCCTGAGTGGCTCAGTCATTAAGCGTCTGCCTTCGGCTCAGGGCGTGATCCTGGCGTTCTGGGATCGAGCCCCATGTCAGGCTCTCCTGCTGGGAGCCTGCTTCTTTCTCTCCCACTCCCCCTGCTTGTGTTCCCTCTCTCACTGGCTGTCTCTCTCTGTCAAATAAATAAATAAAATCTTTAAAAAAAAAAAAAGGAAAAGCTCTTTACCTCCTTCTCAACTGCCTTCTTGCATCAGGAATAGAGCTATTAACACAGTTAAAAGAGGCATCCTTTTACCTAAGTGACTTATTTGTACAATAGGGCAATTCTTTGTTTTATAAACATCTCCTTTCACCTTCCTGCTAATGGCCTTCCTCCAGTTTGTGTTCTCAGTCCCCTACCTCTCTCCTTAGTGCATATGAGCTTCATGTTGCCTCATTGTCTTTGGCATTTTCTTGTCTGTGTGGATTCCCTGTATGTACTTCTATTAAATTTTATTTTCTCCTGTTAATCTCTCTCGTCAATTTGATTCTAAAATCCGCTAGAAGGACCTCCAAGGGCAGAGAAAGGTCTTCCTCCCTGACACCACCCATAGATAACGAACATCCTAATGTAAATTTCTAAGGAGACTTGTACTGCTAAAGCAGATCACTAATAATAATAACAAAAAGATTAACAACAGCAGAGGATCACGTTCATTTCTGTAGCACTTAATCTCTCAGGTACTGTGTTAAGGACTTTTATATGCATTAAAGCTCTTAATCCTCATAAAATTCCTATGCTGCAAACATTATTATTCCCAGTTTATTGAAGAAGAAATTTAGGCTTATTCCTGAAAAGTGGCATAGATTACAATGTGATGTCTGGAGAGGTTCAAAGTTTCAGAAAATAGGAGTTTAAGGGGCTCTCAAAGATACTGCATTAAACCATATTTTTATAATAAAAATCTTTCCAAATAAAATTTCTTTAAGGTTTCAGCTTCAAAAATAATTATGTTTTATTGGTCATAATCTACCCCCCCAAACTTGCTTTTTTTCTCCTAATATGTACCTTGTATACTCAGGAAACCTTGTGACTTTGTCCTATTGTGCTGAATCCAGTTCTTTTTAGAGATTTTTCTATGCAAACTATATATCTCTTTAAAGTTTCTAACCATTTTTTTTGCTTCAATCTTATTGTATGTTATACTTTCAGTCTCCCTGTTTTTATTTTTGAAAGTCTCAGCAAAATACTTATATAACCTCTGCTCCAGGCCTTTTCACAAATTGTCAGGCTGCTAAAGGGCCCATTTTTCAAGTTTCCCTCTTGCTATCTCAGTAAAATTGCTTCAATTCCCGTTCAATACTCTGTGTAAGCCCCAACCTTTCCTAAATATTTCTGGAATTCCAAAGAATCTTCTATTTTCATGATGACTTCTGGTTTCTAACTTTGGCTTCTAACTTTCCAGTTTGTCTTACCAGCCCTCAGTGCTTGACCATTCAGACACATTTTGTGAGAGTTGGAGGCTGGTTATGATGATACCATTTAGATGGGGGCTGACATCATAGAACCTCAAAACAACTGAATATCACAGATCTCTTTTGTTAACTATAATGTGGTTAAGCTACCTCTGGGGAAATATTACTGGCTATCTATGCCACTTAGAATAGGCTCCCAGGTTTTCAGGCTGCTACACAACACTGGTTCCTTTCAAAGTAACTAACTTCTGATGGCATCTGGAGATCTTCAACTTCAATGTGGAGAGTGGGTTTATCAAGTTACATCCATAGTGATGACTAAGGAAAAAACAGGATTTGCACTTTTAACAATATTGGGAACCCCAGTGGGATTCTTAAACATTTCAAGGAAGTTGAGAAGTGAGTAGAAGAGATGAAGAAACAGAAATTCTTTCTAATCTGGGATTTTGAGGGCTCCAATGTTGTATGTGTGATGATGGGGGAGTTTGTTATTCACACCCTAACTTTAAACTTGGCACATAAAAAATGGCAAGCACAAATAAAATGACATACATTTTGACAAAACATCAAATTGGACACTTGCAATTGGTAAAATTTGTTGTATGTATATTAAAATTGGAAAGATGACTTTTAAAATGACATGCAAATAAAAAATTATATTACCTGGAAGCCAAGCATATTAGTCATGTTTAATCCAGAGACAACAGAACCAGTAGGATATAAGGAATTTACTCATGTGACTATGGAAGCTAAGAAAACACACAATGTGCCGTAGGCAAGGTGGATACCCAAGGAAGCTGATAATGTTCAGCCTTAGTCAGAAGGCTTGAAAACAAGGTGAGCCAATGGTATAAATTCCCAGCAGGAGCAGGGGCAGTTGGGGATAAGAAATGAGATGTCCCAGCTCAATGAGGCAGAAAAAATGGGAGGAATTCCCCTTTCCTCTGCTTTTGTTCTGTTCAAACCCTCCAGGATTGGACAATGCCCAGCTACATTAGAGAGGGTCATTTATGGGACCCACTAATTCATATACTAATCTAATCCCAAAATGCCCTCCGAGGCACCCAGAAATAATATTTAATCTGCACATTATGTGACCATTGAAGTGGACAAGTAAAAATTAACCATTGGAAGTCCACTGTTTGTCAATTTAGCACCCATATTCATCTCCTTAAACTGTAACCCAATCTCCAAACAAAGACAAAAACAAGGTCACACTTCTACCTAACATGATACAACTCTCCTGCATACAATTGAAAACTTACCCCTTCCCCAGAGGAGGAGGTAAAGTCCTTGAGGAATGTTTACTCTTCTTGATGTCCCATAGCTTAAATACTATTATGAAAAAGTGATAATATTGAAATGCTATGATATAAAATCAATAAATCTTAAGTTACATAATAAGGGACTAAGAGAAAAAAACAAAAGGCAAAAAGAAAACAAATACACCCAAATGTATTTATAGCACAGTAAATAGGAAATACTCATAATAATTACAATTCTGTCTGTAACTGGTCACATGGTCATAGCTGGAATTTGTAACTAACTTCCTCCACTACTCATTCTCTATTCCCTTGCCCCATGGTCAGTCAAGTTGATACATAAAATTAACCATCATACCAAAACTGGAAAGGAATGCTTCTGAACCCAATTTGAATTATTTCATTGACTGAGAATAATAAGTAGTAATTTCAGAGTATTAAGAGAAATCATAGGAGTGCTTATAGGAAAGAAGGAAGCAAATCAATAAACTAAATTCTTTGTTCCTATAAGACTTACAGTCAAAGTAGCTTGCTTAATTGACAATAAACTTTTTGCTTAGGTAAAAGTAATGTCTGTTCATTGTAGAATGCTCCAAAAATTATAAACAAACTTTAAAAATCACTCATAAGCCATCATTTCTGAGTGAATTCATATTAATATTTTAAGAATTTTTTTGACTTTTTCTTATGGATTGTCTTGAATTTCTTATGTATTTTTCTAATATTATCATCTTAAGTAATATAAATATTTTTAAATGCAATTTTTATGTCTGTAAAATATAGTATCTATATTGTGGATAAAATATATTGACCATTCCTTTATTTTGGTCACTTGTATCTGCAGTTTAAAAAATTATTACAAGTTATGCTGCTATCAATAGCATAATATATAAATTTTGCCTGTATAGCTCTTTATCTCTTTAGATCTAGACTTTGAGTTCATGTATCATTGGCTATGAATTTTTTCCTAAGGTACAGACTGTAGATTTCCAGGAAAGTTCACATTTTAAATTCTCTGCTACAGTGTGTACAAATGTCTAAACTATTATAGTTTCAATAGTAATGACTATTAAACACTTTGTTTTTATTTTGGTACTTTGATAGCTTAGAATGATCAAAACTATTTTCCCTTTTTCTTTTTTTTTTTAAAGATTTTATTTATTTATTTGACAGAGAGAGACAGCCAGTGAGAGAGGGAACACAAGCAGGGGGAGTGGGAGAGGAAGAAGCAGGCTCCCAGTAGAGGAGCCTGATGTGGGGCTCGATCCCATAATGCCGGGATCACGCCCTGAGCCGAAGGCAGATGCTTAACCGCTGTGCCACCCAGGCACCCCAAAACTATTTCCCTTTTTCATTTTTAAGTTTTTAACTAGTTAGGAATTTAAAACATGTTCATGTGTAATAATGTATATATCAGAATCTTAGAGCTTTAGTGGTTATTTTGTCCAACCTCTAATATAACTATATATGCAGTCCAAATTTGAAAACTCATGGGGATGTGGAGCTCATTACTTCCTATCGTATGATAATTAAATGAAATAATTAGATCTGGAGATCTATCCAATTAGGAAAACTCCACCACTAATGAAAACATATTTAATAAAAAGGGAATCTTCCAAAATGGAAGGTCAGTATCAATGATACAGTATATCTCAATGCAATGCCTATGTCTTTCCATGTACAGTTTCAATGTGTCATAAAAATAGGATGATTAAAATAGTTACATATAAAAATGGCATCAACGTGAAAATAAAACAAAAATTTGTTACTTGGTTTTAAGAGAGACTGCTGAAAGGGAATTAAGAATTTTAGTGTTAATGGGATAGGCTGGTGATGGGTAGTAAGGAGGGCACGTATTGCATGGTGCACTGGGTGTTATACGCAAGTAATGAATCATGGAACTTTACATCAAAAACTAGGGATGTACTGTATGGTGACTAACATAATATAATAAAAAAATATTATCATTAAAAAAATTAGAAAAAAGAATTTCAGTGTTAAATAAGTTTATATGGAGGATAACTTAAATCATCTTTCATGCTATTCTACAAAGAATATTGTAAGCATTAAGGGAGGGTCCAATCTCCCAATATTGTAGAAAAAGTACAGATACACTGGAATCAGGTTGTCCCAGGTTTAAATCCTGCTACTTACTGCTTACATGACTTCAATTTCTGTGCATCTTGTTTTATTTTGCAATAAAATAGAGATAATATTATTTCCTGGACTGCTGTTAGAATTTAAAGGGATAACATATATAAATATCAGTGTCTGGCTAAATAAATGTTAGATCCCTTTTCTACCTCTCTTCCATTGTTCAGAAATACCAATTTTATTTTTCAGATATAGTGCAAACAATTTAGTATTCTAAGATTTTTTTCTTTCTGGTTGCTCTCTTTGCCCTCCAGATGTATACAGCTGCACTCTGATGGTCTTCAACAAAGTGCTGGATTGTCTCCTGGATTTTTCAACATAGACTCTTACTTTTTTTTTTCTTATTTCTTCTGCTTAGAGTGATGGTCTATCAATCCAGATTTCTCAAGAAGTCCTCTTTAATTAACAGTACCCTGGATTAATTGTATCTGTATTTTAAGTTTGTTCAACACCTCTCTATGAGTTTTATCATCATGAAATGCTGTCTTTTAATCCAAGGTTTTCTTCTCCTGGACTATAGCTCTTCGAGGGCAAGGATTCTATTGAGGACACTTTGCTTGTTATTCAGTAAGCTCTGTGCTTTAGGAGACTGAAAGGCAAATTAATTCAAGTTAGAAGGCCAGATAACCAAAAGTTTAGTTAAAAAATTAATATAAATAATATGAGTTAAAAAAGTAATATGAACATTCAAAAAGAAAAAGAAAAATTATATTTATACTCACTGTTTTTATTTGACATAAGTCAAGATATTAAAAGGCCCATTCTCAGTTGGAACAAGTTCTCAATCAATGATGCAGCATAAAACAGCTAATCGAAATCCTTTTACTTTTTTTCTTAACTTGGGTTGCTTCTTATATTTTTTTTCCAAAAAAGAAAGTGACTGTTTAGACTGACTCGAAATCATATTGTTTTGCATCCCGAGTCACTGTTGCAGAAACAGACAAAGAAATGGTAGGCCGTGATTTTTTTAAGGGGAAAAAGTAGATTCTTCCCTTGATGATGAATGAATATTGTAGTTATTTTATGATGCTCAAAGTCTTGTGAGAACAATGTGTGAGCACAGGGAATTTGAGAATCACTTGATAATCAATGTTGCAGGCTCCCTGTTGCTTATGAAAAAATAACTGCCATTACCACTCTAATTTGGTCTAGATTGTGAAGGGAAAGTCTGAGTATAAAAATAAATCTGAAGGATTACTGTTTGGTCTTGCACATAGAGCATCTAGTTAAAATGGCACAGAAACAGGAGCAGTTCATTTTGTGTACTTTTTGGAATTGCAGGGTATCCCAATAAATAAGCCTGAGATGTGAAACCATGTTTCAAATCTAGGATGATGTAGACTATAAGATAAAAGGCATTTCATTTGTTTTTATTTTTATTTTTTTATGTAAAGTTCCATGATTTGTTACTTGCATATAACACCCAGTGCACCATGCAATAGGTGCCCTCCTTAATACCCATCACCAGCCTATCCCATTCCCCCCCCCCCGCCGAAGCCCTCAGTTTGTTTAAATAGGAAATAAATCATTTTCTAAAGAGATATATCATTCCAGAATGTTTCAAAATCACAGGACTTATTTAAAAATCTTTAGTAGAAACTCACAAGTCCTTTCTTATTTTAAAATAAATTCACTCCAATGAAAGTCTGCTGCAGAAAATATTCATAAAGAGAACGTATTAGCTTTCTCTTGCTTATAGACTTAAAACAACACGATTTATAATCTTACAGTTCTGTAGCCCGAATGTCTCATGAAGGTCTCGTCAGGTTGAAATCTATGTCAGTCAGGCTGCATTCCTTCCTGGTGACTCTAAGGGGGAATCAATTTCTCTGTTTATTCAGGTTGTTGGCAGAATTCAATTCCATGTGGTTGTAGGACTGAGGCCCTCTTTTCCTTGTTCATTATCAGATAAAGGTCGTTCCAAGTTTCTAGAGGCTGCCCATATTCCTTGGCTCATGACCCTCTTTCTTCATTTTCAGGATAGTAATAGCAGTTCAAGTCTGTCACATTTCAAATCTCTTCTTCCCCTGCTTTCATTGTCTCATTTCTCTGACCCAGTCTTCAAACTTTCTCTTCTACTTTTAAGGGCTCATGTGATTACACTGGGCCCATTTGATTAATCTAGAATAATCTCCCCTTCTCAAGGTCCTTGAAGTCTTTAAAATCTTTTTTTGCCAATTAAGGAAACATATTTACAGGTTCTGGGGATGAGGGCATAGACTTTTTTTTTATTAGAGAGGGTTATTCTGCCTTCTTACCACAGGGAAATCAAAGGATGCCAGATGTTCTCCCTCTGCTTTTCCTAAATTGCTAAGTGTGCATTCAGAAGCTCTATTTATCACATGATTTGAGGAGATAAGTAAATGCTTAGAAAATGATCTACTTGTGTTGTTCAGGGTGGTTGATATGCTATCGATTTTTATATGAAATCAGTTTATCTAGTGTTTACAACCATCGGGTGAATGTGGGTGTTTGGCTGGGGGGAGGTTGGGGAGTGAGGGAAAAAAATCTAAAGCTCCCAGCTCAGGATTTTACTTTTCTTTTTGAAAAGTTCTCCATATTTGCAAGTTGGAAAAAAAATGCTTTAGATAAAAATAAGTAGTCTGTGAATATGTTTGTTTATGTGTGTACACACAATGGGTGTGGAAGCCAACAGAATTTGACATTTTTAGGTTCAGATATAATATTATTTGGTCTGAGAAACTAGTTTTGTTTTAAAAAGTTAAAAATAACTCTTTTTTTCCTTGTTTTTTTAAATAATAATTTTTATTATGTTAGTCACCATACAGTACATCCTTAGTTTTTGATGTAGTGTTCCATGATTCATTATTTGCATATAACACCCAGTGCACCATGCAATATGTGCCCTCCTTAATACCCACCACCAGCCTATCCCATTCCCCCACCCCCCTCCCCCACCCCCCTCCCCTCTGAAGCCCTCAGTTTGTTTCCCAGAGTCCACAGTCTCTCATGGTTCATTTCCCCTTCTGTTTACCCCCCCTTCATTCTTCCCTTCATTCTTCTACCGATCTTCCTGCTATTTCTTATGTTCCATAAATGAGTGAAACCATATGATAATTGTCTGCTTGACTTATTTCACTTAGCATAATCTCCTCCAGTCCCGTCCATGTTGCTGCAAATGTTGGGTAATCGTTCTTTCTGATGGCTGAGTAATATTCCATTGTATATATGGACCAAATCTTCTTAATCCAGTCATCTGTTGAAGGGCATCTCGGTTCCTTCCACAGTTTAGCTAAAAATAACTCTTTCTGAACATGTGGCACTAATTAAGAGGCAAATTACATATCTGATTGTATTTGTCTCCAAGGTACAGCTTAATTTATAGTGAGGATTGAGTAATATTCTAGCTACATTTAAATTAGGGATAAGTATTTATATTGATATAGAACAAGATAAGGGCTTGTTTGTTTTCCTAATTTGTCTACTGGAATTAGGTACTAAATAATAACACATTATCAGTTGTTAAGTCTATCAAGGAAAGTAGTTTTTGTATGTGTGTGTTAATAGGCATTCACCGGAAAAATTTTATGTTTTCTCTATAACAAAAGTAATTTTATCTTATTTACACAATGCTTCTTACGGGGTAAAATCCTTAGAGGTTTGTGCCTGGTCATGTCAGAAAAACTGTAGTTGGAAAGTAGTTATAGTAAGGAATTACACTAGTTTTAGAAAAACATTTAATACTTGAACAGGTATTTTGCAAAATAATATCTGAAATGAATCTTACTTCAACATATAACAGTTTCAGTAAAAATGAATGTTACTCTTCAAGTACTGGTGAGTAAGGAAGGCTATAATTATGATATGTACCTATGTTTCCCAAAATCTAAATTTCATCGGTGCTTTCTGTGAATCATCTGAACAGAAGGAAAGAAAAAGAAGAAAAAAAAAAGTCACAGAAACCCTTCAAGGGCATTTTTTTCCCTTGAATCTGAGCAGTGTGCCAATTAGTTTTCCAGAACCATTATGTTAATGATAGTCAAATGGCTCATTTTGGGTTGTTATCTTAGTGACAGAAAACATTAATCTGTTTAAATAATTGAACTTCAAAGACAGTTGATCCTCAGAATGCTATCCTAACTTTAGCATCTTTTGAAGTCATCAGAAAGAGAATAGAAGATCTCGGAAAATACGGTCCATTTTTTTTCCTTGTTGAAGAAAGAAAAGGGAAAGAAAAGATGATACGTCTAATGTGCAACCCATGTTAAACATTATAGTATGAAACATTTCTTCAGTGTAATTCCCTTCCATAGCTTCTCTGGAACAGTACATTTGCATGGCTTCTCTGAAAATTCCAGTTCAAGAAGCTCTTGTAATTGTGATACAAAAAGAAAAGTTATTGCTACCTAATGCTTAGAGACATATTATCTAAAGAAACATTCTGTACTCCCCAGCTGAGGCTGCACCACCTGTTTGAGATCTTCTGAGTTTCTCCACTTTTTAAAATAACTGAACTCAAAGGACATCTAAGTTTAGTGTAAAGCATGGACAGGGAAATTGTAGGTTAATGTACTTACTGCAGACCCCAAGCTCCTACAGTCTAGTTGTGTGTGCATGTGCGCGCGCGTGCGTGTGTGTGTGTGTGTACGGGAGGATAAGCTTTATTTCTGTTCTCAAACTCTTACAACTTTGCATAAAGTCCTCATCCCTACCTCAGAGATGACAAAAACTATAATAAGCGATCCACCCCCATGCACAATACAGTGAATTTTAATGTCTCCGCCACACACACACCTTGAGGAAGGGAGGTCACACTACACGATTTTGGAGACATCCCAAAGTTGGCACTTTGGTAGAAAGGATCTGCTCCTATTTCTTGCTGGCTTAGGATACTAAAAGGCACATAAAGTTGGTTGTTCAAATGCTCTGGGTTGGGGTGGGGCAGAAGATGTACAGGAAGGTGGTCTGGAACAGAAGGGCAGACCGTGGGTGTGGGCTCAGGTAGTTGTTGACAGAGGTAGGTGATCCTGGGCGGCTGCTGGGGTGGCTGAGGGCAGCCCGAGTGCTCACGCTCGGCCGATGCTGCTCTGGTGTGCGTCGTCTACCTAGTCCACCAACTCACTGATCTGGAACTGTAGCTGCATCTCCCTCTGGGCCCCATTCATAGAGTCACTAATGTGGATGCTGAAGTCCCCCCCCCCAAGTCCCTCCTTCATGGTGTTGGGGGCAGCCTCAGCAGAGTTGGTGCATCCTATCATGGTCCTTGAGGAGCAGACCACGTTGGGGCTTTCCCAGTCCATAGCCACCATGGGGCCAAAGCTCCTGTAACTGATGAGGGCTGCCTAGAAGGGCTTCCTTTTCAGATCATGGTAGTGCTGGGCAAGGACTCTCTCTGGTGCCTGCAACATCTTCATTCCCACCAGCTTGAAGCCCTTTCTCTCCAAGTGACGGATCACATCCCAAAGGAACTGTTGCTGCACCCTATCTGGTTTTGCTGTAACCAGGGTCCACTCCCGGGGCCAGGTGGACCCTCTGGAGTTGGGGCATGCAAGCAGTTTCCGCAGTGCGGCACTCCCCAAGAGGCGGACCAGGGCCCTTGGCCTACCCACTGGCTGTTGATGAGTGTAGAATGAACGTGGGCAACAGAGCCCCCTACAGTCTAGTTTTAATTTGATTTGACAAAACATAGATGAGTTTGATGCTTTCTTTCATTTAGGTAATGAAACTAAACCAAATTTCTTTATTTTGCCATTGTTATTTAGTATTGGTATCTGTTGAAGTCCATTATAATTAGAGGTGGTTGATATTTAAATGGACATTATTTGTTAATGTAATGTGAAATATTGTTATTGTTAAGAAAAAAGCAGATTTGTGGGGTGCCTGGGTGGCTCAGTAGGTTAAACATCTGTCTTCAGCTCAGGTTACCATCCCGGAGTCTCCAGATGGAGCCCCATGTCAGGTTTCCTTCTCAGTGGGGAGTCTACTTCTCCCTCTCCCTCTGCGGATCCTCCTGCTCCTTCACTCCTTCTCTTGCATTTGCTCTTTCTTTCTCAAATAAATAAATAAAATCTTTAAAAAAATGAAAGAAAAAAGCAGATTTGAAATAAGACTCCAAGTATCTTTCTTAAATTTTTTTTAAACATCCCCCCACCTCAGCGTAGGTTGTAACTAAAATTGTTGTACCACTTAAGCATAATAAGAAATATTTTCTACTACCATAATATTGTAACCATAAAGAGTTACGATTTTCCCTTAGGATGCCTCAGTGGCTCAGTCTTTTGAGTGCTGGATTCTTGATTTCTGTGCGGATCTTGATCTCCAGGACCTGGGAATGGAGCCCTGTGTTGGGCTCCATGCTCTGTGGGGAGTCTGCTTGAGGATTCTCTCTCTCCCTCTGCCCCTCCCCCTTATCTCTCTCTCTCTCAAATAAATAAATAAATCTAAACAAAGAGAGTTATGCTTTTCCCTATCTGTCTTTTAGACTTACATAAACACAGGGGGAGGGTTTCCTCTTCTGCATGTAAAGATCTTGGAAGTCACTACTCCATCCTAACAATAAGTAAAAACTGAACAGACTGAAAAATTAACAACTCTTAGATCCATAAAAGATGGGAAGACATAGGGCAAATTACTGCCCCCAACACTGAAGAGACAGAGGAGAGGCAAATAGAGGGAGTCACAGCTTACCAGAACTGAGTTGCTCAAGCAGTAGCACCATGGGAACGACTGCAGGGTTAGGAAAACTTGAACTGAAATTGACAAATTGCTAAAAGCTCGGTGTAGATAACTCTGAGAACTTAAAATTCTAGGGGGACCCAGCCCTAAAGGAGATCCACAATATTGTGAAATTTATCTCCAGGAGCTTGAGTAGGTTCCCACGGTAAATATCAGAGAAATATTCCCTCTCCTACTTCTGGTGGTGGTTGGGGGGAAGGAAGGCTTTTGAAATATGCCAGAGCCCTCTGTTCTTCTTGACAAGGCCTGCTTTCTACGGAAGCTAGTTACCCAGAGCCTAACTTGCTGTACAGAGCAAGCATCAGAACCTGACGTGGCAGGATGTCAGAATTATCAGAGCAGAAGTGTATAACAACTCTGACCAATATGTTAAGAGCTCTAATGGATAAAGTAGACAGCATGCAAGAACAGATGGGGAATGTAAGTAGAGATATGGAAATCCTGAGAACCAAAAATAAATGGTAAAGATTTAAAAAAAAAAACTGTAACAGAAATGAGGAGTGTCTTTGATATGCTTATTAGTAGACTGGACAAAACTAAGGGAAGACTGTCTGAGATTAAGGGTACAGCAATAGAAACTTTGAAAACAGAAAAGCAAAGAGAACAAAGACTAAAAACAATCCAGAATATTCAAGGACTGTGAGAGAACTATTAAAGGTGTAATACACACAAATGAGAATGCCATAAGGCTAAGAAATTGAGAAAGGAACAGAGGAAATATTTGAAACAATAATGACACAGAATTCCCTCAAATTAGTATCAGATATCAAATCACAGAACCAGGAAGCTCAAGAACACCAAGCGAGATAAGTGCTCAAAAACTTTATCTAGGCAAATCATTTTCAAACTACTGAAAATCAAAGATAAAGAAAAAATTCTACCAGAAGCCAGAGGGAAAAAACAACTTACCTATAGAGGGACAAAAGTAAGAATTACATCCAGCATCTTCTCAGAAACCATACAGGCAAGAAGAGAGTAGAGTGAAATATTTAAAATGTTGAGAGAAAATAAACACCAACCTAGAATTCCGGACTCTGAAAAATTATCCTCCAAGAATGAGGGAGTAATAAACACTTTCTTGGACAAATAAAATTTGAGGAAATTTGTTGCCAAGTAGACTTGCCTTGCAAGAAATGGTAAACTAACTTCTTTAGTGATAAGGAAAATAATATAGGTTACAAATGCAGATCTACATAAAGGAAGAAAGAACATCAAAGAAGGAATAGGTGAAGGTAAAATAAATTTTTCTTGTTCTTAATTAACAGATAGCAGTTTGTTTAAAATAATAACACCAACAATGTATTCAATTTTATATGCCTGGGTATATATCTTATGGATATATATATATATATATATACTTATGTCTACTTATACATAAGTGAAATGAATGACAGTAATGATACAAGGGACAGGAAGAAGTAATTAGGATTATTTTGTTATTATGACATTATTCATGAAGTGTGGGTATGCAGTTATTGGAAAGTGGACTTGGATTAGCTGTCAATGTATATTGCAAGCTCTCTAAAACAAACACTGAAGAAAATAAAAGAAGAACAGCAATAAGAACAGCAACCACCACCAATATGCTAACAAAGGAAAGAAAAGAAAATCTTATAAAACACATCTTTGATGAATGTAGGCTTTCAATTTTGATAAATTTGAATTTGTGATTTTTTTCTTTATTTTGGGGGATTTTTGTTTTCCATAAGAGAAATATTTGCTTAACTTCTGGTCATAAACATACTTTTCTTTTTCTTTTAGAAACTTCAGATTTTTATCTTTTATAATTATACTCATGATCCATCTTGTATTAATTTTTGTCTCTAGTCTAATGTAGGGTCAAGGTTCATTATTTCCCATAACTATTTAGAGTTTTCCCAGCAATATGTGATAACTGTTGAAGACTTTCTTTCTTTGAATCTTTTTGGTATTTATATCAAAAAGGTATATGCAGTTTACTTCTGTACTCTCTATTCTGTTTCATTGTTCTATCTAGTGTTATGCTGCCACACTGTTTTAATTGATGTAGATTGAAAATTAGTCTTAACACTAGCAATAAGAATCCTACACCTTGATTCTTCTTTTTCAAAATTGTTTTGGCTATTCTGTGTCCTTTGCTTTTCCAAAAAATATAGGATTCAATTTGTCAAATGCTAAAAATTGGTAGTGGGGCTTTTGATGGGAATTGTATTACAGTGATGGATAAACTTAGGGGGAATGAATTTCTTTCTTTCATATTTATCTATCTGAAAGAGAGGGAGAGAGTGCACAAGAGTGTTAGGGGCAGAGGGAGAGGGACAGAAAACCTCAAGGTGACTCCACACTGAGCGCTTAGCCCGACGCTGAGCTTGATCTCATGACCGCAAGATCACAACCCAGGCCGAAACCAAGAGTTAGGACCCTTAACTGACTGCATCACCCGGGTGCCCCGGGGACATAAATTTCTTCACAGTACTGCCTTCTAATCCACAACACAGTATTACTCTCCATTTCTTTAGATTTTCTTTAATTTTTCTCAGCATTGTTTTCTATTTTCAGTGAAGATACTTACACTTCTTTTTTTCATATTTATTACTGAATATTTCATTATTTGGAGTTATTTGTCAGAATTTCATTTAAAAATTTAAAATCGTTTTCTGCTATTGGAATTGATCTCTGCGTACGCACACCTTGTTTATTGTGCTTCACATATTTTGCTTTTTTTACAAATTGGAAGTTTGCAGAAGCCCTGCATTGAGCAAGTCTGTCAGCATCATTTTTCTAAGAGCATTGGCTCACTTCATGTCTTTGTGTCATATTTTGGTAATTCTCAGAATATTTCAAGCTTTTCCATTATTATTATTATATTTATTATGGTGCTCTTTCATCGGTGATCTTTAATATTACTATCGCATTTGTTTTGGAGTGCCGCAAAATGCACCTGTATAAGACAGAATTTGATTGTAAATGTTGTATGTGTTCTGACTGCTCCACCTACTGGCTGTTTCATCATCTCTCCACTTCTCCTCAGGCCTCCCTGTTCCCTGAAACACAACCTATTGAAATGAGGCCAATGAATAAACCTACGATGGCCTCTAAATGTTCAAGTGAAAGGAAGAGTCATTTGTCTCTCACTTTAAACCAAAGGCTGGAAATGATTAAGCTTCATGAGGAGGGCATGTCAAAAGCCTAGGTAGACCAAAAGCTAGACCTTTTGTGCCAAGCAGTTAGCCAAGTTATGAATGCAAAGGAAGAGTTCTTAAACAAAATTAAAAGTGCTCCTCCAGTGAACACACGAATGATAAGAAAGTGAAACAGCCTTCTTTCAGATATGGGTAAAGTTTCAGTGGTCTGGATACAAGCTCAAACCAGCCACAACATTCCCTTAAGCCAAAGCCTATCCAGTGCAAGGCCCCGACTCTCTTCAGTTCTATGAAGACTGAGAGAGGTGAGGAGGCTGCAGAAGGAAAGTGTGAAGCTAGCAGAGGTTGGTTCATGAAGTTTAAGGAAAGAAGCCATTTCCATAACATCAAAGTACAAGATGAAGCAGCAGTGCTGATGGAGAAGCTGCAGCAGGGTATCCAGAAGACCTAGCTAAGACAATCATTGAAGATGGCTACACTAAACAACAGATTTTCAGTGTAGATGAAACATTTTATTGGAAGAAGATGCCATTTAGAATTTTTATTGGAAAAACATGCCATTTATCTAGAATAGCTAGAGAGAAGTCATTGCTTGGCTTCAAAGTTTCAAAGGACAGTTTGACATTCTTGTTAGGGGCTAATGCAGCTGGTGGCTTGAGGTTGAAGACAATGTTCATTTACCATTCTAAATACCCTAGGGCCCTTAAGAAGTATGCTAAATCTCATTGTGGTTTTGATTTGTATTTCCCTGATGGCTAATGATGTTGAGCATTTTTTCATATGTCTGTTAACTGTTTGTGTGTCTTCTTTGGAGAAGTGTCTGTTCGTGTCTTCTGCCCATTTTTTAACTGGATTTTTTATTTTTGGAGTGTTGAGTTTGATAAGTTCTTTATAGATTTTGGATACCAGCCCTTTGTCTGATATGTCATTTGCAAATATCTTCTCCCATTCCGTGGGCTGCCTCTTAGTTCTGTCAACTGTTTCCTTTGCTATGCAGACTTTTATCTTGATGAAGTCCCAAAAGTTCATTTTTGCTTTGTTTCACTTGCCTGTGGTGACATGTCTAGTAAGAAGTTGCTATGGCTGAGGTCAAAGAGGTTACTGCCTGCATTCTCCTCTAGGATTTTGATGGATTCCTGTCTCACATTCAGGTCTTTCATCCATTTTGAGTTTATCTTTGTGTATGGTATAAGGGAATGATCCAGTTTCATTCTTCTATATGTAGCTGTCCAATTTTCCCAGCACCACTTATTGAAGAGACTGTCTTTTTTCTATTGGATATTTTTTCCTGCTTTGTCAAAGATTAGTTGATCATAGAGTTGTGGGTCCATTTCTGGAGTCTCTATTCTGTTCCATTGGTCTATGTGTCTGTTAGACACATGAAAAAATGCTCAACATCACTAGCCATCAGGGAAATACAAATCAAAACCACAATGAGATACCACCTTACACCAGTTAGAATGGCAAAAATTAACAGAACAGGAAACAGCAAATGTTGGCGAGGATGTGGAGAAAGGGGAACCCTCTTACACTGTTGATGGGACTACAAGCTGGTATGGCCACTCTGGATAACAGTATGGAGGTTCCTCAAGATGTTAAGAATAGAGCTACCCCATGGGCCCAGCAATTGCACTACTAGGTATTTACCCCAAAGATACAGATGTAGTGAAAAGAAGGGACATGTGCATCCCAATGTTTATAGCAGCAGTGTCCACAATAGCCAAACTGTGGAAGGAGCCGAGATGCCCTTCAACAGATGAATGGATAAAGAAGATGTGGTCCATACACACAATGGAATATTACTCAGCCATCAGAAAGGGTAAATACCCACCATTTGCATCTACATGGATGGAACTGGAGGGGATTATGCTAAATGAAATAAGTCAAGCAGATAAAAACAATAATCATATGTTTCACTCATATGTAGAACATAAGGAATAGCCCAGAGGACCACAAAGGAAGGGAGAGAAAACTGAAGGGGAAGAAATCAGAGAGGGAGATAAACCATGAGAGACTCTGGACTCCAGGATTCAAACTGACGGTAACAGAAGGGAGAGGGATGGGGGAATGGGGTCACTGGATGATGGGTATTAAGGAGGGCACATGTGGTGATGAGCATTGAGTGTTATACGCAACTAATGAATCCTTGAACACTACATCAAAAACTAATGATGTACCATATGCTGGCTAAGTGAACATAATAATAAAATAAAAATAAAATAAAAATAGATTTTGTTAAAACAATTTTTTAAAAAAGCTTCTGGAAAAAAACAAACCACAAAATGTTACTGCTCATTGACAATAGACCTGGTCACCCAAGAGCCCTGATGGAGATGTACAATGAGATGAATGTTGTTTTCATGCCTGCTAACACAACATCCATTCTGCAGTCTCTGGATCAAGGAGTAATTTTGACTTTCAAGCCTTGTTATTTAAGAAATACAGTTTGTAATGCAATAGCTGCCATCACTAGTCATTCCTCTGATGGATCTGGGCACAGTGAATTGAAAACTTTCTGGGAAAGATTCACCATTTTAGTTGCCATTAAGAACATTAATGATTCATGGGCAAAGGTCAAAATACCAACGTTGATAGGAGTTTGGAAGAAGTTGATTCCAACCCTCATGGATGACTTTGAGGGATTCAGGACCTCGCTGGAGAAAGTAACTATGGATGTGGTAGAAACAGGAAGAGAACTAGAATTAAAAGTAGAGCCTGCAGATGGGACTGAATTGCTGCAACCAAATGATAAAATTTGAATGGATGAGGAATTGCTTCTCACGGATAAGCAAAGAAAGAGGCTTCTTGAGGAGTGGCTTCTACTCCTGATGAAGATACTGAGAAAATTATGGAAATGACAATACAGATTTAGAATATTACATACACTTAGTTGATAAAGCAGTAACAGGGTTTGAGAGGATTGACTCCAATTGTGAAAGAAGTTCTACTGTGGGTAAAATGCTAAAACCAGCCCAGTCTTCAGCAGTTACCACACTGATCAGTCAGCAGCCATCAACATCAAGGCAGGACCCTCCACCAGCAAAAAGATTACAACTCATTAAAAGCTCAGATGATGGTTAGAACTTTGTACCATAAAGTACTTTTTAATTAAGGCATGTGCATTGTTTTTTAGACATAATGATATTGCACACTTAATAGACTATACTATAGTGTAAACATAACTTTTATATGAACTGGGAAACCAAAAAGTTCATTCAATTCACTTTATTCCAATATTTGCTTTCTTGCAGTGGTCTGGAACCAAGCCCACAATATCTCTGGGGTATGCCCGTATCTTGTATTCTTATATCATGTGATCCTGTGTCCTGTGACTTTGATTCTTTCATTTATTAGCACTAATAAATATTTGGTATTCTAGATTCCTTGGGTTTTCTACATAAAAATTTTGTGAATAGAGACCATTTTATTTCTTTCATTGTAATATATATGCCACATTTTTTCTTTATTGGACAACTACAGGCTCCAGTAAAATATTAAATAAATATATTGAGAATGACATTTATGCCTTGTTCCCATTCTTAGGGAGAAAATATTGGAAAATTCATCTTTGAGTATAATATTAGTTGTGTGTTTTCAGAGATGCTATCATCAGTCAATCATACTGAAGTAGTTTCCCTCTATTTCTAATTTTGAGTGTTCTTACCATGAACAGGTATTGAAATGTATCATATGCTTTTTTTATGCACATCAAAATGTTCATTTGGTTTTATCTGTTATTCTGTAAATGATATAATTACATTGATTGATTTTTAAGTGTTAAACTAGTCCTTTTTTCCTGGAATAAATCTCTGCTTACTATGATATCTTATCTTTTTTTTTTCTTTATTGATGGATTTGTTTTGTTGATATTTTGTTTATGACATTTGCATGTATGCTCATAAAGGATAAAAAACTGTAAGTTTTTTTCTTATAATACCTTTGACAGAATTTGGTAC
Organism: Ursus arctos; assembly: GCF_023065955.2. Lineage (NCBI taxonomy): Eukaryota > Metazoa > Chordata > Mammalia > Carnivora > Ursidae > Ursus > Ursus arctos. The sequence continues at coordinate 28,149,211 of NC_079873.1, read as the reverse complement.
TGGGCCTACCTGGCCTTTTGTGATGAACTCAGGAGTGATTTCTTTGCTGTTTTCTGACGGAAATTCTAAGATTTGTATTATTTTGGCCTTAAATAGTAGATAAAACCAATTAATCCATTTGGGATTATATTTTTCTGTTTGAGAATATATGTTGTTGTTCACATATGACTTATTTAATAAATATAGGCTATTAAGGTTTTATATTTCTTGTCACATCAATTTTGATAAATTGTATGTTTTAAATAATTTCTCCAATTTATACCTAAGATGACTAGTTTATTGGCCTAAAGTTTGCAGTATTTACTTATTATTAAATTTGGTAGAATCTGTAATGATATCTTTTTTTTCCTAGTTACTGGTAATTCATTTTTTCTTCTTTTTTTCTTGATAATGTTCTTATGGTTTTATGAATTTTATTTGAATTTTTAAAGAACTAAATAAATCTCTAAACATTTCCATTACTTGAAACTTTTTATTTAATTGGCTCTTTCTCTTTATTGTTTCCTTCTTTCTATTGTATTTGGGCTTAATATAATCTTTATTATTTAGATAAAACAGGTCTTTTCTAAATTTTTTTAAGATTTTATTTATTTATTTGTCAGAGAGAGCGAGCACAAGCAGGGCAAGTGGCAGGCAGAGCAGGCAGAGGGAGAAGCAGGCTCCTTGCTGAGCAGGGAGCCCAAGGTGGGGACTGTGGGGACTGTGGGATCATGACCTGAGCTGAAGGCAGACACTTAACCAACTGAGCCACCCAGGTGCCCCTAAAGGTAACATATTTTTAAAACACATTGAATGTATTAAGTATTTGATAAATATTAAAAATTACTCGTTTTGAGTGACCATAATGACTGAGGCTTTGATTTATATAAATTAGAATGACTGAGATATAGTGTGTCCTCCATAAATGTTAACAATTATATTATCTTCTCAATTCTATAAAATAAAGAGCTAGGATTTTGCATACTCAACTAATTTGTTTTTAATCCACTTTATTTTTGTGTGTAGTGTAAGAGAGTGGTCCAGTTTCATTATTTTGCATGTAGCTGTCCAGTTTTTCCAGCACCATTTGTTGAAGAAACTGTATTTTTCCCCATTGCATATTCTTGCCTCCTTTGTTGAAGACTAATTGACCATATAATCATGGGTTTATTTCTGAGCTCTCTTTTCTGTTCCATTGCTCAATGTCTATCATTGTGCCAGTACCATACTGTTTTGATGACTACAGCTTTGTAGTATATCTTCAAATCTGGGATTGTGATACCTCTAGTTTTGTTCTTCCTTTTCAAGATTCCATCGCTAATTGAAATCTTCTGTGGTTCCATTTGTTTGTGTTATCTTCAATTTTTTTCTTCAATGTTTTATAGTTTTCAGAGTGCAGACCTTTCACCTCCTTGGTTAACTTTATTCCTAGGTATTTTATTATGTTTGCTGTATTGTAAATGGGATTGTTTTCTTAATTTCTTTTCCTGCTACTTCATTCTTACTGTATAGAAATGAAAAAGATTTCTGTAATTTGATTTTGTATCCTACAACCTTACTGAATTCATTTATCAGTTATAGTAGGGTTTTGGTGGAGTCTTTAGTGTTTTCTATATATAGTATAATGTCATCTGCAAATAGTGAAAGTTTTATTTCTTCCTTTTCAATTTGGATGCCTTTTTTTTTTCTTTTTCTTGTCTGATTTCAGTAGCTAGGACTCTAAGTACTATGCTGAATGAAAGTGGTAAGAGTGGACGTCCTTTTCTTGTTCCTGACCTTAGGAGAAAAACTACCAGTTTTTCAGACTCATTGAGAGAGAGAGAGAGAGAGAAAGAGAATGAGCGTACTCAAATAAACAAAATCAGAAATGAAAGTGCAGATATAACAACCGACCCCACAGAAATACAAAGGAATATAAGAGAATATTATGAAAAATTATATGGCTGAAGGTTTATCAATTTTGTTGATCTTTTCAAAGAACCAGCTCCTGGTTTCATTGATCTTTTCATCATTTTTCTGGATTGTTTTTTATTTATTTCTGCTGTAATCTTTAACATTTCCTTCCTTCTTCTGGTTTTTGGTTTTGTTTGTCTTTTTCTAGCTCCTTTAGATGTAAGGTTAGTGAGCTGTTTTTTGTTTTTAGATTTTTCTTGCTTCTTGAGGAAGGTCTGTATTGTATAAATATTGTGTATTACAGTCAATTAGTTCCTTCCCTCTTAGAACAATTTTTGCTGCATTCCAAAGATTTTGGACTGTTGTGTTTTCATTTTTATTTGTTTCCATGTATCTTTTTATTTCCTCTTTGATTTCTTGGTTGACTTATTCGTTGTTTAGCAGCATGTTTAACCTACATGTATTTGTGTTCTTTCCAGTTTTTTTTCTTGTGGTTTATTTCTAGTTTCATAGCATTGTGGTCAAGATGGAGGCATTGTATGACTTGGAGCTTTTTCAATTTATTGAGACTTGTTTTGTGGCCTCATATGTGACCTATTCTGGAAAATATTCCATATGCACTTGAAAAGAATGTGTATTTCTGCTGTTTTAGGATGGAATGTTCTGAATATATTTGTTAGATCCATTTGGGCCAATGAGTCATTCAAAGTCACCATTTCCTTGTTGATTTTCCATTTGGATAATCTGTCCATTGATGTAAGTAGGGTATTAATGTCCCCTAGTATTCCTGTATTACTATCAATTAGTTCCTTTATGTTTGTTATTAGCTGCTTTATGTATTTGGGTGTTCTCATGTTGTGTGCATAAATATTTAAAATTGTTATATTTTCTTCTTGGATTGTTCCCTTTATGATTATACAGTGTCCTTATTTTTCTCTTGTTACAGTCTTTTTTAAAGTCTACTTTTTCCAATATAAATATGGCTATCCTAGCTTTCTTTTCATGATAAGTACTTTGCATGATACGTGATGTTCCTTCCCTTCACTTTCAATCCACATGTGTCTCTAGACCTGAAATGAGTCTCCAATAGGCAGCCTATGGATTGGTCTTGCTTTTCTATCTATTCCATCACCCTGTATTTTTTGATTGGAGCATTTAATCCATTTACTTTCAAAGTAATTGTTAATAGGTATGTGCTTATCACCACTTTGTTACTTGTTTTATGGTTGTTTTCATAGTTCTTCTGTTTTCCTTTCTTCTCTTTCTCTCTTCTCCCACAGTTTGTTGGCTTTCTTTAGTAAATGCTTCAATTTCTTTCTCTTTATATTGTGCACGTCTGTTACCAGTTTTTGATTTATGGTTACCATTAGGTTTATGTATAATATTTTATGCATGTAGCAGTCTATATTAAGTTGGTGGTCACAAGTTTGAATCTATTGTTTACTCCTCTCCCCTCATGCTTTATGTGTATTGTGTATACTTTACATTCTTTATATTGTGAATCCATTGACTGATTATTATAGATATACTTATTTTTCATGCTTTGTGCTTCTTATTTTCTTACTCCTACTTACTATCTTTCATTTCCACTCAGATTCCCCTTTAACATTTCTGGCTTGATGTTGTCTGTGAGTTCCTTAAGTCTATTTTCATTTTTATTTATTTTCTCTCTCTCCTGTTCATCTTGATTTCTTTCTTTTACTCTCTCCTGCAGGTCACTGATCTGTTCTGCTTCCTTTACTGTACTCTTTATTCCATCTAGCATATTTTTAATTTCAGTTATTGAGTTCTTCATCTCTGGTTGGTTCTTTTTTATGTTTTCTATCTCTTTGCTCAGGGCCTTACTGAGGTCCTGCACTCTTCTCAAGTCTAGTGAGTATCTTTACGACGATTACTTTAAATTCTCTATCAGGCAGGTTACTTCTCTCCATTTTGTTTAGGTCTCTTGCTGTGATTTTATCCTTTTCTTTCATTTGGGGCATACTTCTGTCTCCTCATTTTGTCTCACACTCTGTATCTGTTTCTATATGTCAGGAGAGTGAGCTATATCTCCTGCTCGTGCAAGTAGTGGCCTTATGAAGAAGTGGTCATGTAGTGCTCTACAGTGCAGTCTCCTGTTCAAAACCTGGCACTTCAAGGGTGTTGCCTATGTGTGTTGCATGCTACCTACTGTTGTGGCTGAGCAGTTTTTGCCTTTAGTCCGGTCATCTGCAATGGCTCTCTCTGCCTGTTGTGGGCAGGGTTTGGTTCCTGTGTTGTTAGTGGGCCAGTAGGGTGCGCCTTGGGATTGAGTTGAGTCAGACCAGGCATTTGCCAGAGATGCAGTAGCTTTTGAACTGCAGGGTGCTTTTCCTGTGAGGTCCTTTGAGCTTTCAGTGGTGGGTGGGGCCTGCAATCAGAGAAGATGTCTGACCCCCGAGCACCACTGGGGCTGTGGTTGGATTGGTGTATGTGGTTATCCTCTCTTCTTCTCAGGGCAGGAGTCATTTTGGAGTGGTCTGGTTTCTGTCATGACTGCTTGTACATTGACAGTCTTGTGGCACCACTTTGCATGGGCTCTGGCCAATGACATTTTGGAGGGGGGAGGTCCAAAGAAGAATGCGTGGGACATGCACATAGTGCCGGCAAGGTTTGTGCTGGTCCATGTGGGAGGGGGCTTGCAGTCTCTGAGACCCAGGCAGTCCAGGGTGGAACAAGGTTTACATGTGTCTGCTGTGGGAAGATACCTGAAGCAGAGGAGTGACTGGAGAGGGCATGTCCACAGGAGAATGCAGAGATGAGGCATGCTGTTAGAAAGTCAGGTAGCCAGTCTTGGCATTGTACTGATTCTCACAAGTGTCCATGTGTCTAGGCGGGAAGAGGGTGGGAAATGGTGCACAGCCACTCCCTTGTTCCTGTTCATTTCTCCCAAAGATCCCTGCACGTCCAGCACATCTTTTGATATTATTAAACAAATCTCTCTCCCGTATACCCCAGGTGTTTTTCAAACTCTTACTTCTATGTTCTATCTCCACAGGGCTGTTTGTTGTGCTATATATTTAAGGGTAGCTTAGGAGAGCCCTCCAGCCTCGCCCATTGTTACCAGACAGAACTGTTTCCAAACTCAGGTGCAGCTGCCTGCTGCTAGAAAGTCAACACTCTAGAGACAAGTGGCTGTAGGAAAGGAAAGGTTGCTTTATTCAGAGAGCTGGCAACCTGGGAAGATGGTGGACTAATGTCTCAAAGACCTGTCCATCTTTGAGGTTTCTGCCTAGCCCAGGGGGTTTTAAAGGGATGCAGGGTAGTTATTCTGTCAACGGAGTGCAGTGGTATGTAGCATTTCTTGAGTATGTGCTGACTTGATGGTGTTAGCTACAAGCATTATCTCAGTGCTTGGGGTTGTGTGAGGTGGTGTGGTTCCTGTTCCATGATGTGCAGGAGTGCTTTGTTCTTTCTGAAAAAGAATTCAGGGTCTCCAGGTACATGAAGGGAAGTTAGTCAGCTATTTTCAAATGTAGTCAAGCCTTATCTTCTGGGAAAGTTTGGTCCTTCACTCCTCAAGGCCAGTGTTCTGAAAATCTCAATGAAATTAAGTTAGTTCTGCCATAGATCTAGGGACTTAGGTCAGCAAGGAAGGAGTGCCTAAGCTCGAAGCAAGTTAACCCTTTAAACTGAATGGAGGGCTATTACACCAGAGCTGAACCTGCTGAATTTTAAAAGTTTCAGGTGTTAAGTCCCACTGATTGTAAGAATTCACAAAATTCAGCCCATCTGGTTTTCAAAGCTAAATGTTTTTTCCCTATGCGGGCACCCTGTACCTGGGGTACCTGACATGAGGATCTGGTTTTTTCCCTCTCTGCTGCCATGGTGTTCCTCCTTCCTGCAGACATTCCCAGAAGACTGTTTAGCGCCTGACCACATCTCTGCCCTTCCTACCCTCTTAGATGAGGCCTCTTCCCTACATGTAGCTGTGGAGAGTCTGTTATTTACGCTGATGTGGGTGTTATAATCTAGTTGTATCATGGGATGAGGTGAGCGTAGGGTTCTCCTACTCCACCAACTTCTCATAAAGTCTCTTCTATTGCCTACTGTTTTAAAAAAATTGAAAAGTCAATTAATCTATAGGGACTATGTAAAAACAATACATGTACTATGCAGATATTTGTTTTGTGTTTTTAGTAAATTTAACTAGGTTTTTTTTCCTACTTTATCAAATTCTCATTTTGAATATTTGGGGAGTTGTAGTAACCAGAAAAAAATGGGAGTAGAAAAGAGATACACCAAGGAATCCTCTTGGGTATTTGGCTTATTGATCATTTTTTAGTTAAGCAAGAACATTGTCTTTCTTCACTATCTCTCAATACTTACGATTGGCATTTTAAATAAGTATGTGAATAGTCTAGTAAGATACTCACTTGTGTCTCAGAGGTAGACTGTATGATTTCCCAAAACTCAGACTTTACAACCTAAGTCCTTTAATTGTCTGAACAGCTGGATGAGAACGCTGAAACTGGAAAGCAGCCACTTCTTTCTTTGCCCCACTGAAAACAATATCACATCACTGAGGGGAAAGCAGCAACTACAGATTTGTTCTACAGCACAGACTGTTGATACTGAAAATCTCTCAAGCATTCTTTCTGTTGTTTCCTTCCTCCCCAATTTACTGAACTCTCCTATAAATTTTTACCATTTTAGAACTGTATTTTTAGTCTTCACCTTAATTCATCCCACCAGGACACTTATTTTTGAAAACAGTGGGACATTTCTTGCCCTAAAACTAATAAAATTTTTTCCTGTTCCTGAAGGTAGGAACATGAAAAATATGTACCCAAGAACTACACTTGCTTTCTGATAAATTATTATTTTTGTTTTTGGAATTATGTATATTAGCTTATCATTTCTTACTTTTGTGTATCTTTTCTCTTTACCCACTAGTATTCTGAATTAATCCTTTAAAACAACTGGGTATCTTAGTAATATTTTTTAACAAGTATATGCTTTTAATAAAGCCTGTCAAGATCATAAAATAATGAGCACATTGTCCAAGGTAGCAGCATAGGAAGCTCTGAACTTACCTCCTTCTATGGATACACCAAATATACAGCTGTATATGAAATACGTCCTTGTGAAAAAGACCTAAAAACAATCTGAACAGCTCCTCCATGATGAAGGATAAAAGGGCTTTTTGGAGATGAGTGGGAAAGGCAGAAATACAGTCTCAACAAAAACTCTACCTCTTGCACAGCAACCCACAATCAGGAGGGATTTCTTAAAGCAGGTGCATCTCCCTGAGAAGTGAGAGGCTTGTGTCCCACAGCAGGCACCCTTGCCTGTAGGACCTACACTGGAGAAATGAGACCCCAAAACATCTACCTTTGAAAAGCAATGGGCTTTATATCCAAGAAATCCAAATAACTGTAAGGAATTGAGATACCACTCATAAATCGCTTGTGTGCAGACTCACTCACCTCAGGGCCCAGTAGCAGTTTGAAAAGTACCTAGAGTATTTGTGTTCATTTGCTAATCTTAAAAAGTCTGCCGGAGGGACAGGGTCCTCCTGGGAATCTCTTCTGGACAGAGTTGTTAGTGGGCACGATTTATGTATTTTCCTTCTACCTTGCTAGTGCTGGCGTACGCACAGTTCCTACACTCACCCACAGCCCTGCCAAAGCCAGCAGGCGCACACAGTTCCTGAACTCTCCTGATGCCCTGAGAAAGTCGACAGGTGCTTCAGAAAGACTGTCCTAGAGAGTGCATGCGGAATTCCTGCACTCTCTAGCTGCCTCACTAAAGCTGATAGACATGCACAGACCACACAAGGGACTCCCCTTGATTGCCTGACTCTAGTTGCAAGGGGGAAGCTTATGTTCCTGAGTCCTATGGGACAGTAACAATCAGGCAGTTCTTGGCAGGTGATCACCTCCAGGGCACTGCACAGACAATAGACTAAAACATACTCAGGCTTCCTGTGAAAAAGGCATATTTACTTGTCCTGGAGCTTTAGCCTGAGGAACAGCCTTCAGGTTTGTCACACACCTAGAGACTACAGAGATGCTCTCAGGGAACAAAGGGTGGGGAACACCATCTTTGTACTTTCCCTTGGTCTCCCTATAGCTCCCTAGTAGCTCCCAGAAAGGAGCTTATACACTCATCAGCTGCCCCAGTTTTTATAGCTGTTGCACAGGGGACATCTCCAGATTGCTTGTCTGAAGGCCAGTAGTATTTACCACTGCAGTCCCACAGGGCTGTGTATGTTTGCTTAATTTAAAAGCTGCAGCACGAAGGTCTGTTTGTCGATCAGCCTGACTCTAGGTGCTGACTGAGATCCCTCCCTTTGGAAGAGTGACAGGTCTTGGCGCACCCTCAACAACTGGGACCTATCCAGAATAAATCAGACTGCTTAGAGAATCACAAAAGTTTGGGAGAAAATCAACAGCTAGTGCAAGGTTGAATAACAAAGTTCATTTACACAAGACTATTCATTCAAGACAGAGAGGTTGCCATTTCACCAAATACGTAGAAACAAACACAAAGAATCCAGAAAAAGAAGGAATCAGGAGTATATTCCAAATGAAAGAGCAAAATAAAACCTCAGAAAAAACTAACAAAATTGAGGTAATTTACCTGATAAAGAGTTCAAAATAATGGTCATAAAGCTGCTCAAGGAACTTAGGAAAATAATTGGTGAACACAGTGAAAACTTCAAGAAAGAGACGGAAAATACAAGAAAGTACCAAACAGAAGTTAAGGAGCTAAAGAATACAATAACTGAACTGAAAAATACACTAGAGAGATTCACTGGCAAACTTGGTGAAGTCAAAGAAAGATCAGTGATCTAGAAGACAGGGCAGTGAAACTTACCCAGACAGAACAGCAAAAAGAGGGGCGCCTGGGTGGTGCAGTCGTTAAGCGTCTGCCTTCGGCTCAGGGCGTGATCCCAGCGTTCTGGGATTGAGCCCCACATCAGGCTCCTCCGCTAGGAGCCTGCTTCTTCCTCTCCCACTCCGCCTGCTTATGTTCCCTCTCTCACTGGCTGTCTCTCTATGTCAAATTAATAAATGAAATCTTTAAAAAAATTAATTAAATTAAATAATAAATTTAAAAAAACAGCAAAAAGAAAAAAAATTAAAGATAGTTTAAGGAACCTATGGGACAACATTAAGCAGAATAACATTCACATTACAGGGGTCCCAGAAGGAGATGAGAGAGACAGTGGCAGAAAACTTATTTAAAGAAATAATGGGGAAAAAAAGAAATAATAATGGAAAACTTCCCTAACTCAGGAAGGAAATACACATCCAGATCCAGGAAGGTCAGAGTTCCAAATAATGTGTACCTAAAAATATCCAAGACATTACTATTGAAATGTCAAAAGGTAATGATAAAGAGAAAAATTTAAAAGCAGCAAGGGAAAACAATGTGGATGTACAAGGGAATTCCCATAAGGCTGTCAGCAGATTTTTCAGCAGAAACTTTGCATCCCAGAAGTGAGTGGCATGCTATATTTAAAGTGCTGAAAGGAAAGAAAAATTTCCAGTGAAGAATTCTCTACTTGGCAAGGTAGTTATTTAGATTCAAAGGAGAGACATAGTTTTCTAAACAAGTAAAAGCTAAAGAAATTCATCACCACCCACTAGATCAGCCTTACAAGAAATGTTAAAGGGACTTCTTTAAGCTGAAAAAAAAGGGCACTACTTAGTAACAAGGAACAATATGAAAGTATAAATCTTACTAGTAAAGGTAAATATTAGGTAAATATTGAAAGACAGAAGTAGTAAACAATAACTATAATAACAATAATCAAGGGGTACACAAAATCAAAAGATACAAAAAGTGACAACAAAAACATAAAATGTGAGGAATGAGTAGTAAAAATATAGATTTTTTAAGAGAACATTCAAATTTAACTTGCTGTCAACTTAAAATAATGTTATATGTAAGCCTCATGGTAACCACAAAGCAAAAACCTATAGTAGATATGCAAATGATAATAAAGGAATCTAAACACTAAAGGAAGCCATCAAACCACAACTGAAGAGAGCAAGAGAAGAAGAAAAAAAAACCAGAGAAGAATTACAAAACAATAAGAAAACAATTAACAAATAGCAGCATTAAGTACATACCTATCAGTAATTACTCTAAAAGTAAATGGGCTAAATTTTTGAAACAAAGGGCATAGTGGCTAAATGAATTTAAAAAACACCAAAATCCCTGCAAACAACACCCGTTTATATTTTGTCTACAAGAGACTCACTTTAGATGTAAGGACACACCTGAACTGAAAATGAGCAATGGAAATGGATGTTGTGTGCAAACGGAAACCAAAAGAAAGTGGAGTAGCAACACTTTTATAAGACAAAGTAGATTGTAATAAAAGACAAAGAGGGACATTGCACATTGATAAAGGGGTCCAACAAGAGGATATGGCATTTGTAAATATTTATGCACCCAACATAAAGAGCATACATAAATGTATAGAGAAAATATTAACAGATCTAAAGGGGGAAATCCACAGCAATACATTAATACTAAGGAACTAGAATACCCCCACTTACATCAAACAATGAATCATCCAGACAGAAAAGCATGACACACTAGACCAGATAGACTTAATAGACATATACAGAATATCCCATCCCTAAACATCAGAATATACATTCTTCTCAAGTGTACATGGAACATTCTCCAGTATAGATCATATGTTAAGCAACAAAACAAGTCTAAAAAAAGTTAAGAATACCGAAATCATATCAAGTGTCTTTTCTGATTACAATGGTATGAAACTAGATATCAAGAGAAAACCGGAAAAATCACGAATATGTGGAGATTAAACAACATGCTACTGAACAACCGATGAGTCAACCAGTGAACCAGAGGAGAAATATCTAGAGGCAAATGGAAACAGAAATATGACATATTAGAATCTATGGGGTGCAGCAAAAGAAGTTCTAAGAAGGAAATTCATAGCCATACAGACCTACCTCAAGAGACAAGAAAAATCCCAAAAAAGTGATATAACTTTAGACCTAAAGTAACTAGAAAAAGAACAAAGTCCAGATTTAGTAAAGGATGGAAATAACAAAGTTCAGAGAAGGAATAAATAAAGATTATAGAGACAATAGAAAAGATAAATGAAACTAAAAGGTCACTATTTGAAAAGATAAACAAAAACTGACAAACCTTTAATTAGGCTGACCAAGGAAAAAAGAGAGGGGGCTCAAATAAATAAAATAAAATAATAAAAGAGAAATTACAGCTGATACCACAGGAATACAAAAGATCATAGGACTACTATGAAGAATTATATACCAACAAGTTGGTCAGTTTAGAAGAAATGGATAAATTCCAGGAAACAAACCATCTTCCAAGACTGAATCATGAAGAAATAGTTAATCTGAGTTGACACACTAGTAGTATGGAGAATGAATCAATAATCAAAAACCTCACAACAAACAAAAGCCCAGGACCAGATGGCTTCAGGTGAATTCTATCAGACCTACAAATATTTAATACATATCCTTTTAAACTCTTCCAAATAAATTGAAGACGAGAGAAGGCTTCCAAACTTACTTCAGGAGGCCACTGTTACTCTGATATCCAAGCCAGAAAAGCACACCACACACACAAGAAAATTACAGGCCAGTATTCCTGTTGAATATAGATGCAAAAATCCTCAACAAAATGTTAGCAAACCAGATTCAACAGTACTTTACAGGGGTCATACACCATGATCAATTGGGATTTATTTTGGGGATGCAAAAATAGTTCAACACTCACAAATAAATCAACATGATATGCCACTTTAACAAAATGAAGGGTAAAAATTATATGATCATCTCAATAAATACAGAAAAAGCATTTGAGAAAAGTCAACATCCTCTCATGATAAAAACACTCAACATAGTGAGTATAGAGGAAACATACCTCAATGTAATGAAGGCCATATAAGACAAGCTGACATCTGACATCATACTTGTTGGTAGCAAGCTGAAAACTTTTCCTCTAAGATCAGGAACAAGATGCCCACTCTCACTCCTATTATTCAACATAATACTGAAAGTCCTAGCTAGAGGAATTAGGCAAAAAAGGAAATAAAAGACATCCAAATTGCAAAGGAAGAAATGAAACTGTCACTATTTGCAGGTGACATCATTTTATATATAGAAAACCTTTAAAAACTCCACCAAAAAACCTGTTAGAACTAGTAAACAAATTCAGTAAAGATGTAGAATATAGACTCAATATACAAAAATCCATTGTATTTATATACACTAATGATGAACTATCAGAGTGAAAAATTAAGAAAGTAATCCCCTTTTCAACTGCATAAAAAATAAAATAAAATCATAGGAATAAATTTAATCAAGAAAGTGAAAGATACATACACTGAAAACTGTAAAACATTGTTAAAGAAATTGAGGACACCAATGAACAGAAAGATATTTCATGCTCATAGGTTGAAAGAATTAATATTGTTAAAATGTCTGTACTACCTGAAGGAATATACAGATTTAATGCAATCCCCATCAAAATTGTAAAGGAATTTTTCACAGAAATAGAAGAAATAATCCTAAAATTTGTGTATGACCCCCCAAAGACCCCCAAAAGCCTTTATATATATAAAGGAATACTATTCAGCCATAAAAAAGGTGAACTCTTGCCATTTGCAACCACATAGATAGACCTCAGAAAATTGTGCCAAGTGAAATACGTCAGACAAAGAAAGACAAATACCATAGGATTTAACTTATATGTGGCATCTAAAAACCAAACCAAACTAAAAAAGGACAGATATGGAGACATAGATACATAGATACAGGGAATAGAATGGTAGTTGCTAGAAAGGAGGAACATTGGGTAGTGGATAAAACAGGTGAAGAGTTCAAAAGATACACACTTCCAATTATAAAATAAGTAAGTCATGGGATTATAATGTATAGCATGGTGACTATAGTCAATAGTATTTTAGGTATATGTAAAAGTAGTGGTCTCATGAGGAAGAGGTCCTGTAGTACCCTGCAGTAAAATCTCTTATTCACCAGAATCTTGCACTGCAGGGGTGTCTTCTATGTGTGTTGTGTGTCCGGCTGTTGTGGCTGAGCTGTCTTTGCCTTTAGTCCAGCCATCTGCGATGGCTCTCTTTGTCTGTTGTGGTCAGGGTTTTACTTTCTCTGGTGATGGATGGTAACTAGATTTATTGTGTTGATCATTTTACAGTGTTTACAAATGTCAAATCATTATGTTGTATGCCTGAAACTAATATAATGTTATAGGTTAATTATACATTAATAACAAATCATAAAATGCTTTTAAATGATCATTGTTTTAGTTAATTACATATATATGTATGAATAGATCATATGTATAAATTCATATGTATAAGTTTAAATACATATGTATAAATAGATCATCCCATTGACCTTTATTTAAGTGCATATGTATCAATAGATGATCCCATTGGTCTTTCCTTGGATATTCCTTGAAGTTGACTCTAAAATCTCCAACATTTTGAAATTTGATGTCAATATCAACTACTGAAAATTATAGATAATTTAAAATGTATGACATAATTATTAAAACAGTAACCATGCAGATCATTTTATGTACCCAAATATATAGGTAGAAGATATATATGTGGGGGGGGGGTGGCTGGGTGGGTGTATTCAAAGATGATAGATTAGGTAGATATATGATAGATAATTTCATAAATTATAGGTGTGGGTCATTTTACCAAACGGAAGAATGTATTTTATAGCGAGAAGAACAGTATCAGAGTACTGATGGGAATATTATCCTGGTTTTCCTGTTTACTTATGAAATTTTTCTCCCATCAATAACTCATACAATTTAATATACTCAAGCAGCAAGACTGTAAGATTTCAGAATATATTTAGACAATGGTCCTCATTCATTAAAATAAATTACTGCTGATTTCTTGCAGCAATAATCCTCAAATCTATGACACAAGATCCCAAATAGTAAATCATCCTTTAATTGCTATAGCAGTTTTAAGGTAATAATTCAAAAGAAATTTAAATGTGATTAATGTGTTTAAACATTACTATCTACTCTGAAAGAAAAAGGAAAAAAGTAAGAGCACCAGCATAAGCTCTTGGGTATTGTTAAAATATTGATACATTGGTTGAGAATTTTTAAGGGAATTTTGTAGGGGAATTTGAGAATCTCTGTTATTATTTCGCTTTAGGAATTTCTCCTTTTCTTTTTTTTTAAGATTTTATTTATTTATTTGACAGAGAGAGAGACAGCCAGCGAGAGAGGGAGCACAAGCAGGGGGAGTGGGAGAGGAAGAAGCAGGCTCCCAGCAGAGCAGGGAGCCCGATGTGGGGCTCGATCCCAGGACCCTGGGATCGGGCCCTTAGCCAAAGGCAGATGCTTAACAACTGAGCGACCCAGGAGCCCCTCTCCTTATCCTTGATCTGAATTCAAACTGCAAGGTTCTAGGCAAGTTTTATTTTTTTTTCATTTGTCCCGCTCTGTACACAGTGGGTTCTTCCAGTATCAGATTCCATGTACACTCCCAATTCTGGGAAATTTTCATTTGTGACCTTCAAATATTTTCAACCCAACATTCTTCCACCCTCTTATTCAGAAATATTAGTAGAGAAATGTTGCAATTTCTGGATCTATATATGCCTCTCAACTATTTGTTCCTGGTCTTCCTTTTTTAAAAATGTTTTTTTGAATTTGTTTCCGATAACTGCTACACCTCACCTTTTAGCCTACTCACTTATTGTTCGGCTATGGTCATTTAGGTAATCATCCTGTGTTCATTTAGTTAAAAGCCTGTGCTAAGATTTTTACTTTATTTCAACACCGTTGTTTTTCAAAATGACAAATCGGTTTTTCCTCATAAGCATCTATTTATTGTTTCATGACTCTTCATTTTTATGAGTTCTAACTAACATATTGGGCATAATTCCTTTGTTTATTGAGGTTATTACGTGCATTTATTTTTAGGCCTGTACTGATGACTCTAATATTCCTAGTGCTCCAGTATAAGTGTTATCTTCTGTTGGGGTATTTCTCCCCAATGGCATTGGCCTTACTCAGAAAACTGGCGTTTCAGGCTTACACACTCACTCTCCAGTGAGATTTCTTTTTCTCCTGCCTCTTTGTATGCATCCTGGATTGTGATTGCCTACAAGTCATGTTATTAGTGTCAGCTCTGGCTTTATGACACTCACATTGGCCCTGTTTCTCAGGAGGATGTCATAATAGAACTGCTTTGGTTTCTTTGTTGCTTTTATTGTTTTATTGTGAGTATTTATAGAAATGCCTTTCCATTTCTCTTTCTTGTTTTGAGTACAACTATAAGTGTGTGCATAATTTTTTATATTGTATATATGGTGTTAATTGAAGCAGGGAAAGTTCAGTGTCTTCAAACTTGAAATCTGAACCATGTCATCTTTGCTATAACTCTTGTTTTAATCTCAGATTTCAGTCTACGATTGTCATGACATCTTCTGTGGCTTGTGTAATTTCTACAAAATTATTATTCATAACAACACCCATGTCATTTTTTTTCCTCTAAATTTCTTTGCAGCTGCTTCTCTATAAAAATGAAAAGCCCTTCTCAATCGTCTTCTTTGTATTCATTTTTTTCTTAGAATAGTGTATCCTAAGAACAAAAGACCTGGATTCTAGTCATAGTTTTGACACTATCAAAGTGTGGGATATTAAATAATTATTAATTTCCCCACCTTTAAAACTGGGAAAATATTAAATCTCTCTCCAGTTTCTGAAGTGAGATCAGTTAGACTTTCAGTACCAGGTTACTCTAAGTCAGTTCGTATGCTAGATAAAATGTATTTAGGCTCCACAGAGTTGGATAAGCTAAAAAGCATTAGTATTTTTAAGGGTCCTCTTGAAGACATCTGGGGCCTAGTTATTTTTACTCACTTCCTTGCTTTTTAAGTTGTGTTATTTATTTATTTATTTATTTATTTATTTATTTATTTATTTATTTTGAGAGAGAGAGTGTGTGTGTGAGAGAGAGATCACAGGCAGGGGGAGGGGCAGAGGGAAAAGCAGACTCCCTGCTGAGCTGGGCCCCTGATACGGGGCCCTTATGTTGTGTTCTAAAGTCACCAGAGAATCCATGAGTCTAGAAATAGTAATAGTTGAGCTATGTTGAAAATAATAATGAATAGGATGAGAGCTTATGGCATCTAATAAGTATGAGTTTGTATTATAAATCTACCCATAGCTTCTGTGTTACTTGGGGTAAGTTAATTAATATCTCCATGCTTTTCTCATGAATTCCCAGTGAGATTAAATTACACTACAAAATTTAAAATCCATAGGCATTTGATAAATTTCAGTTTTCTTTCCTATTAAATCAACTGTATTTAATGTTCATGAGTTTTTCCTTAATATTTGTTTACTAACAAGTATTCCTGGTATATATTTTCTGGTATCTGATATTGTACATAAGAAGTCTGACAGACTGCTAGGTAAGATGATGGAGGAGGAGGACTTTTAGCTTACCTTGTCCCACAGATACAACTAGATAACAGCCACATCAGTGTAAATAACCCAGAAAATGACCCGAAGACTGGCAGAATAGACTCTCCACAGCTAAATGTAGAGAAGAGTCACACTGAAGAGGGTAGGAGGGGAAGAGATGTGGTCAGGAGCTAAATGGGATTAAGAGTACACTTACCTTCTTTTAAAAAAATTTCTAGTATAGTTAATATACAGTGTTATGTTAGTTTCAGGTGTATAATACAGTGATTCAGCAATTCTCTACATAACCCAGTGCTCATCACGACAAATGCACCCTTTAATCCCCATCACCTATTTCTCCACCTCCCCCCCCACAACCTCCCCTCTGGTAACTCTCAGTTCTCTGTAGCAGAATCTATAGAGTCTGTTTCTTGGTTTGCCACCCCCCTCTTTTTTACCCTTTGCTTATTTGTTTTGTTCCTTAAATTCCACATATGAGTGAAATCATGGTGTTTGTTTTTCTCTGACTGACTTATTTTACTCAGCTTATACTCTCTAGCTCCATCCATGTCATTGCAAATGGCAAGATTTCATTCTGTTTAATGGCTGAATCTTCCGTGTGTGTGTGTGTGTGTGTGTGTGTGTGTGTGTGTGTGTGTATCTATCACATCTTTATCCATGCATCAATAGATGGACACTTGAGCTGCTTCCATATCTTGACTATACTAAATCATGCTGCTATAAACATAGGAGTGCATGTATCCCTTCGAATTAGTGTTTTTGTATTCTTTGAGTAATTACCCAGTAGTGAGATGGTTGCATCAAAGGTTAGATCTATTTTTAACTTTCTGAAGAACTTTCATACAGTTTTCCACAGTGGCTGCACCAGTTTGCATTCCCACCAATAATGCAGGAGTGTTCCTTTTTCTCTGCATTCTTACCAACACTTGTTGTTTCTTGTGTTTTTATTTTAGTCATTCTGACAGATGTGAGGTGATATCTCGTTGTAGTTTTGATTTACATTTCCCTGATGATCAATGATGTTGAGCATCTTTTCATGTGACTGTTGGCCATCTGGGTGTCCTCTTTGGAGTAATGTCTGTCCATTTCTTCTGCCCATTTTTAATTGGATTATTTGGGTTTTGGGTGTTGAGTTTTGTATGTTCCTTTTTTTTTAGTTTTGTAAGTTCTTTATATATTTTGGATACTAACCCTTTATCAGATATGTCATTTGTAAATATCTTCTTCCATTCAATAGGTTGCCTTTTCGTTTTGTTGATTGTTTCCTTCACTGTGCAGAAGCTTTTTTTTTTATAATAATTTTTTATTATGTTATGTTGTCACCATACAGTACATCCTTAGTTTTTGATGTAGTGTTCCATGATTCATTATTTGTGTATAACACCCAGTGCTCCATGCAGTACGTGCCCTCCTTAATACCCATCACCGGCCTATCCCATTCCCCCACCCCCTCCCCTCTGAAGCCCTCAGTTTGTTTCCCAGAGTCCACAGTCTCTCATGGTTCATTCCCCCTTCTGTTTACCCCTCTTCATTCTTCCCTTACTTCTCCTACTTATCTTCCTGCTATTTCTTATGTTCCATAAAGGAGTGAAACCATATGATAATTGTCTTTCTCTGCTTGACTTATTTCACTTAGCATAATCTCCTCCAGTCCCGTCCATGTTGCTGCAAATGTTGGGTAATCGTTCTTTCTGATGGCTGAGTAATATTCCATTGTATATATGGACCACATCTACAGAAGTTTTTTATATTGATGTAGTCCCAATAGTTTATTTTTGCTTTTATTTCCCTTGCCTTAGGAGACATATCTAGAAAAATATTCCTATAGCTGATATCAGAGAACTAACTCCCTGTGCTGCCTTCTAGGATTTTTAGGGCTTTAAGTTTCACATTTAGGTTTTTAATCCATTTTGAATTTAAGTTTGTGTATGGTACAAGAATGTGATCCAGTTTCATTCTTTTGCATATAGTTGACCAGTTTTCCCCACACCATTTGTTGAGGATACTGTCTTTTTCCCACTGTCTATTCTTTCCTCCTTTGTCAAGTATTAATTGGCCATATAGTTGTGAGGTTTTTTGAAAAGGTTTTCTATTCTGTTCCATTGATCTATGAATCTGTTTTCATGCCAGTACCATACTGTTTTGATTATTACAGCTTTGTAATATGACTTGAAGTCTAGAATTATGATACCTCCAGCTTTGCTTTTCTACTTCAAAATTGCTTTGGCAATTTGGGGTCCTTTCTGGTTCCATATAAAGTTTAGGACTGTTTGTTTTAGTTCTGTGGAAAATGCTGTTGGTGTTTCAATAGCAATTGCATTAAATCGTTAGATTGCTTTGGGTAGTATAGACATTTTAAAAATATTTGTTTTTCCAATCCAATGGAATGTCTTTCCCTTTTTTGGTGTCATCTTCAATTTATTTCATCAATGTCTTATAGTTTTCAGAAAAGAGTACAATTCTTTTGATGAACACTGAGAAATGTATAGAATTGTTGCATCACTATATTGTGCACCTGAAACTAATGTAACACTGTACGTTGTCTATATCATAATTTTCAAAAATTGAAAGAGAAAAATCTAAGCTAAATAATAAATGGAAAACATGGTAAAAGAGAAAAGAAGTCTGACACCAATGTGATTAATACTCTTTTGTGATAACCTGTATTGTTTTTCTGTATGGAACCATTTAAGGGTTTTATCTTTATTTTTATTGTTCTAACATTTCATCACTATGTGTCTCATTGTGGACAATTTTCATTCATCCTGTTTGCCATCCAAATGGCTGTTGGATAGTTAAGTCTTACAATGCAGGTCATTTTTTAAGTCTGTAATTTTCTTCCATGATTTATTGATTTTTCTCCTCATAGTTCCTCTAATCTTTCCCTTTAGAAATCCAACTAGAAAAATATTGGTACTTATGAATCTATTTTGCCAAGTTCAGTTTTTCTGTCTTACTTCCCAGCATTTACTCATTTAATCTGCCTTGAGAAAGGATTTTTGGCTCATTATTATGTGATAATTCCTTCCTTAGCAGTTTGTTCTGCTCAGCCATGAACTATTGTCTTGTCCTCTCTTTCAAAAAGGTGAGAAATATTATATCTATTCTTGCTTAATTTTAGCATTTTACTCTTTGTGATGTTTGTTTGCCTTAAATTTTGGTAATTCAGGTACTTAGCATAAATAACAGAGGAAGAAGAAAGCAATAAGCATAGCTTCTCTAAACAATATTCTCTAATTAATCATCCTAATGTACCCTTCAGGACTCTTTCCTTTCCTGCAGGAACTACCTCTTAGCTTGCAGCTACCACAGAATCAGTATCACCTGTAAACAGCCTATTTGTATATATTGAGATCTCATTTTTCCAGTCAATACCATTTTATCTACTTGCCACCTTTTAGGACTCTCTCAGCATTTCTGGACCACTAGTGGTACTTTTCCTTATTTCTCAGTACTTTAGTAATTTTTCCCCCTGCAAGATGTTTTCCCCCATTTTTTGAATATTCATCTGGCTGGGAAATTAGAAATGCATGACCAGTTTACCATCTTTTTCTAAACTCCCATTAGTCTACTATCAAATGATTCTCTGCAATTTATTCAGTGTTCCACATGCACTAGCATTTTGGAAAGTTCTTCCCATAATTAGTAAACATGTTCTGATAATAGATAATGTGTTGGGGATCACTGCTAGAGACTACTTTGGCCAGAAGTGTCTAGGAAACAATTTCTCTCACCACTCCCCACTGCCAGCTCACCAGGGCAGCCCTTAACAAAGGATTGACTGATATGTGGGTATAAAAATATAGCCCCAGTGCCCCATAGCTGCAATAATATGGAAACATTTTTTTGTTTGTTTGTTTTTCATGGTTTCCAAGGTTTCCCTGCAGGATTAATTTCTAGTTGTCCATTGTGGTAGGTGGAGTATGAACACACCCATTATCAACTCCCTTGCCTTTCCTGCCTCCCATCCCTTTGCCCCTGCCTGCCGGTGTTCCCTCTCCCTCCAGATAAACTACATGTACTTAAATCTTTGACTATGTGGAAATGCAAAATAAACAATCACCAGGCATCAAATAGTGATTGTGTTATGAAATGTGACCAGTTAGCCTCCATTTAAGTATTATTTGACTTGAGTAGTAAACCAGATATGCATATACGAAATAATCATGCATTTTTCCTAACATATCATGGTTATTTAAGTCTGAATATGAAAACAACATGTACTACAAGAGGCTTTGTTATATGGCATACAGTAGAATACTCAAGTTGTATTTTACAGCATAATTGTCTGTTGGAATGTTTAGGGAATAAAGGATTCTGTGATCATATTATGTTGAGAAATAGTACACACTATATTCTTTTTTACAGATTTGTAGTTCATATAAGCATATTAAAAGTAAAGAGAAAGTCTACAATAAAAATAAAACAAAACAAAAATACATTTTCTTTATTTGAAGTTAATATTTCTCAAACTATTTTGACCAGAGAAAATTTATAACATAATTCCTATTAATATCCAGTAAAATCAGTGTTTTGTTGAATATAACCCTCATCAATAGCAATGAAAAAAGTAAGTTATGTTTATCTGTGGGAAGCTAATTGACCTATACAATTACAAAAGCTATAATCTTGATTTCATTAGACCCATAATTGTACCAGTCTCACAAAACTGCTGGGATGTTAGTAATTAATTATTAAACCTATTGGCTACATTGGAAAGTGGCATTGCTTAAAAGAGTCTTTTTAAAATTTGATTTGTAACTCTGATGAAAACACTGACTTCCAAAATGTGTAATCTCTGATATTTTACCCTGATTTCTTATATGTTATCACATTGGTAACATAATGTTGAGGTGACAAAAATAATACTTAATGTATAATCTATCAAATTCCATAAATAATTTTATTGTTGGTTCAGCAGAGAAGCCCCATTTGATTAGGTCAATAAATCACTTTGTTAGATGACTACAGCTGTTTATTTTTCTTCAAAGATTGAAAAATAGCCTTTAAATACTCATTAATTGATACAGTGTAATTCCCAAATGATGGCATTTTTGAAATTTGTGTGATAGCAATAGATATTTAAGTATCCCCCCCTTTTTTTGAGTACATAGATATCATTGATTTCTAAGTTCACTGTAGTTTTGAGTGCTGGTACATAGTTGAACTCTAATTTTACAGAGTAGCTTAAATTTCAGGGATTTTGAGAGTTATTTAAATTCACATTTCTCATAGCATCAATTTTCATTCAAGATGCATTTGACAGCGAAGAGTTTTTTTTTCTCCTTGATAAGAAGTATTTATACTCTCCAATATTTTTTTCATACTTCTGTCAGAACTGTCTTCAAGATACAGCCCTGATTATGTTACCTCCTCATTTAAAAATCTGTTATAATTTTGATGTCATTAAGCTATTCTCTAAATATTTTTGTGAAAATCCCACCCACTTTCAAGAAATACCCAGTTGAAATGCCTTTTCATTAATGAGGCAGGTCTTGAATTCCAGCCCACTGGCATCAATTTCTTCTTTCTCTGGGTTCTTATAGAATACAGTTTCTATAGGCAAAGGGCTTCACCTTCCAGAGTTTTTCTTATATATTGAAATAATAATAGCTGCATCACTGGTTGTTACATGCAATATATAAGTTGAATTATGTAAAGTACCAGACATAAGTTTGGCAAATATTAACTCAATAAATTATAACTACTAATATACTTTATCGTTATAGTACACAATCTGCAGTGTGTTAGAGTTATATGTGAACAATCATGTCTCTTTCTATTAGCATATAAACTCTTTGAGGGAAGATTTTATGCCTAAATTGATTTCATTATCCCCTAAGGTGTTGAGTATTTCTCTGGCATACATATTTGTTTTACTTTTAATCCATAGTAATTTAATGCAAAAACAGACATATGGATTCATATGTAATATCTCTGTCTTGCAATTATTACAACCAATATATTTTTCAATTCATAAATTTCCTGAGCTTGTACCATGTGCTTATCTCAGTGTAGGTTCTATGAGCAATACTGGAACAGGGTTGGCTTTCCAAAGTAATATTTTGAAATATTTGCTTATGTATATGTCTGTGTTCATCTCTGTATGAAATAACTTTGTCTCCCCCTTTGGCAGTTACTATTCAAACTAGAATTTTACTGCCCAGTGGAATGTGGGTCATGGCAGAATTTAACTAGAAATCCCTTGACTGGGGAAGAGGGACAGAGTCTAAAAAGAACCACACACAGTAGATGCGAGAGTGAGTTTCTGAGGTGAGATCTTCCGGGATGCCTCATTAGAGGTACATCCAAGTGTTGGTGTGGGTGGAAGGAGAATAGAACTCCAAAACAGATTAAAAATTTTAAAAGTTGTCAGAATATGTGCTTTTCTTAGTCATGTCACCCAGAGATCTTGAAGATTCCAGCATTTGTTTTTTTACACTTCAGCATGGTACAAGAGCAGATGAAGTAAACAAGGACTTGGGGTTTGGCTATGTACACCGATTGGGGCTGAGTTTATGGAGCTTTTTGTGTTTCCAGAATGGTAAGGAAGAGAAGCCCTATTTTCCTCTGCTCTCAGGAGTGGCACAAAAGTAAGCTAAAAAACAGAGCTTGCAAATATGTGAGAGAGCTAGCTGGCAGATCCTAAGGGTCACATTGTTGAAATAACAGGGTGGTATGGCAGAAAGTAACATGGATCTAATAATTAGGCATTCAGAGAGAACCTGACCGCCTTAGTAAATGTCAGGATGGAAAATGATTACAGCGGAGAGCATGACAGAATAAGAAATACCCCAAAGGATGCCTGAGATGGACAAATGAGAACCTAGAACCAAATGACCCCTCCTCTAACATATTTTAAATTCTATATGAGCACCCTATATACACCCTTATTTAAATACCACCTCAGGGAAAGGAAAAGGGAAAGTAAATCCTTTCTTAATGTAGAAAACCCTGAACTGAATGAAAAATACTGAGTTAATGACTAGGTTCAAATGTGTCCTATTGAGTTGATTACAAATTATAAAAAGAAAATTTGTCCACCTGAGTTGTGTGCTGTGAAGTTTGTATCTAGAACATATTCACTGATTACTACAGTCAAGCCAAGTAACATAACATCTCTTCACATAGTTACCGTATATTTTGTGTGTGATGAGAACACCTGAAATCTACTCTCAGCAAAATTCCAGTATGCAGTACAGTATAACTAAATATAGTTATCATGCTGTTCATTAGATCTCTAAACATTCATTCTTTTATAATTGCGACTTTGTACATTTGATCAACATTTCCCCATTCTCCCCACCTCCTTGCCCCTGGTAACTTATTTTTAATGGAACATATATTAGGTACATTTTTTGCTGCTTCATCGAGGTATAATTATACAACACTGTGTAAGTTTAAGGTGTACAGTGTGATGATTTGATATATGTATTGCAAAATGATTACCACAGTAAAGTTAATTAGCATATCCATCACCTCATCTAGTTACTTTTTTGTGTATGTGTGTGGTGACAACTTTCAAGATCTACTCTCTTAGCAACTTTCAAATATACATTACAGCATTATTACCTATAGTCATCATGTTGTACATGAGATCCCCAGAACTTACTCATTTTGTAACTGGAAATTTTTACCCTTTGATAACCTTCACTATTTCTCTTGCCCTTCCTCCCCTGGCAGCCACCGTGATTTTGATTCTTTTAGATTCCACATGTGAAATCATACAGTATTTGTCTTTCACTGACTTGTTTCACTCAGCATAATTCTCTCAAGGTTCATCCATGTTGTTGCAAATGGTTTGTCCATTTCCTTATTTAATGGCTGAATAATATTCCATTATGTATATACCCCACATCTTCTTTATCCCTAGTCTTTTGATGGACACCTAGGTGGTTTCCATATCTTGACTATTGTAAACAGGCTGCAGTGAACATAGGGTACATCTGTCTCTTCAAGACAGTGATTTGATTTCCTTCAGATATATATTCAAAAGTCAGATTGCTGGATCATATGATAGTTCTACTTTTAATTTTTTGAGAAACCTCCATACTGTTTTCCATAGTAACTATACCAATTTATATCCCCACCAGTGGTGTTCAGGTCTTCCCTTTTCTCTATATCCTGTCAATACTTTCAATTTTTTGTCATTTTGATAACAGCCTTTCTAACAGGTGTGCAGTGATACATCATTGTGGTTTGATTTGAATTTCCCTGATGACAGTGATGTTGAACACCTTTTCATGTACCAGTAGGTCATGTGTATGTCTTTGGAGAAACGTTTTTCACTTCCTCTGCCCATTTTTAATAGAATATTTTTGTATGACTTTATTTTATTCTTACAATCTCCAGTTAAACTTGATAGCACTAGTTTCTTATAGATCCTGTCGTAGTCAGCTTAGGCTAACAAAATATCATAGACCAGGTAGCTTAAACAATATACATTTACTTCTCACAGTTCTAAAGACTGGGAATTCCAAGATCAAGGTTCCAGTAGTCAGTGTCTGTTGAAAGCCTTCTTCTGGACTTGCACAGGGCTTCATTCTTGCTGTGTCTTCATGGCAGAGAGACAACCAACTCTGGCCTGTTTTTCTTCTAATAAGTTTACGAATCCCATTATGGACACCCAATCCTCCTAACATCTTTTAAATCTAATTACCACCCAAAAGTTCCACTCCAAATACCATTACATTGGGGTTTAGGGTTTCAGATTGTTTAGGTTTTTTATTATTGAATTCTATGAGTTCTTTATGTATTTTGGATACTAAGCTCTTATCTGACATATAGTTAACAAATATATTCTCCCATTCTATAGATTGCCCTTTCATTCTGTGGATTGTTCCTATTTCTGTATAGAAGTGTTTTAGTTTGTTTCTTGCCTTGTCAATTTTTGCCATTCTAACTGGCATAAGGTGGTATCTGCTGGAGAGGATGTGGAGAAAGGGTATCCCTCCTACATTGTTGGTGGGAATGCAAGTTGATACAACCACTCTGGAAAACAGTGTGGAGGTCCCTTAAAAAGTTAAAAATTGAGCTACCCTATGATCCAGCCATTGCATTACTGGGTATTTACCCCAAAGATACAGACGTAGTGAAGAGAAGGGCCATATGCACCCCAATGTTCATAGCAGCATTGTCCACAATAGCTAAATCGTGGAAGGAGCTGAGATGCCCTTCAACAGATGACTGGATTAAGAAGATGTGGTCCATATATACAATGGAATATTACTCAGCTATCAAAAAGAACGAGTTCTCAACATTTGCTGCAACATGGACGGCACTGGAGGAGATAATGCTAAGTGAAATAAGTCAAGCAGAGAAAGACAATTATCATATGGTTTCTCTCATCTATGGAACATAACAACTAGGAAGATCAGTAGGGGAAGAAAGGGATAAAGAAAGGGGGGTAATCAGAAGGGGGAATGAAGCATGAGAGACTATGGACTCTGAGAAACAAACTGAGGGCTTCAGAGGGGAGGGGAGTGGGGGAATGGGATAGGCTGGTGATGGGTAGTAAGGAGGGCACATATTGCATGGTGCACTGGGTGTTATACACAACTAATGAATCATCGAACTTTACGTCAGAAACCAGGGATGTACTATATGGTGACTAACATAATATAATAAAAAAAACATTTAAAAAATTTTAAAAAATAATTGTAAAATAAAAAAAAATAAAGTTTGAGTTATTTTATTAAAGTTTTTTTTTTTTAAAAGAAGTGTTTAAGTTGATGTAGTCCCACTTGTTTATTTTTGCTTTTCTTATGTTTTTGGTATCATATCTAAAAAATCATTGTCAAGAGCAATATTAGGTAATTTTTTCCTTATGTTTCCATCTAGGATTTTAAAGGTTTCAAGTCTTCCATTTAAGTCCTTAATCCATTCTGATTAATATTTGTGAGTGGTATAAAACAGGGGTCTAATTTCATTCTTTTCCGTATTATCTTGTTTTCTCAGTGCCATTTGTTGAAGAGACTGTCTTTTCCACATTGAGTATTTCAGGCTCCCTTATCAAATGAGTTGATATCTGCATAGATATCAGTTCTGCATAGCTTTATTTCTGGGCTCTTGTTTCTGTTCTATTGGTCTGTGTGTCCATTTTTATGCCAGTATCATGCTGTTTTGCATACTATAGCTTTGAAATTTAGTATAAAATCAGTAAGTGTAATGCCTCTAGTTTTGTTCTTCTTTCTCAAGGTAGAATTCATTCTATTATATAGGAGGGGGAGCCATGATTCCATGGAAGATAATTACTTCTCTTACAGTCATAGAATAAAAATGTTAATCAAAGAAAAGATTTTATGCATCATTTTGTCTATTCTCATCATTTCAGAGATTACAAAACAACATTCATTCATTTAAGACATATTTTTGAGATTTTCCTATGTGATAAACAGTCAAAATGGCAGCTTACATCTTTGAAAAAAAAAAGAAAAACAATAAAACAAATTCATTCACTCTATATATGTTGCATACTGATAGTGCTAAAAGACAATAAAGTCAGAAGTTCCGAGGTAGGGGTTAGGTAAGGGTGATCTTTTAAATAGGGTGGAAAAGAAGGGCCTCTTACTATGTGAGTTAGAAACTTTACTACGTATTAGTGAGAATATAAAATTCTTATGACTAAGGTGAGGAATGCAATCAAGGTGCTACTTTAATCCTTAAGGAAATGAAAGAAAGTAGATAAATGAGGGTGAAAAAGGTATCATTTGTTTTTTGTTTTTTTTTTAAGGATTTTATTTATTTATTTATTTGAGAGAGAGAGCATGAGCAGTGGGGAGGGGCAGAGGGGGAAAGAGAAGCGGATTCCCTGCTGAGCAGGGAACCCGATGTGGGACTTGATCCCAGGACCCTGGGATCATGACTTGAGCTGAAGGCAGATGCTTAACCTACTGAGCCACCCAGGATCCCGGAGATACTGCTCAGGTGGTTAAGCATCTGCCTTCAGCTCAGGTCATGATCCCAGAGTCCTAGGATCGTGTCCTAAGTTGGGTTCCCTGCTCAGCAGGGAGTCTGCTTCTCTTTCTCCCTCTTCCTGCAGCTCCCCCTGCTTGTGCTGTCTCTCTGTCAAATGTATAAATAAAATCTTTAAAAAAACAGCAAGAGATGCAATTGATGTTATTTTACTCCATACTTCAGCTAATTATACAGATGTGAAAAATGTGTCTCAAACAACTAATAATGATGATGATATGTTTAATATATACACAGAGACCCATTCTGAAAGTATGGAAAGATTATAAAATGTCAATGAATGGCTTTTATTAAAAAAAAGAAAAGACAAAAAAAAGGCCTTTCAGATAGATTACAATCAGGCAAGACCTGCATGGGCTGTGAGGGAGTGAGGCAATGGAAAAGATGCAGTCACAAGTGCAAAGTCCCTGAGATGGAAACATTCTTGGGATATTACAAAATAAATGTTAAATGGCATGTTTAAAAGCCCAATTCTAGTTAGAGGCAGAGACAAATCATGAAAATAGTTCCTAGATTCCCAGTGCAATGTTCTTTCCTCCATAGGCTAATCACCCTAATTGCCATGCTTAGTGTTGGTAGAGTATCAATGTGCAATTGCCCAGAAGGCAATTAGAGGACTAGTCCTAGAGCTATACATTTAGAAAATGTTGCAGTAAATAAATGAAGAAACTGGTAGAATGGGTGAGCTCTCCTTGACACATAAATGCCTTCTTAGACTAGCTAACGTCTAGCACCTCCCATCTCTAGGAACTGGGGAAAGCTTTCACAATCTGAATAATTTCTATCCAATCTTGGAAACCAGCGTGCAGTTTTTTGTTTGTTTTTGCAACACCAGGATGATAGCATGATATGGCATTGACCTAAACATAACTCTTCTCTTTGTTAAAACTAAGAAATTCACAAGAAAAGTACATGCAGTATAGTACAACAATTTGGCAGATTTATTCTGTTTTTTTCCTTTATTTAAAATGCTGTATAGTTTTGGCATTAAAAAGACATTAAGACATTATATACCCACCTAATGTCTAAAATGAAAAAGATTTTTTTATTTTAAAGATTTATTTGAGAGAGAGAGAGAGTTGGGGGGATGGGTAGAGGGAGAGAATCTTCAAGCAGACTCCCTGCTGAGCATGGAGCTTACACAGGGCTCAATCTCAAGACCTGTGATATCACGACCTGAGCTGAAACCAAGACTCAGACACGTCACTGACTGAGCCACCCAGGTGCCCCTAAAATGAAAAAGATTAAAAAAAATAACAAGCGTTGGTGAGGATATGAAGCAACCAGAACTTCCATATACCTGCTGGTGGTAGTTTAAATTGGCACAAGGAATTTGGAAAGTTGGTAGTTATTTGTTAAAGGTGAATATATGCACACTCCCGTGACTCAAATATCTTCTCTATATATAACAGTGTGCATATGGTCACCAAAAGAAATGTGCAGAAATGTTCATGGCAGCACTATTCGTAGCAGCTCCAAATTGGAAATTACCCAGGTACCTATCAAGAGTGAGTGGATAACTAAATTTTCATTTTTCTAAACAATAGAAAACACACAAAATGTAAAAAACTTACAACAGCAAGCAATGTAGATGAGCCAAATTCCTTCCCCACTACAACACCTCCCGAAACCCTCCCATGCTTTATTTTCTATGCATCACTTATCACTCTCCAACATCTATACGTTTAGTATATTTATTATCACTTTCTCCCATTGAAGTGTAAGCTTCATAAGGGTGGGAAATATTTTTAAATTTAATTCACTGCTCTGCCTCAGGATATGGAAGAGTGTCTGACATAGAGGAAACTCAATAAATAATTAAATGAATGAATACTGCTTTCTTATTTCTAAAGAATCTAGACACAAAAGAGCAGGAACTGCATGGATTCATTTATATATAGTTCAATAACAGACAACACTAGTCTATGGGTTGACTAGTCAGAAAATAATGCTTAGTGCTTAAGAGGAGCTTCTGGGGCCTGGTAATATTCTGTTTCTTGATCTAGGTGCTCACATCACAATTGTTCCCTTTGTAAAAGTTGGTCGGGAATATACTTATCAGCAGTATACTTATGAGTCATGCACATTTTCCAAAACAAATAGAAACAAACATTATAACAATAATCCCATAACTACCATATGTCCACCAACTAAAGACATACAATATTATTACAGTATGGAGAAGGCTCCTGTGCCCTTCTTTCTGAAAATATCAGACTTTTTTTCCCTCCTCTCCCCTCCCAGTGTGGTGTGAAGTTCTTCTCCCGGGTTCAAATGCAAGTTGTAGTACTGCTAGTTTTATGACCTTAGTAATCTCTTTTGTGCCTCAGTTTCTTCATCTATAAAATGCAAGGAACAATGGTGTTTAATTCATAGTTAGGAGTAAGGATTGAAGGCTTTTATAAAAAGAGAGTACTTAGACTAGCCTTACATGAAATAAGCAATATAAGAAGCTCTATTACTAAACTGAAGTTGGTGTTTTTCATTTTTCATTCCAATGCGTGCCTTTGTCTTTTAGTCTTTCGGGGTATATTGATAAAGCTAGTCATGTGCACACACACACACATATGGTTATTATCTTTTTTATGGCTTAAAATTTAATAGAATTGGGAACAATTAACACTCTACATAACTAGTATCATACAGCATGTACTCTTTTGCAACTTTAAAAATATTATGTTTGTGGCGTTTCACTCAAATTGCTTTAAAAATTAATTTAAAAGTTTTATTAAGGTATATATCTGGGATTGAAATTATTTAGATTATATCTACTGGGTAATGTCAGGTTGTTTTTTTTTCCCCCAAAGTAGTTGTCTCAATCTATATTCCAGAAAACAGTTTGTAAGATTTCCTATTATTTCACATCTTTGCTTTAACTTGATATTATCAGACTTTTAAATTTTGCCATTTTGACAGGTATGAAATAATATCTCTGTAGTTTTAATTTGCATATCTCTGATTATTAGGGAGATTGATCATATTTTCTTATGTGTGTGTCTGTTTTTCTCATTCTGTAAATTGCTTATTCAACTTTATTGCCTATTTTCTGATTTGTTTATGTATTTTTTATTTCTAGAAGTTCTTCAATATTTGCTGTACTAATTCTTTGTGGATCATAATATATTGAAAATCTCTTCATCAGGTCTGCAGTTTATATTTTCAATTTCTTAAGGTGCCTTTTGACATTCTTTATATATAAATATAAATACATGGGCACATACACACATACATTTTTGTGTGTTTTGGTTAAGAAATCCTTCCAAAAAATCCTTTTATTCCTTGAGGTGAAGAATAAATTCTTCGTCATTTCATACCAAACATTTAAAAGTTCTACTTTTCATGATTAATTCTTAATATATCTGGAATTGAGTTTTGTTTATAGCATAAGGTAGGGAATCACTTACAGTTCTTTCATTTAAATAACCAATTGTTCTAGCATCCTTTATTGGATAACCTATCATTTCTTTAACCATTTGCAGCAGCCACTCTGTCAAATATCAAGTTTCCATGGATGTGTGAACTTATTTCTATACTATTATTTTATAATGGACATTTTAAAGAAATTTGATTAACATTTAAAGACTGTAAATGATTTTTCAGAACACCAAGGTTCAAATTAGGGTTTGTTTTTTTTTTGAAGATATTCTAGAGATGTGTATTTATGCTCCTAGGGTTAACACTAATAATAAGTTAGTGATGGCTTTTACATGTAACCTCTTGTTTCCAATGAGTAGCAATCTTACATGAAAGTTGAACCCATAAATCCAGGCTTCAGAAAGAGGGTATCTTGGGGCACCCAGGTGGCTCAGTCCATTAAGATTCCTGCCTTCAGCTCATGTCATGATCCCAGGGTCCTGGGATCAAGCCCCACATTGGGCTCCCTGCTCACGGGGAGCCTGCTTCCCCCTCTCCTCCCCACTCATGCTCTCTCTCTCACTATCTCTCTTTCTCCAATAAATAAATAAAATCTTAAAAAAAGAGGGTATCTTAATGTCTGTACTCTGAAGGATCATATTTGGGAAAAAAATATGTTAGAAAGCCAAATAGAATTTATAGACCAGGAACTTTGCATTTAAAAATGTATAAATTATTAAAATGGTATAAATGCATATTAAATAAGCATTAATTACTTCCAAATCCTGGGAAAAAAGTCAGATCCATAACACTGTCATTCACATTGAAGTAATTTTTTGTTCAAATTATAAAGCACAATATGAACTTCAGATAACATGAAAGATTCTGAAATTTTCACCTTAAGTGTCTTTATTATATATACTTATTCTTAATTTTAATTAATTTATATAATTAATTTTAACTTGTTCCTCGTGTAACAAATATTGGATATTTGTACATCTGATGGATTTTTAAAAAATGATAAATATTTAGACTGTATTGTTAATCAAGATGTTAAAATGTCATTGTTATCTAAAATATGGATAATAGTTACTGATTGTGAGAAAATCTATGTTCAATAAAAAGTAAACAAATAAAATTAGAAATGGAAGATGCATGTCTGAAGCAGTAGGCATAAAAACCTGACAGAAGGCACAGATGGTAGGATGGTAAGCGTTCTTCCTAATTGCAGGGAAACCTTTTCTCTTGGGCAAACCACTCTGAAGCTTGTTTAAATGTCTTTCATGTGAAGATGCTTGGGACAACAGAATCTGATTGTCAATTGCCCTAATCTCTAGAGAATAAAAAAGGGTATCTGATTGGGAGATGTCAAAGATCTAAGAATAATTCCCCCACAAACGGAATATGCCTAATGGCAGTATCCTGAGGAGGAACTAATGCAAAGGCCTTGTAGAAAGATGCCATGTGAACAGAGCTGTGTTGGGAAATAGTACGTGCTTGCATTGATAGCATGGTGTTTTGTAACCTTGTTGAAGAAAGAAAAATCCTGGAACTTAAGTGATCCTAAGAAAAAGAATGCAGTTTTAGCTGTTCTTTTGTTTTTACTATTTCCTTCCAAATTCATCTCCTTGGATTTGGGAGTAGTCAGGAGAGGTAAACAAACAAGGAGACTCTTTACATTCCCCTTACAACTGCATAGGCAAAGGCCTATTACACCAGATAAAATGTTTAAGACAGGATTTTCTACAATCAATTAGATAACATTATTTCTTCTTGCTTTGATTCACCCTTCAAATAATTAGTATAAATAGTTACACTGAAGGCAAGTGAATTCCTGTGAATCTAAGTATAATTAAATGTATTTATAACCCTACATTATTAAATTTTTAAATTTATTTTTAAAAACCAATGTGCAGAGGACCGTAGGGGAAGGGAGGGAAAACAGAATGGGAAGTCATCAGAGAGGGAGAAAAACCATGAGAGATGCTTAACTATAGGAAAACTATAGGAAGCAAACTGAGGGTTGCTGGACGGGAGGTGGGTGGGGGCATGGGGTGACTGGGTGATGGGCATTAAGGAGGGCACATGATGTGATGAGTGCTGGGCATTATATGAAACTGATAAATTATTAAACACTACATCTGAAACTAATGATGTACTGCAAGCTGGACAATTGAATTTAAATGCAAAAACAAAATAAAATAAAAACAAATGTACTAAAAATACAATTCATAAGAATGCTAACAACTTCATATACATAATTGATATTAATGTAAATAAATGGGGGTGCGTGGGTGGCTCAGTTGTTTAAGCATCTGCCTTCGGCTCAGGTCATGGTCTCGGGGTCCTGGGATCGAGCACCACGTTGGGCTCCCTGGTCAGTGGGGAGTCTGCTTCTCTCCCTCTGCCTCTCCACCGCTCATGCTCTCTCTTGCTTGCTCTCTTTCTCAAGTAAGTAAATAAAATCTTTTTAAAAAAATGGGCAGTTTCCAGGAAATGCAAGAATAAACATGCTTTAACAGATTGATTTACATATTGGAAGTTGTTGGTTAATAATTTTAAGAGGAAAGTGTAAAGGAATGTGAACTATAAAAATTAATAAAGGAAATAAAAGAATATTTTTCATATACCTTCAAAAGCAAGCTATCAAAGAGATATTTCTACACCCATGTTCATTGCAGCACTATTCACAGTAGTCAAAGGGAGGAAGCAACCTGAATGTCCACTGATGGATGACTAGATACAGAAAATGTGTACACATGCAGTGAAATATTATTAAGCCTTAAAAAGGAAGGAAACCTTGTCATATGTCACAATATGGATGAAATGAGGGTTTCATGCTAAGGAAAAAAGCCGGTCACAGAAAGATGAGTACCGCATGAGAACACTTATTTGACGCTTCTGGAATGTTCAAAGCCATGGGCACAGAAAACAGAATGTGGTTGCCAGAGGCTGAGGGGAAGGAGAGGTGGCAGTTTCTTGTTTGGTAGGTGTAGAGTTTCAGTCATATTGAATGGGGGGGGCGGTTTGAGAATCTGTTGCAACAGCAATGTGCATGGGTTGACATGATTGCAGTGCATGCTTGGCAACTGGTAGGGAAGTAAATTGTTTCTTTGCCAAAATAAAAAAAAATAAAGTAGAATAAAATAACGTGTGTGTTATGCACAGACTCTGTCTACTGGATATCTCTGTGGTGTGGGTTGTGACCAGGGTAGTTGCAGTGATTTATATTTTTACTTTTTCCTTCACACATTTCTGGACATTTAGATATTCTTGGAGAAAGATTTTCTTTAGAATAAAAAATTCAGACAAAAATTACAAAAAAGAAATGTGCAAGTTTCTTATATAGATAAAAACAGATAACTAGCTAGAAACCTTTTCTTTGATTCCAAATAGCTAAATGAATACACATTGCTCTTACCATTTAACAAAAATTCTAAAGGAAGAAAAACTGTGTCCTAATACAACAAGATAAAAAAGTGTTGTCGAATCAAGTGTTATAAAAGGCAATATTAAGGAAATACTTTTATCTGAACTAAGCTGAAGATGAAAAGAAAATAATTAAAACGGGACTTTCCCCCAAGAATATTAATGCAGACTATGAAGTTCAACTGTGTGGGTGCTGAAGCATTAGATGCTGGCTGCTTTAGTCTACATGCTATTCCAAGTGAGCGGATGCAATTATTTAATGCTAATTTTTAATCTTAATACCATAACGTAGGAAATTACTAAGGGGGGGAGGGGATCCTGGAGTTACTTAGGAGCTAGCTCAAAGAGAAATACTTAATTGGAGTTAAAGATGATGGCAGAACATGTAGTCATTTAGCAACTCTTTATAGAGAGGTTCTAAGCTTAATCATAGAAGAATCAAGGGTTCAGATCAGGGAACAGGGATGATAAAAAGTGAGGTAGATTATTAATGATGATAATAATAGTAGCATTTCATGAGCATTGACTCTGTTAAACTCTTCATTGTGTTATTTAATACTAAACACAACTTGTCTACACCATTCACAGATGAAGAAGTTGAGGGCTAAGGAGTTAATGTAACTTCTCTAAGGTGGTTTATCCAGGTAACACTGGAGGAGGATTTGAATCCAAGGTGCATGGTTGTTGGAGTCATATCGACCTGGCTTTGTATCTTTTCTTTACCAGAGCATCATTTTATAAATGTAGACAAATTGTTTAACTGCTCTGTACCTTATTTTTCGTATCTGTCGAATAGGAATAGAAATATAACCCATGTATAATGCTATTGTAGGGTATCAGTAGGATAATACATGTGATAGGCACACAGTAAGTACTTAGTAAACAGGGACTTACTCATATTTCTTGCTGAGATCAAGCAAGACTAATAGTCTAAAAGAGTCTCCAAGAACTTTTGACATCAGGTGTATACAAACTCAAAAGGCCTTTCCGAGGAGACAACAATTAAATCTAACAATTTCTTAGGGGGATGGGGTAACTGGGTGGTGGACATTAAGGAGGGCATTTGATGTAATGAGCACTGGGTATTGTATGCAACTGATGAATCACTAAATTCTACCTCCAAAGTAATAATACAGTATATGTGAGTAAAAAAACGAACAGTTCCTTGAAAACACTAAACTTTTAAGGTATGTTAATTTAAAAAATAAAATCCAAAAGATATAAATTAGTGTCAAATTAATATGTGAAAAATTAGTGGAAAACACCTAGAAAATTTAAAATTGTTCCTAAGCATATATCATAAATTTACATGCAGGTTCTTCCATGTTTATTTTAGCTATTGGCATACAAATGACCCCATTTTTATAGAAAAATAACTGAGTAAAACTTGTAAACTGTTATTATTTTCTAATGTGCATTCTTTAAATGGGGACTGAGATTCCTGGCATTGCCATATGATAATCCTTTTGGTCAGAAAGGACTGGACTAATAAATGAGAGTCATTCATTTAAATACAGTTTGCTGGGGTCTTTCTTGGAAAAATACGCTGCATACCTACAGTGAGTGAAAATAATTGACATTTGGAACTTATTTGCACAGTTTAGGAATCCAGAACTTTTTAGCTAGGGTAGAATGTCTCTATAAAGAGATCAGAGACTTGCGTCTTTTTGTATTCATGTAAAGTAAAAAGAACTGTCACTGTATTTAATCATGGACCCACGATTTCTACCTTAGAAAAAAAGTAAAATAAATAAGTAAATAAATAAATAAATAAATAAATAAATAAATAAATAAGGGTTAGAGTGCTCCCACCCTCTGGTGAAATATTTCCTGTGTTTTCTCTACAGAAAGTTGTCTATGGGCCAGAACATTTCATCACTGACACCTGGTCATTCAGTAAGGTAAGCAACTCTGAGGACCAAAATTGTTGTGACTATTAAATATTCCCACATTCACATAGGGACATTTAATGGAGTACAGACAATACCTGGATATTGCTTTTCATGGATCAGATTCAGAATAAAGGCTGTGAAGTCCTTTAGCTGGTCTTGGCATCCTGAAATGTCTACCTCTTTACCTCTTTATGATTAGAAAGACTCAAAGTATGGGCTGGTAAAAAAAAAAAAAAAAAAAAGAATCCCCAAGCCTTGAAAAATATTCACTGTTTCTATTGGTGTAAAAAGAGGAGGAGAGATGAATGAAACCTAAATCCCTGTGGACTTCATTTCAATAGATTGTGGAGCTCACTTCACTGCTGCATCGGACAAAGAAGAAACAATCTAAGAAAGAAAACAAATGGGTCGTAAAGCTTTTATATCAGAATAAAATAAGAAAATATCCTGTATAGTTAGTGTGAAATGAACATATAGGGAGCTGTCGGTTTTAACGTGACATACATGGTTTCTGGTCAGACAGCAAGTATTCATATGAAATAATGTGGTGAGCTCCAGGAGCGTGTAATATTTTCCCTTCGCTAGATTGGCTCAAACGAAATAGACTTTTTGTATATAGTTTTCTAGGGCCGCTATAACAAAGTGTCACAAGCCGGGTGACTTAAGCAGAGATTTTTTTCTCTCACAGTTCTGGAGGCTAGACGTGTGAGATCAGGATGCCAGCAGGGCTGATTTCATCTGAGGACTATGCAGAATAATCTGTTCCATGCTTCTTCCCTAGCTTCTGGTGGTTTTCTCACAATCTTTGGTGTTCCTTGGCTTGTAGAAGCATCACCCAGATCTCTGTCTTCATCTTCATTTGTGTTCTCTCTGGGAGTTTGTCTCTGTGTTCAAATTTCTCCTTTTTATAAGGACGCCTGTTATACTGGATTAGAACGCGCACTATTCACCTAATTTTAATTTGATTATCTCTGTAAAAGTCCTACCTCCAAATAAGGTCACATTCTGAGGTATTGGGCGTCAGGACTCTAACATATCCTTTTTGGGGGAAGGGGACACAATTCAACCTATAATACTTTGGGACCTAGCTGGTGCTATTTCTAGGGGGAATTGAAAATCAGTATAGTCCAGGACATCCAATTTTTCGGAGAGCATAGATAGCTTTAGAAATTAAAAAAAAATGCTCAGAAAGCAATTATTATTCATCTTTCAACTTGATGATCAAGCATTTTCATTGCAAATGAAGTGTGCCCTGTAAATGATTAAACATTAATAAAAACAAGAATAAAAAAATGACTAAGAGAGAATTGAACAATTTAGAGCCATTGACAAGACCGCATTGGAAATTAATCCCTAATCAAGGGCTTTATCCTATAATTCCAAAGGAAATACTCCTTCGTTGGTGAAGTTGGACAAACCTGTGACATTGGATCTGAACTGAGGTTTTGTTACATGTCATTGGGATTTTAGGGATGTCTGGGCCCTTTACATTATCACAAGATCTTTATATCAAACTGTATTTCAGAAGGTTAAAATAACATGTTGAACTACTGTCTAGGAAATTTATAGTCTAGACAGTTGTGATTTGGGGATAATTATCATAAACTAGGAATATGGAATCTTTTCCCTCCCCTTTTGTCTTAAAAAAGTTCTACTTTTTTAAGTTGAGCATCTTATGAATCAAAAAGGATGAACAACTTTTTAAAAAATATTATGTTTACTTGCTAAGGAGTTCAAAGAAACCAGCTGAAAAATATTTCCACTGGAAAAATGATGAAAGGCTGAGCATCTAAATAAATAGATAAATTAAACAGATACAGCCAGTTGCAACTAGTGGAGTCTTTAAACAGAGCTATGACTTCATGATGAGTTGTTTTTCTTTACTATTGAGGTATAATTGACATACATTATATTAGTTTCAGTTATACAACATGATTTAATATTTGCATATATTGTGAAATGATCACCACAATAAGTCTAGTTAACATCCATCACCATACATGGTTACAGAATTTTTTTTCTTGTGATGAGAACATTTAAGATCTACTCTCTTAGAGATTTCAAATATGCAATACAGTGTTATTAACTGTCGTTGCCATGCTGTACATTACATTCCCATGGCTTATTTATTTTATAACTAGAAGTTTGTACTTTTTGACTACCTCGTCCGTTTGGCCCATCCCCGTACTCCCCACCCCTGGCAACCATCAATCTGTTTTCTGTATCTATGAGTTTGTTTTTTAGATTCCACATATAAGTGAGATGATACTGTCTGATCTCTTTTTCTGTCTGATGTATCTCATTCAGCATGATGCCCCCTAGGTCCATCCATGTTGTTGCATATGGCAGATTTCCTCCATTTTTTTCATGGATGAATAGTATTCCGTTGTATATACATACCACATTTTCTTTATCCATTCATCCATTGATGGACACTTAGGTTGTTTCCATATGTTGGCTATTGTAACTAATGCTGCAAGGAACATGGGCTGCATATATGTTTTTAAATTAAGTGTTTTTGTTTTTTTGGGTAAATACTCAGAAGTGGAATTGCTGGATTATATGGTCGTTCTATTTTTAATTTTTTGAGGAACCTCCATACTGCTTTCTACAATGGCAGCACCAGCTATGTTCCCACCAAGAATGCAACAGTGGGTGTTTCCCCGCATCCTCACCAACACTTGTTATTTATTGTTGTTTTTTTTAATAATAGCCATTCTAAGAGCTGTGAGATAGTATCTCATTGTGGTTTTGATTTCCATTCCCCTGATGATCAGTGATGTTGAGCATCTTTTCATGTGTCTGTTGACCAACTGTATGTCTTCTCTGAAAAAATGTCCGTTCAGATCATCTGCCCATTTTTTTTAACTGGATTATTTTTTCTGCTATTGAGTTGTATGAATTCTGTATATATTTTGGATATTAACCCCTTATCAGATACATAATTTGCAACTATCTTCTCCCATTCAGTAGGGTGCCTTTTCATTTTGTTGGTGGTTTCCTTTGCTGTGCAGAGCTTTTCAGTTTGATGTAGTCCAACTTGTTTATTTTAGCCTTTGTTGCCTTTGTTTTTGGGGTCAAATTAAAAAAATTATCACAAGACTGATATGAAAGAACTTACCATCTATTTTTCTTCTAGGAGTTTTATGGTTTCAGGTCTTACATTCAAGTCTTTAATCCATTTTAGTTAGTTTTCGTGTATGGGTAAAATAGTGGTCCTGTGTCATTCTTTTGTATGTGACTGTCCAGTTTTCCCAACACTATTTATTGAAGAGACTGTCCTTTACCCATTGTATATTTTTGCCTTCTTTGTCATAAATTAATTGACCATGTAAGCATGGGTTCATTTCTAGGCTTATGATTCTGTTCCACTGATGTACTTCCATGTTGAGGCACGTTCCCTCCATACCCACTTTGTTGACCTTTTATCATAAATGGACAATAACCCAGCAATGCAAGAAAGGATTTACTGTACTAGCTAAGGTAATTGACCTTGATAACCACTAGGACCAAAGTTTACTAATGCACGATGGGGGCAAAGGGTATTATATTTGCTGTTTTGGGATTCACTGACACATCTCTTAGCATTCCCTCTTGCTAAAGTGGGATAAGGTGTCCTTCTATAAGATCAAAGCTCCTGTACCTCTATGGCTTCCATCATGCTGTAAATCTCTCAGAGCCTTGAGATATCCTTTCTTCTGGATTTTTTAAGCCAGTATTTCATTTCTCTTTCTCCTTCATAACCATGTTTGTTAAGTAAATTGTGAGATTACATTTCAACTCACTGCTTGCATTGTTTATAGTTTCTTATGAAAATCTTGAAGTCCTGAAGTTTTATTTTTTTAAAGATTTTATTTATTTGTTTGTCAGAGAAAAGGAGGGTTTGAGCAAGGGAAGTGGCAGGCAGAGGGAGAAGCAGGCTCACCACTGAGCAAGAACCCTGATGTGGGACTCGATCCCAGGACTCTGGGATCATGACCTCAGCTGAAGGCACTTAACCAACTGAGCCACCAAGGCATCCCTTGAAGTCTTGAAATTTTAGCAGCATTTGACACCAATTACCAATCTCTTCTTCCTGAAATATACTTTCCTGGGTTTTCCTGACATCACAACCTTCTGGATTATTCCTTGTTTTTGCCCAGGACCCACACATAACAGGCATGCCATAAAATATTAAATAAATGAATAGATAGGCCATTTGGTTATTAATGATGTAATCACTTACATGTTTCTTCCTTTTTTTTCCCCTCCATATACAGCATTGTTCATCTATATCTAGTTATCAGAATTCTTGTTGGCATCCTTATGGATAAGATGCAAAAGAATTCAAATGATCCCATGGTGATATCTAAAAGATGCATAGATGCATGCATTTGGTTGCAAGAATTTATCCATATCAAATTTCTAACTAAGTCACCGGCCCATGTATTTCTCCACGATCTAATGCTTCTGATATATGTTTAAAATTAATGGGACATTCATCCTGCATTTTTTAAACTTTCTGAGCTATAGACTTATCTCTGTAACTGCAATTAATCATAAAGAAGGTAATATTTGAATGGGATATAGCAAACCAAATTCATTATTTTTAGAAGTCTGTATATACATAAACATGGAAACATACATTTAAGTACCATGTATAATCTCACAGATAACCTCTTCTCATTCTTTCAAACACAGAATTTTATCTTCTGTAGAAAATTCTATAAACCCCACAGAGACTATAAATTGAATACAATGAACTGAATTTTCTGAGAAACTGTTAAGATCCTTTCATGTTAATAGCAAAGCGGCAACTGAAAATGGCTCTCCACCAGCACAGATTGTGGTGTTCCACTTCTCCTCTGTTCTACAAACAATACATTAACAACCATTTGCTATAAAAGACCTAAACATATTTTTAAAACAATGGCCTGGAAACTTTGGAAGGAACACCATGGGAAGCCTCTAAGGCTACCATTAGCAGTGAGATAATAGGCTACCAGCATCCTACAGCAACAAAAAGCAGCCCAGCATGTAACTTATGGTCTAATTTGATCATAGAGATGGAAGAGCATGCATTTCTGAATCAGATCCCAGAAAATGAAGCATTTATGGAAATACCATATTGATTCTGAGAGAAATTTGTGTTTTTACAAGATGTCTCTTTTCAGGTTAATGATACTCAGCACTTACAAATAACTAACTGTAGCACTAAACTACTGGGTCATTTACTTCAGATCATGGTTTTGTTAATAAATTCAGATGACTTGAGATTAATCCCTGAGAAGCTGCAGGGTTGCACCTCGTCCAAGAATTGACCGAGAAGCAAATAAAATTAAATACCATAAACGCCAATTTCAGACAAGCATGTCATTCAAGATATTAGCACAGGTGAAAAACAAGGGACCTTCAAAGTGGAATGAATCCAAGTCTAGAAAATTTGACCTCTGCGATGGAACTTTATAATGGGTTTCTTCCAAAATTTTTGGTTTGGTCTAACGTAGTCAGGAAACTAACTCAAAATTTATTCAAAAGCTCTTCTCATAGATTTTCTGTCCTTTTGAACCTAGATTCTGTCATTTAGAAGCAAAAATCTTTTCAAGTCACTACATAGTTTAAATTTGCTTATCTCTATAGTGTAAATCTAGATCTTTTCCTAATACATAAAAACACTCACTTGTCTTACTAAAAGAGGTGAGTTTAGTCAAGGACTTGGAAGACAATTGAACAATTTTTGTTAAAAAGAATGGATAGAATTATTAATAATCATCATCACCATAATAATAAATAATGTTTACTAAACACTCACTTCATGCCAAGCATTATGCTGAGTTACATAGATTACCTTGTTTAATTTTCACAACATTATGAAATAGGTATAATTATTAGTCTATTTTACAGAAGAGGAAAGAAAGATTTATTAATGTTAAGAAACTTGCCTAAGGTCAGATAACCAGTGAGTGGTCAATGAGTGGTTTGAATCCTGGCTATCTGAATCCAGAACCCACTCGCTTAACAGCTTTATTAGTTAAACATTCTTAATGCACTTTGTTACATAAGGAATATTTCACACAAAAAATGTAAAAAAAATCTGCATTAGATCTGTCTCTTCAAAATGTCTATTGGTCTTTGAATTAAATTATAAAGCTATTCATGTGTAAGTCTCAATGGGGATCTTTTAAATTAAAAAAATATTCCAGATTCATATGTCATAATAAGTGGGTACAAAAAGCTGCTGTTGAGGTGCCTGGGTGGCTCAGTCACCTGAGCATCTGACTCTTGATTCCGACTCAGGTCATGATCTCAAGGTTGTGAGATCAAGCCTCATGTCGGGCTTGGTGCTGGCCACGCAGCCTGCCGAAGATTCTATCTCTCATTCTCCCTCTGCCCATATCCACCCCCTCTAAAAAGAAAAAAAAGCTGCTGTTATTTAGGAAAATAACAGGAATGATAAAGACGTGTCCTTTAAAGAAATAAAACACATTATAAAGCTCAAAAATTATAATACTGTGTTAGGGTCAAAGAAATTGATAGCAATGTAAATAAAACATAGTGAAAAAAACAAAAAATCCTGGTGAAAATATGCATATTTATGTGAATATTTATATGCATATTTACTACATAGGTAAGGGAAAACTGCTTTTACAAAAAGACGGAATTCAGGTAAATGAAATGAAAATGAGTAAATGAATCCAGTAAATGAAAATCCACTTGGTTAAATGAAATGGTCTACAGAAACATAGAGGAACATAGCAATCAAGTTTTCAGAAAATTCAGCATAGAAGGCAAGAAGCAAGCATAAATCAAACAATTCTCCCTACTCTGTTTGTATATATTATTTCCAGATCAGCCTTTTTTTAAAATTGAGGTATAACTGACATACAACATTATATTAATTCCAGGTGTACAATATAATGATTCGGTGTTTATATATCTTGCAAGATCCTCACCACAATAAGTGTAGTTAATTCCCTTTACCATACATAGTAACAGAATTTTTTTCCCTTGTAATGAGAACTTTTAAGGCTGACTCTCTTAGCA
This sequence comes from Ursus arctos, assembly GCF_023065955.2. Taxonomy (NCBI): domain Eukaryota; kingdom Metazoa; phylum Chordata; class Mammalia; order Carnivora; family Ursidae; genus Ursus; species Ursus arctos. Next base: position 28,106,201 of record NC_079873.1, on the reverse strand, counting down.
ACTTTCAAATATGCAATGCAGTATTATTAACTATAGTCCCCATGCTGTACATTACATCCTCATGACTTACTCATTTTATAACAGCCCAGCTCATTTTGAAGGGACTTTAATTTGATTTTGAAATGATGATTCTCATAGAAAAGAATCATGTAGGATTTTATCTTTAAAAAGCAAAAGGCACAGAGTAGGCAAATAGATCAGGTAACCTAAATAGATTACTTCTGTTGATGGCATTGTTTTAAGGTAGTCTTTTCTGGGTAATTGAATTCGCTTCCTGCTCAACCTCTGAATTTGCCACTGCACTGTTTATAATCCATTGAACACTGTGATCCCCCAGGAAAAGTTAGAGCAAGGCTATTGGGGCCCCATCTGTGTGTGGTCTGAGAGAGGTGTTTAAAGTCTGTTCCTCAGCATTTGAGGGTTCCACAGGAGTGATTTGGGGACATGGGGTTAGTATGAAAGAGTTCAAGAAGGTGTCCAAAAAAGTGTCCAAGAAGACAGAACTACCAGATCCCTGTCCTTACTTCAATAGAGTAATCTCACAAAAAGGAAGGAAGAAAGGAAAGAAGGAAGGAAGAAAGGAAAGAAGGAAGGAAGGAAGGAAGGAAGGAAAGAAGGAAGGGAGGGAGGAAGGAAGGAAGGGAAGGAAGGAAGGAAAGAAGGAAGGGAGGGAGGAAGGAAAGAAGGAAGGGAGGGAGGGAGGAAGGAAGGGAAGGAAGGAAGGAAAGAAGGAAGGGAGGGAGGGAGGGAGGAAGGAAGGGAAGGAAGAACATTATGAAGCTAAAATAATTACAATATTGTGCCCGAGCCAAAGAAATTATTAGCAATGTAAATAAAACATAGTGAAATAAACAAAAAACTTAAATGGGTGAGATTTTATGTGCACATTTTAAAATATTTATATATGTATTTACTACAAAAAGTGTGAGAAGATGACTTTTACAAAAAGACTAAATTCAAGTATCCCCAACTTTTTGCAAAATAGTAAGTATATTCTCAGGAGAGAGTGGTTTTTCTTTTTGTCTGTGCTAACACCTTGATAGCGCTTTTCTTTTAAAAAGAGAGCAACTCCTGGGGCGCCTGGGTGGTGCAGTTGGTTAAGCATGGACTCTTGGTTTTGGCTCGGGTCATGATCTCAGGGTTGTGAGATCAAGTTTCGCATTGGGAGACTCTCTCTCCCTCTTCCTCTGCTCCTCCTTCCACCTCTCTCTCTCAAATAAATAAATAAATCTTTAAAAAAATTTAAAAAGAAAACAAGTGTTTTCTTTCTCAACCTACAATGACATATTGTGTAAAGATGTTATATGCAAATAATGAATCATTGAATACTACATCAAAAACTAAGGACGTACTGTACGTGTATTGTATGGTGACTAACATTACATAATAAAAAATTATAAATAAAAAAAGAATAAAGCAAAGAAAGGGTTAATGTGGTATATTATAGAAAACAGCAGGGATTTGAGAGTTGTGTCTTCAGTGATGGAGGGGAAAGTTGCCCATCAACAGAGAGTAACGCTATCAGGGTGGTTAACTTACAGTGAGAGAAGATCTTAGATCCCAGCAGGAAATTAGGTAATTAGGAATGGTCACAGCCAACAGGGAACTTCCACGACAAGTAAAGATTGCTAATTATCTATGAAAACTGAAAACTGAGATTGTATGTAAAATTTCTACTACCCTGTAAGTAATCACTCTGGAATACCCAGGATAGTCATTAAAACTCTGTTAACTCTGGTTGTGGTTGGTCAGTGGCATTTTGTAGGAAGGCATGGGAGTAATATAAAGCATAGATCCTGGTGGGACAATGATAGATCGCAGGTGCTTCCAGTTAATGAAAATAGAATGTTGGAAACATTGAATCTTGTTGGAATATTTGGAGTCAAAGCCCAGCTTTTTTTTTTTTAAGATTTATTTATTTATTTATTTATTTATTTATTTATTTATTTGAGATAGAGAGAGAGAGAGACAGTGAGGGTGGGGGAAGGGGCGGAGGGAGAGGGAGAAAGACTCTGTACTGAGTGCAGAGCCCAACTCGGGGCTGGATGTCAAGACCCTGAGATCATGACCTGAGTGCCAACCAAGAGTTGGTTTCTCAATGGACTGCACCACCCAGGCACCCCACCCAGCTTTTTCCTTGTTAATTGTGTAACTTCAAGGAAATTACTCAACCCTAATGTGCTCAGTATCCTCATCTGTAATATCGGGGTAGTAGTAGGGCTATTGTGACTATTGTGTAAGATAATTCATACACAGAATCTGGAGAGTACCTGCCACATAGCACCTGTTAAGAGACAGCTATTACCATTATTGCTAGAACCAAGAGTAATGAAGAGGAAAGAAGAGAGCAGAGCAAGAGCGAAGAGAGAAATGACTCAAGAGTACACCTGATGAGACAAAGTCTGTTTTCCCAAAATACACTGGAGGGAGGTGGTCCTGAAAGGTCAGGGAGGACGAAGGAACCCTTGTTGTAGTACGACCTATACCCTGTGTTCAGAAAACGATCTTCTTTCTCCATGGACACAGAGGAAACTACGTTTCTCCGTCCTCTGCTGCAGGCTAGATTCCCAGGAGGCAGATCCTTAGACGGTGCTGGGAGTCAGCGATATTTGTGAGTGATCAACACCTGTGGAAGGGAGCAGGCAGAAGCAGGACTGGGCAGTGGGAGAGTCCTGAGTAGTCATTCATCTGCTGGAGTTTGTCATAATCCCCACATGGCGCCATTTCCCCCCACAGATACCAATAGCTCCAGGACCATAGGGGTTACCATGTTGCACGAGACATAGGGCCGTTTACGTCACAACCTGGACCTACTACAGTGCGTTTTTCATACTCTAGGCTGCTCTCAAAACTTGTGACACACAGTGTAATGACTAGAGCAGTCTCTCTAGTGTTGGAACATGCTGCCTCAGAGCCTAAAGATGCTCACCAGTGGGGCCCTTCATTCTGTGTGATAGGAGGTATAAAATGCAATCACTTTTCTTTTACTTTGGAGAGCATATCCAAGCATGTCCCTTTAAAGTGTGAGGGATATAAAACTGAAACTTCACTGAGTTTCTCTCCCACCCTCCTGAGAGCATGCATCTCACCAAGGCTTTTTGCACCCTAGCCACTGTTTGCTCATGTAGACGTTAGTCAAGTATCATAGTGGATCAATGTGGTGTCCTGCAGGGTGTCTGGATAGTTGAGCTCTCTTTGCAATATGTCATGACAGACGGCAAATGAGTTAAAGTAAATCTGGAGCAAAACTATGACTGCTTTTGTTCATTCCATGTGAATGCAAACTACTGAAAAGAATGCCTTTGCCATGGCACTGGTGCGAGCCATGTACCCAAGGCTGGGGTGATCCGATGTCCTTTAGCGGCTGTCTTTGAACCTGTTACTTGGTTGAGTTTGCATTAGTCTGCTGCATCGTCCAGGATCCATGAAGTTTCTGCAGGAAAACTAAATGGAGATATTGTGGAGTCAACTCCTCTGAATCTTTCATATCTTAAAAGGTGACATTAATCTCTGCTGTGCACTACCCAGATGCAAAATGTTTTTTTATGATAATTTTTTATTATATTATGTTAGTCACCATACAGTACATCCCTGGTTTTTGATGTAAAGTTCCATGATTCATTAGTTGCGTATAACACCCAGTGCACCATGCAATACGTGCCCTCCAAAACATTTTTGATTTAGAATGTTGGGTGATGCAAAAGAGTTCCACTTCGCTTTCCCCACAATGTTAGCCCTTACTCCCACAGCTCAGGCACCCGATGTGGGGGTTGTGCTAACTCCCAAGTATGCCAATGCCATTTACACATTCAGGTACAAGGGTAAGGACCACGAGGTGAATTCGCGGACCCACTGTAAGCCAGAGCTCAGGCAGGACTCTGTTTATTACCTATTCCCCACATGCCTTTGCTCTACTAGGAGAGGGGTACATAATGATACTTAGGACCTCTTTGGTATCATTGTCAACTTCCTCGAAATGTTTGGGTATTTTTCTTTCCCCAGTGGAACTGAGTGAATGACTCTAAGTCATTTTGGGGGAAAACTAATGTAACCATTACTGTATATCCCTTTCCATGGTATTGAAGAGTGTTCTGTTTTGTTTTGTTTTCTTTTCTTTTCTCCTGGAGATCATGACTCATTTCAGTCAGTGTGTTTCACATCTGAAAACTAGCTTATGGCCGGGAGCTAGGCAATGGATCTTGATATTTTATTTCTTTTAATGGCACAAAGTGAGTAAGACTCTAGTTGGCCACCCATATATATTTGCCCCGGGTACTCATGCTCGATTAGCCATCTCTGAAGTTCAGTCACACCTCCTCGGTTGCCACTCCTATCCTTCTAACATATGATGATCACATCCATCTGGCTTTTGGCAGTTAGGTGCCTCCACCTGACTTTATTCCCCTCACTCCTATCATGTCCATTGCTATCCAAAAAAAAAGTGAGAACATGTCTAAATATCAGACGGTAATGGAAAAAGATAATTAGAAAAGTGATATCCAGGGGCACCTGGGTGGCTCAGTCAGTTAAGCGTCTGCCTCCGGCTCAGGTCATGTTCCCAGGGTCCTGGGATTGGGCCCTGAGCGTGCTTCTCCCTCTCCCTCTGCCCCTCCCCTGCTTGTGCTCTCTTTCTCCCTCTCTGTCAAATAAATAAATAAAATCTTTAGAAGCAAAAAAGAAAAGAAAAGTGGTATCCAGGAGGTACCTAAGGACTTTCAAAAGGATATAGGGGTATATCTATACCCCATTTTAAGCCCAGCTATTTGCATAGTCTCAACTCCCATGTGTATTCTATCCTAAAACCAATTTGTATGAGTGAGGGTGAGTATCAGGGTCAAGGAATCATCCTGGTTCCCCACTTGCTCTTCACTTTTACACTCTGTCTCTCTCTCTGTTTAAACCCGCTCTTACTTTACAAAAGAAAGGCTTCCCTTTCACTCATTGTATTAGGGTTGTCCACTGGTGTAAATACCTATAGTTTTGCCAATGAAACAATTTACAAGATTGCTGTCAATGTTAAGAAAATCAATACTATTAATGACTGGATATCAAATTGTTTTGAAGTTCAGGTGGGTTTTTTTTCCTGCTCATAAGCACCTTACTTTATTATTTTTTTTTAATTTTTTATTTTGTTATATTAGTCACCATACAGTGCATCCCTAGTTTTTGATGTAAAGTTCGATGATTCATTAGTTGCGTATAACACCCAGTGCACCATGCAATACGTGCCCTCCTTATTACCCATCACCGGCCTATCCCATTCCCCCACCCCCCCCTCTGAAGCCCTCAGTTTGTTTCCCAGAGTCCATAGTCTCTCGTGGTTCATTCCCCCTTCTGTTTACCCCCCCTTCATTCTTCCCTTCCCTCAGGTGATTTTCAGTTCTCTGCTTTCAGCAAAACTGAAGATGGTTTAATCTAGTTTCCAAGTAACTCAGAAGGAGTACAAGCACTTGAGCGAGATTGCTATAACACAACTTGATTACCATCTATTTATGTTCATGAAGAAGTTTACTCAGCACTTACATGTATAAAATGAGAAAAAGAAATAGAATTGATATCGTATTTTGACTCATACTAGCAATAATTGATATCCATCTACAGATACATAAACCAATTGAAGAAGCAAAGAATGTAACTCCTTCACCTCATTTAGGAATATGCTTCTGATAATGCTTTATGCTTTAGGTTGATTGATTTTTTTTCTCAAAATGTATAAAGTATGTGCATTGCTCTGATTGACTATTTACTACCAATATGTTTAATTGGTAACAAAACAGAAGAAAACTTAACATTTAGACCTTTGTGGTGACAGAAAATTTGTAAAAATAATGTCAATTCAGATAAGTGTTTTGTTTTGAAACATAAGTTACTGTGATCAATAAAAGACTCTCAAATATAAAATATCTCATATTATGCTAAGATTATTTGGAGGAAGTACAACGTTAATATGATTTCAAGGAGAAGAATAATACAAAATTTCTGATGTGGAATAAAAGCTTTGTTGGTGCATTATTTTTCACACCAGTGTTGTTGTATCAGACCATTATGGTATTTGGATAATATGAGCTATTTTAAAAGACAGATATAACTGCTTTATTTTAAAATATCAATGTATGTATTATGCCAGAAATTGTATCTTTTGCAACTGCTCAAACTTAGGTTAAAAAAGATACTACATTATAAATGTGCAATGAATAAAACGTTTTTTGAAATCCCTTTAGAGGGAGCGTGAACAAGAGGTTTGGAGACCACTGAAACAGAGGGTCTAGGCCAGGAAAGAAAAAAAATGGGTTTCTATCTATGTTCCTGTTATTGGAAGTAGTTGAAGAGCCATTAAAATACTTCAAAATATTCTGCTTGCATATTTTCTGTTTTGCATAATAGAATTCATCGTTTGCTATTCAATTTCAGTATATGTTCAGCCCAGTGGAGAAACATAGACATTTCCTTATTGTTAGCTTTTATACATGGTTCAGTATTGCAGATAAAACTAAACAGTATGCCAATTATACAAAGTTGAAATACAATGGACATACTGAAACTTACTGGAATATCTTAAAATGTAGATATCTTTAACTTATATATACAGAGAACAAACACATGGAAATATAAATATACTTTTAAATTCTTTCATGTATAAACTAGAATGTGCTATGCTGCTTATACGCAACTCTGTGAATCTGTGTGCATGTGTGTCTGCGTGTGTGTGTGTGTGTGTGTGTGTGTGTGTAGTTGCCTGCCTATAATGTTCGTATTTGAGGTACGCACTGTAAAAGAACAAAAACTGGAGATCTGTTACATGATTTATAATTTTTTTAGTTTTTCATATGCTTTTTTTAAGGATTTATACTCAAAACTGACTGCAGTACTCCAAAACTTTTTTTTATTTGAAATGTGACAATAGAATTTACCGTATTTCAAGTTAGTTTTCGATATACTGTGTGCTCATGTGAAAGAGACAGATAGATCTCTCTCCTTTCTTTCTTATCTTCACTGCAAGGTTCCCTCCTCTTGAGTACGGATGTGTAACTGACTTCAGCATGTCTGCGAAGAGGTAGCAACGTTTAGGCTCTCTCACTCTTCACATATACCATTTCTTCAGAAACTACATCCACGTCATTCATATCTTTTGTTTTTAAACCAATTCAGAATTTTTAAAATTCCAATCAACCCTTAACACTTTAGTTTTTAAAAGTTTTTATCTATTAACACGAGTTTCAGCTCTTTTTCTGGCAATTTCGTTAACTATAAATTCTGTGGCAAACCATTTATTTTTCTACAAGTGTGTGTACCGCTTCTGATTTCTTCACGTAGCCGCAGCTTCTCCAAATGGAAACAGCGTGGTGCTCACAATTCCACCACCTGCGCATGAGCCGCAGCCCCACGCCGCCATGACTTTCATGAAGAAGTTACCTAGTCCCTGTGCTCTTTTCTTCAAGCTTCCCTTGAAGCTTTGCTTCCCCATAACCACCCCACAGTTGAACATAATACTTCCTCTGAACTCTTCAGCTGTAAACATTTCTCCTTTGAACTCTCAAAGGCCTAATTTTTACTTTTTATTATGAGCCATTATTTTCTATACAGAATTATAATATTTAGGCACATAGTCCGTATATTAGCCTATATGTTTTTGAAGGCAGCATCACTGTCGAATGTATCTGTATTCTCAACACCCCATAGTATACTGTCATGAACTGACATTAGAGAATTATTCAGGGGCTTAAAAAACTCAACAGATGGATGAATTATTCCACTCCTGTTAAGTCTCAGTGTTCCCTAGTATTTTTCCCCTCATAGATGCTAATTACAGGGTTGTATGATTATTATATATATTTTACTTCAAAGAGTCAACACTTACCTTTTCAAATCGAAATAATCTGAGACTTTTCTCTCAGATATTTATAGGCACTTTTTTAAGTGCAGGCCCTGACCAAGACAAATTTATAAAGAAAGTACAGTGCTCATTTGCCCAGAGTTTCCATAAAACTTTCTTTGGTTATTTCCCTCCCTTACGAAACTAGCATAGTTATCTTTCCAACTGGCTTCATTAAAAACAAAAAACAAAAAAACCTGTATATTTCATACAAAATGAAATATTTATTGCTAAATGAAATGTCGTAAGTTTTCTAGTAAGTCTGCTAAATAATATAGTCAATTATGGAAGTTCAGAGGCAACAGGCAAAAATAAAAAAATAATAATAGCATTACTACTATTCAGTTAGTAGGAGTTTGCTGTTTATAAGATATTGTGTTAAATTCTTTACACAAATTATCTCATATAGTACTCATAGCAATCCCAAGTACTATTAACACTTCCCTTTTCCATTGAAAGAAACAGGTTTAAAATACCAAAACTTTTCATCTTTTTCCTCTGATTTTTTAGAGGAGACATTTTCTCTATATTTTTCGGGGCCTCTGCTCTACTTTTTTGGCTCCCTACAGTGGGGAAATTATCATATTGGGAAGCACAGAAGTTAGTTTGAATATATAAATTGTGTGATGCAAATCTATCAAAATTCCTAAACTTTAGGAATTCACACTATTTCTGCCCTCTTTCTCAATTTCTCCCCTCAGTGAAAAGCAACAATCCTGAGCAAGTCCTCCCTGAAGACTCAAAGTTTCCCTTTAGTTGATTGTGTCAAGGTCTGAACTGGTGTGGTTAGGAGTATCATGAAGCTCATTATTGTGCCACATTTAATCCATATTCTCCAGCCCTGTTTTTATCAGTAATTAAGCTGACATATTGATTTCTGTCTGCCTAACCTCTCTGACTCTTTCAACTAGTGTTATTTATGGATAATCATAAAAATACAAAATTTGCAGATATCAAGTGACAGAACCAATATTCAAACCCAAAGATTCTGAGCCCAAAGACTGTGCCCTTCATGGCCTCATACTTATGAGGTTATTATCTTGTAAGAAAAGCAGGAGTTGGCAGAAACCTGAATTTTCAGCAATGCCCCTACACTGTGAATGCATTTCTGTGAGAAACTTCTTTTAGACTATTTTCCTGTGAAGGCTGTTTCTTAAACCCTTCTGCTTTAAAGTGCACATTCTATTTTGTTTTGATGTGGAATGTATAAAAAGAAAAGAATCTAACAAACATAATACATGAGGAGATAGGACATCTTCTAGGTGTTTGAGGAGATGTTAAAAATGTTTAAAAAATAACCATTAAGCTTCTATATTAGTTAGGATAGGCCAAAACACTATGAAATATACATCCTAAAATATGTAAATGTCTAATTGACCAAACTAGAGGTTTATTTCACACTATCATAAAGTATCCAGTGGCTCGGTGGCTCTCCTTGATAATATCAGATGAACAGGTTTTTTTCCATCTTTTCTCTGCATTTTCTGAGCCAGTGCTGTTCAACAGCATGATCTGTAATGATGAGAATATAAGTACTAAACTTTTGAAATGTAGCTAGGATGAATGAGGAACTTAACTTTTAATTGTATTTAATTTTAACTATTTTAGATTTAAATAGTCACATATGGCTAATGGTTATTGTGTCAGACAGTACAGCTCTTAGACCTTACATTTTTAAATGTTCAACTGATGGAAGGAGAAAGAAGTAAAGGAAGTGGCACATTTCTTTTTTCAAAGCTTTTACCCAGGAGTGGCCCTCATTTTTCCACTTGAATTCCTTTAATGAAAACTAGTCACATGGTCACACCTAGATGGTTGCATGCCAACATAGACTTATTCTGACCAGCTGCTTCTCGGTTAGGGCTGTCCACTATGGAAGGGGAATTGATTTTATTGGCCAGTGGGTCTTGATTACACTTGACTAAAAATTATTTAAGTTTTTAGTAATTTAGATATTTTTAGATAATTTAGATTTTTCCTAAAAATTAATTTTTTTTAAAAAAGTGGAAAATGAAAAGTAGGAATTAGAAGAGTGACAAAGTCGTGGTTGATGATGACTATGGGCACTCTCTACTTTTCTGGTCTAACTAAGTAAGAAAGAAAATATATGAGAAGAGAGAATTGGTATAAAGCTCCAAATGGAGAGGACATTTAGGGTTTTCTGGAGCTCATTTATGAATCCCCTAAAGCAAATTAATCCCATTTCTATAATAAGCTGCAAACAGATGGTTGGAGACATTTGATGCTACTGAATACACTAAGTAGTCATGAAGTTGCAGAACTAACAGAAGTTGTACTTAAGCAAAAGGACCCAGTAGTATCAATATCCCCACACATAAATAGTACAGAAGTAGATGTTTTCACAAAAGAAGAAGAAATAGCAGAGGCAAGAAAAGAGTCAGGGAAGTTTAAAAGACAAATTTAAAGAAGAAAGACGGAATATTAGGCCATCAGGCTATTCTTGGATCGTTTACTATCTAGTAGAATGGTATGGGGTAATTTCCTTAACTTCTTTCAGCACAATTTTGTCTTCTGTATAATTAAGGTATTAATATCACCCATTAATCAGGATTCTTTCAGTTACACATAATAGAAAATCAACTACGGTTAACTTAAACAAAGAAGGTAATTTATTAGTTCATGCAACTGTGCAAAGCCAGCCTGGAGTATTTAACAAACTAAAACTGTATTATTAGGACTTCCTCAGCATTCCTACTGATAAGTGTGGTTGGCCAAGTCTGGGTCATGTGGCTATCCCAGTGATCAAGGGGCAGCTTTTTGTAACTCATAGCTCAGTGAGAACCATACGCCATGGGGAAAGATGAGAGTGAAAAACAAAGAGCAAAATAAGACAAAATAAAAAAGAATGTGCAATGAACTAAACAGTTGCTAATGTTCTTTATAATTATAAATTCTGAGTCAGTGATACAATTCTACCAGTTCACTGGAAGAACAAATAATGTTAAAATGTCTATACTACCCAAAGGAATCTACACATTTAATACAATCTCAATCAAAATACCAACAGTGTTGTTCACAGAGGTAGAACAAACAATCCTAAATTTTGTATAGAGCCACAGAAGACCCCAAATAGCCAAAGCAACCTTGAAAAAGAACAAAAGTGGAGGCATCACAATTCTGGACTTTAAGTTATATTACAAACCTTTAGTGATCAGAGCAGCATGGCACTGACACAAAAATAGATGCAGAGATCAATGGATCAGAATAGAAGACCTAGGAATAAACCTACAACTATATGGCCAACTAATCTTCAAAAAGGCAGGAAAGAATATCCAATGGGAAAAAGACAGTCTCTTTAACGAATAGTACTGGGAAAACTGGCAACAACATGCAAAAGAAGGAAACTGGACCACTTTCTTACACCATACACAAAAATAAACTCAAAATGGATGAATGACCTAAGTGTGACACCTGAGTCCATAAAAGTCCTAGAGGGAAACACAGGTAGTAAAGTCTTTGATATAAGCTGTAGCAACTACTTTCTAGATATGTCCCCTGAGGCAAGGGAAACAAAAGCCAAAATCAACTATTGGGACTACATCAAAATAAAAACATCTGTACTATGAAGGGAACAATCAACAAAACCAAAAGGCAACCTATGGAATGGGAGAAGCTGTTTGCAAATGACACATGTGATAAAGGGTTCATATCCAAAATCTATAAAGAACTTATCAAACTCAACACCCCAAAATGAATAATCCAATTAAAAAATGGGCAGAAGACATGAACAGACATTTTTCCAAAGAAGACATACAGATGGCTAACAGACACATGAAAAGATGCTCAACATTACTCATCATTAGGGAAATACAAATCAAAACTATAATGAGATACCATCTCACACCTGTCAGAATGGCTAAAATCAACAACACAAGAAACAACAGGTGTTGGTAAGGATGCAGAGAAAGGGGATCCCTCTTGCACTGTTGGTGGGAATGAAAACTGGCACAGCCAGTCTGGAAAACAGTATGAAAGTTCCTCAAAAAGTTAAAAACAGAACTACCCTCCAATCCAGCAATTGCACCACTAGGTATTTACCCAAAGAATACAAAAATACTAATTCAAAGGGATACATGCAAACCTGTGTTTACAGCAGCAGTATCTACAATAGCCAAATTGTGGAAGCAGCCCAAGTGTCTATTGACTAATGAATGGATAACGAAGGTGTGGTAGATATATACAACGGAATATCATTCAGCTATCAGAAAGAATGAAATCTTGCCATTTGTCATAACATGGATGGAGCTAGAGAGCATTATGCTAAGTGAAGTAAGTCAGTCAGAGAAAGACAAATACTGTATGATTTCACTCATATGTGGAATTTAAGAAACGAAACAAATGAGCAAAGGGGAAAAAGAGAGAGAGAGAGAGAGAGAGAGAGGGGCAAGCCAAGATACAGACTCTTAACTATGGAGAACCAACTGATGGTTACCGGAAGGGAGGTGGGTGAGGGGATGGGTGAAATAGGTGATGGGGATTAATAAGGGCACTTGCTGTGATAAGCACAGGGTGATGTTTGGAAGTGTTGAATCACTATATTACACACCTGAAACTACTATTATACTGTATATTAACTAACTGGAGTTCAAATAAAAAAATTTTTTTTAATCAAAAAATTAATTTTGTCAGTTAAAGTTCACCAGTACTGGTCATGTTCACAGATATTCAATTTCTTTAATCCAGCTTTTGTGACATCTATTTGCTAATGCAAAGAAATTGATTCATTATGCTCTAATTTTCAGTTTTAAAAGATTTTTATTTTATATCCCTTGGCCTAGATATTCTAACTTACAGATAATATCAGTTTCCTAGTATCTTAATTTAATATCTATGTTTTATTGAAATATTAAAATCCTAATATGTACTTATAAACTTGTTTATTTTACTTGACAAATAAGCAGGTAAGGAGGTATATTGATGAGTGGGACAGACAATATGATATATTCATTAGGGTCTAATTTTTCAGAATACAGCAGTCCCTGAGATATAATGTAAGGATCCTGTCAATAATGCTAGAGGTTCAGCCACTGACAATTTATTATATTCTCCCCTAGTGTTAATGAATTCATTCAAGTAATGTGTCTTGAATGCCTGACCATGTCCTAGTTGTTCAAGTACAGCACTGAACAAACCTGAGATAAATCTTTGCCCCTGTGGGTCTTACACTTTAGTAGGGCGAAAGAGTAGTAATACACTGTTACCCTTCTCAGAGTTGTACATCCACATCCCTACAGAAAACATGTAGAAAAGAGACAAAATAGAAATCAGTGTAAGGTACAGTCAGTGGTGGGCCTATGGCTAAACTGGGGAGTGCATGTCTTAACTGAAGATAATCAAGTAAATTTCATTTTCTTAAGCATTATACCAGGCAAAAAAACATAGCTATCTCTGAAATCAGAACATGGGTGACCGCCTCTAGATTCCTGCTTCATATCTGAATGCAATCGTAGCATATAGCATGTGAATGCAGCGTCTCCTTGGTCAGGAAAACAGATGCCATTTACTCCAACCTCTTCCGATGTAGTATCTCTCTTTGCCACTCCACTCTTTGTAAAACAGCTTACTTTATTTGAGGACGAGCCTCTTTTCTTTTCAGAGTAGCTGTAAAAATGGAGACATTTTTGCAAAAGAACTTATCCAAGAAAAAAAAATGAGGCAAAAAACGAATAATCAAAATAGAAGAGAAAAAGACGAAAGCAATGAAATTGATAAATTGAGAAGTGCCTGTTCCTAAAGGAACAAAAGTCTGGCCAGAGTTTGACTTGGCTGACACAATTTACTGAACATGGCGGTACAGTTCTCCTTGACTCAAAACTTATCTGGGCTCGATCCAGCTATTCAGATTCTCAGCCTGAAATCGACTCAGATGTGCTATACGTGTATGCTTCTTAGAAAAATTTTTGCCCTGGTTAGAATCTGCTTCATGTTTTCATTCGGCTGTATTTTTCTTTCTTTTTTTTTTTAATTTTAACATAATTGTTTTACTTATTTTTTTTATTTTAATAATTTTTTTATTATATTGTGTTAGTCACCATACAGTACATCCCTAGTTTTTCAGCTGTATTTTTCATGTTGTCTACACTAGCCTTCAGCTGTTCTCTGGTTCGGTACCTGGGACCTAGCACTTTGAGCGAGACGGTCTGTGTAAACTTCACACGTCTTGCTTAGGTTACAGGTAGTTCTTTAGTGATGCTGGCTCCCTGGCCCTTCTTGGAGATTCCTACAGCTCCAGACTCGGGAAAGTCATCTTCACCCAGTTTTAATTCCTCTGTCTGGTCTGCTTGCAACATATCCATGTGTTGTTTCATAAGGCATGCCATGCCCTTAGGAAAAACTGTCTCTTCAGTCATTATCCTTAATTAAATTCCTCCCATATTTTCCAGTGATCATACTGCATCTTATTATCTATGTCAAACTCTGGCCTTCAAACTGGGATCAAAGTTGATAGTAGTAGGAAAGGCCATGATGAAAAAAAGTGCAATATAGGGAAGAAGGAAGTTGCCAATGCCCAACACTGTTGGGTCCTGTTAATTCTCTGTTTTTAGGTGGACAAATAAATCAAAGTTTCTTTAATGTCAGATTTAATCTAATCTTAAGTATCAGATAGTTTCCCTTGTATGGAAATGAGCCTCAGCTGGGTCTGCATGATCAGGGCATGTGCAGTGGCCTCTGCCTAAAAACAGCGGGAAGTGAAGACTTTCCCACCATCATCATTTCCTGTTAATCCCTGCTTTCCCTGGGCGGGGGGAGGAGGGGGTCATTGTATAGTCTCTGTCCTCTGCTTTCTGGGAAGAAAAGTCAGTGGTCACTTGCTGTAATCAGCTCTGCTCAGACCAGTTTTCCAGCTTCCTATAAACTTCCAAGTAAGCATTATACTCCTGCTTTCTCCCTCTCGAGCACAGATTTACCCCAAACCTTATACTAATGGGAGAGCTTCTGCTGCTGTAATTGGAGTTTACTTTCTGAAAATGAGTTTGGTCCTTTCAAAAATACAGAGTTAAGGCAGACTCTTAAAGATGACCCTTTCTTACATGATTTCTATCCATATGTAACTCTGCAAATGAAACCATCTGTTTCACAACTGTAGCCAAGGCCTCAACATGGTTTCTCTCGCTAATTTTAGTTTAGGAGTCTCATCTAATCCATGGTACATATAAATTCTGGCTACACCCAGATTCTTAGACATTCCAGGCTAGCCCTGACATGTTGTGGAGTCACAAATGCAATATCACTACACTCAGAAGCGCAAAGAAAAATGGCTTCCTTATGTAATCTTCCTCATGATTTTGTCCCCCACACAAAGACTTTTCTTTTCATAGCGCAGTCAATTCTGGTCTTATTCATCTTCCATTACATACAAAGTTCAATATTATAGCCCCTGGAGTTCCAGACCCCCTAATTTCTGGTTAGCCTTAGATAAAGGGTAAATTTCAGCCAGAAAAACAGCTGACCTCTTTGATTCATCTTGGGGGCATGTGGGAATTTCTTCATTCCTGACTCCTCCCCTCCTAAAATCAAGTATATTCCATGAGTTCTTAATCAGACTCTTCTTTGTCTAATCACTCTATGGTGAAATTTTTACTCTGCTACAGATCCCTACCCCATGCCCAAGTTGGGTCCAGGGTAGAGTAGGATTAGAAGGTCCTCTGTAAAAGAATGTCCATCAAAAGACCATCTCTACTTTTTCTTCTCCCTGACCTAAGCCATGTCCCCTCAGGGAACTGGGCAGAGATAGGAGGACAGAAGACAAGACACATGTATCTCACATAGCTTCCTCCCCTTCACTCCTTTGCTTTTCTTCTTTTTCTTTCCAATTGGCACTCAAAGGGGAAAAGTGTGGCCTTTTCCCCTTTTTTTCTTTGTGGTAAGGACTCCTCTATACCATTTTCTTCTTTTCTCCTGGGGCCACCATGTTTTATGTTACATCATTAGTGTTGCAAGGCATAGCCTACATGATGAAAGACACATCTAAGTTCTAGAAGATCTAGTTAGTTCACCATGCCTGGCTCCTGATTTGTCACAAGTTTGTTTGTGGGATTGAGAAATCAATTCTCTCTTCACAAAAACTACTTTTCCTCAATTTTATGAGGAGAGGCAAATTTTAGAGTCAAGCTATTATTTGACCTCTTTATTCTTAGTGGTACATACTCTCTTATTCCCTCTCTTATTCACTCGGTTGATAAGTTTTGTGGTTCAACCATGGAGATGGATAAAAAGGAAGATGATTTAAGGGGGAGTGAAAATATGTCAGTTGAAATGTTAAAAGTATTAGATCCATTTCAAGAATTTTAAGTATTTTACATGTTTCTTTTACATGTTTCTGTACAATATATGCTGATTAGAAGCTTTATGTAATGCAACTTCAATTCATCTGAATGCCACAACATTGTCAATTGTCCAATGTGGACTTGATTTCTCTCTTAGTGTCAAATGTTCCAATAAGGTATGTATTTCTTTTTTTCAAGATTTTATTTATTCATTTATCTGAGAGAGAGAGAGAGAACATAAGCGAGGGGAGAAGCAGAGCAGAGGGAGAAAGAATCCAAAGCAGACTCCACACTGAGCTCAGAGCCCGATTTGGGGCTCAATCCACAACCCCGAGATCATGACCTGAGCTGAAAACAAGAGTCAGACACTTAATTGACTGAGCCACCCAGCTGCCCCCCAAAAGGATATTTATTTCAAAAATGACTCTAATCTGTTTCCCTAGAGGGATTTAGGGCATTGTCTAGTGAAAAGAGAGAAGGGAGAAAAAGAAAGAGAGAGAGAATATGAGTGAGAGAGAAAAGGAGGTAGTCAACGAAAGAGAGAGGATAGAAGGAAAGGAAAGAAAAGGAAGAAATTCTTGAGTAATTTCCTTTCCACTCAGAGTTTCCCTGATATGAGGATTTGAGCCTATATTATTCTCTACTTTTTTTTTTTTTTTTCTGGTCGTATAAAGGCTGTGCTCCCACACATTTTACTCAAGATGGTCAAATGTGCATCATTGTTATTATTCTCATTTCACCCCATTATATGAAAAATTATTTAAAAGCTAGAGAGAATCCCACATAGGTGAACTTGATAAGATTCATCATGTAGAAAGCATCTTCAACAGCCAGTTAGCCCTACACAAAGAGAAACAGAAAGTGATAACCTTCTGGATATGCTGGGCTAGGAATTACCTTAAAACCACTGTGATCTTAAGATACTCCACCTTGTTATTCCTTATATTCCTCTTTTTCTGTACCTCCAGGTTAAAACTCCCCAAATGCATACCTAACACTCAAATTTCATACATAGCATACTAAGAAAAAAGTGAATCAGGAAACTAGGTCTATAGGAAAGGGGAATTTCCAAATCATATCTAATTTCAGGTAGTAAAATTCTCTGTCTTGAGTATTTTTGTTTGTATTTCTTTAACTGTGAGGCCAGTCCAAGTCATGTCATTGATTACAGGATTGCATACAATATCATTGGTGAGCTTAGTTCATATTATTATATTTATTGTGCTCAAAATTAAGGATGTCAGCAAGAACATATGTATGCAAGAGTGCCTGTTCTCTGCCCTGTAACTGAACCTTCCTTTTAGATACAAAGCCTGAGAGAGGAAGAGGAGAGACATAAAAATAAAATTACTAATTTTTTCCTCAAAATTTATAAAGCTTTTGTATCAAAAGGAAGCCTTTCCAGAACTCATTTACATGTGCACTATGTTGTGTTGTCCCCAATTTGCTTATATATCCCATCTGCTCCATTCCCCGCATTTTCTGTCCTGAGAGGCTGACCTCTGTGGCAGTCATGACAACCTCTTGCTGTCAGCCCATGCCCTGAATTACTACTTGCTGCTTCCCTAAATCCTGACCACAACTTAAAAATGAGTTTTATTAAACTCTTTTTAACTACCCACTTATTTCTTGCCACAACCCTGACAACAGATGTGCTTATATAAAGTATTACACGCATGGGCAAACTTTATTATTTAAAATGAGTGTTGTTATTTCCTGTTAAATAAAATCTTTTGACTATATAAAACTACAGAAAATTTGTCTCAAAGAATAGCAGTTATCCAATTTAGAGTAACTGTCAGATTTAATACTTTTTCTGATAAATCTTAAGCTTAATGCCAAATTAAATATTCTTACATATATGCAAATAATATTCCTTATATCTTGAAACTGACTAACAAGTGTGCTGAGTTTAAGTAATTTCTAAAGAAGTGGGAGATCAAATGGTAACATCCTTTTCATAACAAGAAGTCTTTGTAAAGCGCAAAGGCCTAAACTTAGAGGTAGATTTTTAAAAACATCTAGCTTTAGAATAGTATATGATCCTAGATGACCGAAAGATGGATTTGACAAGTTTTGAACTCAAGCAGTTTATCAAGAGCCCAAGAATGAAAATATATCAGGAGTAATTTGTGGCAAACACAATAACTCTATCTCCTTTTATTTACTTTTTACATGTTTTTTGTAAACACTGTTCTATTGAACTTCCTTTAATGTATGTGTGTATTTGCATACCCATTCCTCCAACCCTTCACTCTTTCCTTGGTTAACTATGTTAGCCATTTTGCTAAACACTGAGGATATAGTGGTGAAAACTGGCAAGGTCTCTGCCTACATTGAATTTAAATTAATGAGAGGGAAATAGATAGTAAACCAATATAGAAGCTGACTGGATTTTGTGATAATATCTATGAAGGTAATAAATGGGGTGTTGAAATACAGAGAAATAGTCAGTGATGTCCTTTCTGAGGACATGACATTTGAGTTGATGCTTGAAAAGGAAACTGAACAATGAAAGGAAACAATTGAAAATGTTAGGAAATTAACAGAGAATAACATTGTTAAGTAGACTAAAGCAACTTCATGTTTGTAATGCAATTTTTTTGTAGACTTTAACATTATTTTAATACTTTCTGTAAATCCCGATTAGATTGTTAAGGAATTTACTCTCATGTACCTCTTTTTATATTGCAAAAAGTAAACCATATTTTAAATTGTGTTTTCAACATATACAATGTCTAAAACTTCACAAGTTTTGCCTCATATGTACTTATTTATTGAGCCACTATTATATTCAAAGTATCATGCTATGTGCTGACTGTCAAAAAGATAACAAAGATACATGGCCTATCCTCATAGAATGAATATTCTGGTGAGGAAGACATGCATTTAAACAAGTAATTTAAATAAAATGTGACAAGTGCTTTGAAAGAGACACAGAGTGTGAGGGAAGTCCACTATGGAGGAATCCAATCGAGTGCAGCAGATTTGGGGAAAACTCCTTGGAGTAAAGTTGTTTATTCTAGAACAAAGAGAAACTTTGGAATTAAATTATTGTATAAGGTAAAGTTTCTCTTAGGCTAACAAACAAGATATTTTTTAATGACCTCTGCAGTCAATAGAGGTGTAATAATTGCAAAATGTATTTTTTTCTGTGAACAGTGCACTTGCTAAAATAAGACATATTTAATTTATATAGTTTAAAAAACAATAGTGCCTATAAATAATAATAATAAATACAAAGATCTGACCACATTATAAATTCTCTTGTGTATTTCCAGGAAATCTTATACTATCAAGATCTAATCAATGAACCTCCTTAAAATCTGTAGGAAGTCAATGAAAGTTTGATTTTTTCTGCTTTGTAACTTTATATTATTAATTAGTAATAGCCTTAAGTTCTTTCATGACACCCTGTTTCCCCTAAATAAAAGTTTGATGAAGGGCCTCCTTACCCTTTTTAATTGCAAAGTGAAAAGTCATCCATCTAAAAGAAAGTCTCTCATTATTTCTGTGGGCCCCTTTGGGGAGTATAAGATTAATAGTCATTCTATATATTTAGATGCACAATCCAAGGGACTGAAAGTAAATTTCAGGTATCTTTTCTCTGCAATACTAATTATCAAGATTCCTAGTGATAAGATTTCATATATATCCCCAAATAAATAATTTATATTGTATTAAAAATCAAGATATTTACATTGATATGTAATAAAAATAAATTTTAAGAACTTTCATTGCAATCATACACATAAAAAACTATAGTTTTAATATCTAACACACCACCATTTTTCATAGTGGCAAAATGAGTAAACATTTTAAGAATATTATGGAATATGTATCTTACCTTTCCGATGCTTAGGCATTTGCCTAGAGACTTTTTCCACTTGGGCATTAAGCAGTTCAATGATCAATGTAAGGCCCGTGTTATCTTAGGTAAAAAGCTGTTTAAAAGGGTTAACAGTAAGGTATCCATATACTTTTTATATAAACTAGAATGGAGGCACTCTCAATTATTACAGTGATGCAATAGGCATTAATCAGGACTGTCCTTAGCAAACTACAACCTATAGTCACTAAGTTGAGTCTCCTTTTAGGCTTAATTCAGTACAGTAGCAATTTTAGGTATAAATGATAAGGCGAACTTCATTAAAATTAGGACTTCTGCTTTGTGGAAAACACTGTTGAAACCATGAAAGGATGAACCACAGACTGGCAGAAAGTGTTTCCAAATCACATTATCTGGCAAAGTACTCATATCCTGAATATATAATGAAAACTTAAAACTCAACAATAAGAAAACAAAATTTTCTATTGAAAAATGGGAAACAAACTGAGGGCTTTAGAGGGGAGGTGGGGTGGGGGATTGGGATAGGCCAGTGATGGGTACTAAGGAGGGCACATATTGCATGGTGCACTGGGTGTTATACGCAAGTAATGAATCATGGAATTTTACATCAAAAACTAGGGATGTACTGTATGGTGACTAACATAATAAATTATTATAAAAAAATAAAAATAAAAAAACAACAACAAAAAAAGAAAAATGGGCAAAATATTTGAACAAACACCTCAAGAAGGAAGATATACTAATGGCAAATGAGCATTTGAAAAGATGCTCGACATCACATGTCATTTGGGAATTACACATCAAAATGAGATACTACTATGCCCCTATCAGAATGACTAAAATCCAAAAAGCCGAATACACCAAATGCTGGCAAGGATGTGGAGCAACAGGAATTCTCATTCACTGCCAATGTGAATGTAAAATGGTACAGCCACTTTGGAAGATAATTTTATTTTATTTATTTATTTTTTAAAGATTTTATTTATGTATTTGACAGAGAGAGAGAGAGACAGCCAGTGAGAGAGGGAACACAAGCAGGGGGAGTGGGAGAGGAGGAAGCAGGCTCCCAGTGGAGGAGCCTGATGTGGGGCTCGATCCCATAACGCCAGGATCACGCCCTGAGCTGAAGGCAGACGCTTAACGACTGTGCCACCCAGGCGCCCCTGGAAGATAATTTTAAACATACTTTTTACCATATGATCCAGCAACCATGCTTCTATGTATTTATCCAAATGAGATGAAAATTTATGTCCACACAAAAACTGGACGTGGATATTTATAACAATTTTATCCATAATTGTCAAAAACTGGAAACAACCAAAATGCCTTTCCATAGGTGAACAGATTAAAAACCTGTGTTATACCTATACAATGGAATATTATTCAGGTACAAAAATAAATGAGTGGTCAAGCCACAAAAAGGCATAGAGGAACTTACAAGCATATTAAGTGAAAGTAGTTAGACTGAAAAGGCTACACATTGTATAAATCCAACTATATGACATTTTGAAAAAGGAAAAATGATAGAGACAATAAAAATTTCAGTGGTTACCAGATGCTCAGGGGGAGGGAGAGGGGGGAAGGGAGGGATGAAGAGGTGAAACACAAGGGATTTTCAGGGCAATGGAACTATTCTGTATGGTGGATACATGACATTATGCATTTATCAAAACCCATGGGATTATAAAACACAAAGAGTGAACCCTAATGTAAACTATGGACTTTAATTAATAAAAATGTGTCAATTTCAGTTCATCAGTTTTAACAAATGTATCACACGAATGCAAGTTGTTAATAATAGAAGAAAATGTGTGTGGAAGAGAAGGTATATGGTTCTCTGTACTTTCTTTTTTTTTTTTTTAAAGATTTTATTTATTTATTCGACAGAGATAGAGACAGCCAGCGAGAGAGGGAACACAAGCAGGGGGAGTGGGAGAGGAAGAAGCAGGCTCATAGCGGAGGAGCCTGATGTGGGGCTCGATCCCAGAACTCCAGGATCACGCCCTGAGCCAAAGGCAGACGCTTAACGACTGTGCCACCCAGGCGCCCCTGGTTCTCTGTACTTTCTGCTCAATTTTTTTCTGTTAACCTAAAACTGCTCTAGAAATAGTCTATTAGTACAAAAGAATGAACATTTGAATGGCTTGTTCAAATACAAATTGCTGGGCTCCATCTCCAGAATTTCTGATTCAGTTGGGGACCTGGATACCAGGTGATTGCAGTGTTGCTGGCCCTGGGATTGCACTTTGAGATCAGTGCTTTAGGACAATTGGATTCATTGAAGATATTTAATATCTTCATAATTAGGGAACATATAAGGAAGGTAAATTTTACAACAGTCTGCAAAATAAATTGGGGGAGGCATGATATTGGAAGCAGAAATTTTAAGTAATTGAATTTTGAATTTCATTGTTGAGAATTAAGAGAGGTGGTAAATGTGGTACAGTTGTTGAATGGCTCACGGCCAATCATTTGGATGTGGGAAATGAAGGGAAAGGAAGGGAATGGTTGAGTTTTGGATTGGGCATGTCTGGGGGGAATAATTCTGCCATATATAGAAATAGGGAAGACATATGGAGAAAAAAAATTGGAGAGGAAATACCTGAAACAAAGAGAAAAAAACATAGATAAAATTGGGGTGTCTGGATCACTGTCAGTTAAGCATCTGACTCTTGATTTTGGCTCAGGTCATGATCTCAGTTGGGCTCTGCGGTCAATGTGGAGTCTGCTTGAGATTCTCTCTCTCTCCCTCTGCCTCTTCCCCTCCCCCTGCTCACATGCATGCATGCTCTCTCTCTCTCAAAATAAATAAATAAAATATAAATACATACATACATACATACATACAGTACTGTAAATGTATTTTCTCTTCCTTATGATTTTCTTAATAACATTTTCTTTTCTCTAGCTTACTTTATTTTAGGAATACTATATATAATACACATACAAAATATGTGTTGACTGTTTATGTTATCAGTAAGGCTTCTGGTCAACAGTAGGCCATTAGAAGTTAAGTTTTTAGGGAGTCAGAAGTTATACACAGTTTCCACTATGTGGATAGAGATCAATGTCCTTGAACAATGCAGGGTTTAACTGTGTATCTGCCAGTTTTCAACTTTTAATCACAATCTCTAGGTACAGATGGCTTTGCCCTTATATAAGTATGTTAACCATTACCTTTGCAGGAACTTACATTAAACTTCTTTTCTACAACATTTAGAAGAATTAAAGTACAAGAGTACCGCTTTTACAAAGCTGAAAGACAAATCCGATATTCCGTCATTTAACTAAAGTGGGTACTTGTCTATCCTGTGTTAAATGTCATCAGAGATTCAATGTCCAAAACACTACTGAAGGTTTATTTTCCCAATAATCCTTTTAACTATCTTTTTCTTGGGGTCTAATTGGAGCTTCCGGACAGATGCAAAAGAAACATTGCTATTTAAATGCTTTATCATATCAGTGTTGGCCCCTTTCTCCTCAACCTGACTGCAAAATCCTGTATGGCTCCCTGGCAAGGGCTATATTTAATTTTACATTTGGTATTATTGTTGTTAAATCTGTCTAGCACAGTGCAGTGCTGTGAGCATAGTCACATCAGTATATGTGAATGGTTGAAATGAAAATGATTAACAATAACTGTCATGGATCTCCTTTTATTTTTATGTATTTTTTGTTTTTATAACTGTTTATTAAAAAAATTTCAAATTCACCTAAAATTAGAGAAAAAAATGAAAATAAACTCCTATATAACATGTATCTCCTTTTAGTAACTACCTCATGCTTGAAAACTGAAACTAAACCTTTGACTTTCTATACTGCTCAATTTCTCCAACTTGTTTTCTTAGAATAATTGTGTGCTATCTTTTTTTCTCATGATCTGGATTCTGCTTGGTGTGTATAAATTTTCTTTTTTTTCTTTTTTTAATAATAATTTTTTATTATGTTATGTTAGTCACCATACAGTACATCCCGTTTTTGATGTAAAGTTCCATGATTCATTACCTGCGTCCAACACCCAGTGTATCATGCAACATGTGCCCTCCTTAATATACAAAATGGGAGTGAGTGCAAATCCCAGTGCCCCAATAAAGGTCTGATTAGTGTCCAGTAAGGGTTAAGATGAGCATCTGAATTATTATTACTTTATGTTTCGCCCAGATGATTTATTTTAGCCTTTTTTCTGATGATTAAAACCTGGTCTGGATTCACCTGAGATCTATAGATACGAGATTACAATTGATGCCCAGTAGTTGTCTTCCCAAGGAAGGAACACTACTATGCCTCTAAACTCATTTCTCTGGAGGTAATCTAATACTTCACAATTGTCTTGGGTGATATAATTTTCAATCTACTTTTACAAAAATTACCTCATTTGTCAATTGCAACAGCATAGTAAGAAAGAATGTGATACTCTCATTTTCATTATGTAGGGAAAATGAACAGCTACCAGATTCATTGTTTACCAAATTTCATAAATTTCTGGCTCTAAAACCAGAATTTCATTCTCCAGTGTTCTCTGCCATCTACTGTGCTGTCTCCATGCATTGGGTGGTAACCCAGGACTATCAGCTGCAGTAAGATGTTGGTAAAGACTGACTGCTTGTTTACATCATCAGAGTTACTGAGTGGTGATCAGGTCAATTTGATTTATGTCTCACTTTAACTTGTGTGCCCAAGAGCTACTGTAATGATTCATCACAGGGAGAAGGAACATGTTACTTTAACTTCGGTAAAATGCATTACACACGGTGTGTAATTCTTGGGACTTGGATCACTTTTCATGTCTCAAATGCCTTCACTTTCTGTCTTAATAACTTCTCTCAAAGCTTTACTCTCCTCATGATTCCTGTGTCACCAGACTTGTATACATTTAATCTATTTTTCTAATATATTAATTTAAATCTGTCACAGTGGGGTCTCTCATTTTTTTCCACAGAAAATTACATTTTTGACTTCAATGTCACACATCTCTCAGCTACATATTTTTATGATTACCTATAACTTCTTTTATCACCCACTAAAATGCATTGATGGATTAGCATGAGAATTAAAACTCTACAGGATGGATACACCGTTAGACAAGGTCAAAGAACTTGGATTTCCTGAATTTGTTGCATATGTCACAGTTAGCCTCTAGAGTTATTTTATTTCCAGTATTCATGAGCCTTGAGTTAGCCATAGAGGAAAACAATGGAGATTTATTGCCATTTTTATAATTTCCCAAGATATGAAGTCATACCCACTAACACCATCTGCCATTTGAGACGTGGGGTGGGTATGGTGAGATCTAAGTTTCCTTCTCCATCATAGTACTAGCAAGACTAGTGTAAGGTGTAGGTTCCTAGAAAATCAGTCATGTTCAGTGATAGAAGTGGCTTTTGGAGGGGGGTGGGGGAATGGGATAGGCTGGTGATGGGTAGTAAGGAGGGCACGTATTGCACGGTGCACTGGGTGTTTATACGCAACTAATGAATCATCGAGCCTTATATCAAAAACCAGGGATGTACTGTATGGTGACTAACATAATATAATAAAAAATATTATTATAATAAAAAAGAAGTGGCTTTTGGGCAGAAGCAATAAGTCTGAAAACTACAATAAGTTATTACTGTGTTAAACAATAAAAAGATAAACACATTAACATAAGACTTTAGGTAATGGATCTATTCCTTTGGTCAACTCCTTAGGACTTAAGATAATATTAAAGGGAGTTCTGTCATATTCTTCTATTAGAAAATAACAGACATAACTTGGAGACTCTCTTCAGGAGCTGAACTGAGGAGTAGATACAGTACAGCAAAGTAAAGGGGGACAGGCATCAATGATATGTTCAGTTAAAAATGCTTAATTTTGTATATAAAGACACAACATGAAGACAAAACTCACTATGGTCAGGACAAGTGTTTGGGGACAGCTAGAGAGAGTAAATATAATAATTTTACTATTTTTAATGATAAGGATATGGGGATTTCACTAGAATTATGTCTCATTTATACAACTGCGTTACTCCTATATTGACTCTAGATCTCTAAACTGTCAACATTTTCTTATAAGTGAAGGCAAAAAAAGGAGAGGCTAATCAACATGCAGGAGTTTAGAACAGAGCCAGTTTGGAATCACAGAGATTCTGAATTCACAAATGTGACTGGAGGCTGGATAGTAGCTGCTTCAACAGCTGCCAGTATGTAAGGCCTTGAAATGAAGCAGTAAGTTTCCTGGTAGAGAAGATGCTTCTGAGACTTACTAAACTGTGAGTTTGACCAACAAGAAGTTACTTGAGGAAATCAGTATGATACCAAAAAACATCTATAATCTTCAAGTTAATGTGTACAAATGGTTATATTCTGGCCAGTGGTTTACTCTGTGTGTTGAGGCCTTTTGGTTAGAATGAGAGAACAGCACATGTCCAGCACATCTACTCTTTAGTCAAGAAAATATCTTCCTTGTCTCTTTCCTCACCCCAATGCTGAGTGTATTTTTTTTCCTCCCTTCTCTCCATTCCCTTCTTCCTTCTTTCCCTTCATAACGGAGAATAAGCTAGGTTTTTCTACAGTAACAAATAAACCCTGAAGTCTCAGTGGTCTGATAAAACAAAGATTTTTTTTTTAACTTCCACAGATCACACACCAACATGGGTTGGGTGAGGCTCACCTGGAAAGTAATCAACAAGGTGATTTAGGGACCCAGGTTCCTTCTATTGCATGTGGCTAAACCATTTAAAACACATGACTTCCAGTGCCTGGTGGCTCAGTCAGTTACGTGTCCAGGGTCCTGGAATCGAGTTCCGTGTCAGGCTTCCTGCTCAGCGAGGAGCCTGCTTCTCCCTCTTCCCCTCCCCCCACTCATTCTCTCTCTCTCTCATAAATAAAGGCAGTCTTTAAAGAAATAAAAATAAAACAAATCACATGACTTCCAGGACTGCCATGGTAGAAGGAAGAGAGATGAATTATACAGGTCATTTTATGGCCAGACCTGGTAGTGACACCTGATCCTAACTTAGATGTTAAGGAGGATGCAAAATAGTCTTTTCAAGAAGAGAAAGTTGAAATAAAATTTGATGAACACATAGCATTTTCTCTGACACGGTATCCACTAATTTATGGATTTGTTTTGCTTATCAGTATGGTTTTAGCCCTATCACACTGGATAGTAGTATATATTCTGCCTTTTCTCCTAACCTTACAGAAATTAGTAACAAAGAGCTTAGCACTTTGTAGATGTATATATGGATGTATGAAAGAATAAAGAATGTAAACATTCCAATTTGATTCTCCTTCTAATTTTATATTTTCGTTTCTTTGTTCAGGCTCTTGGCTCAGTTTTTAATATCAGTACAAGAATTATTAATGTAATTCCCTAGAAACAGAAAACATCATTTTTAGTGCCAATGGTTGTAAGTGTTGGGAACAAGAGATAATAATTTTCCTTCAGTTATGTTATACAAATACCCCATAAAGAAGGGAAAACTCCTGTCCATGCTCTGCTTCCTAGTAATCACCTACATACCCTCACACTTAAACTTGTACCAAAACCATAAAATTAAACAATTTCCTCAGTATCTGAGTCATTGAATGGGTCAATAGTGAGTTCACCTAAGGGTCTCTGCACTGGCTGTTCACTTTGCCTCTAATATTCTTCCCCAAGTTACTGACGTGACTCACATTCTCACTTTATTACATGATGGTTTCTACTTAAATAACAACTTATCAAAGAGGCCATTTGTGACCTCACTATGTAAAATAGTAATTCACCTCTGGCCCTCCACTATGTTATCATGCTTTATTTTGCTTCATCTTTAGCAATAATCACCACTTGATATATTGCATATACTTTATATTTTATATTTGTCTTTCCTGTGTAGGGTATAAACTATATGAGAATAGGGATTTTTATTCTTTCCTTTACTATTATATTCTTATGTCCCAGAAAACACATAGCACATAGGACATACTCAATAAACATCTGTTAAGAATATAAATGTATGTAAAAGGAATGAATGATGGGAGAGGCAAGGCTTCTTTTCCTGAAGTGATGGTGTTTATGTTATCCATTACCACATAGCAAACAACACCAAACCTTGGTGTATTAAGATCATAATCATTTTTTATAGATTTACTTATTTGGGAGAGAAAGAGAGAGAGGAAGAACATGAGGGGAGAGCCAGAGGGAGAGGGAGAGAGACTCTCAAGCAGATTCCCCGCTGAGTATGGAGCCCAATGTGGGGCATAGAACAATATATTAACTTCAGGTGTACAACATTATGAATTGATATTTCTGTATATTGCAAAATGACCACTACAATAAGTCCAGTTAACATCCATCAGCATGTATAGTTGTAACTTTTTTTTCTTGTGATGAGAAATTTTAAGATCTATTCTCTTAGCAACTTTCACTATACAGTACAGTATTGTTAACTATAGTTACCAACACTGCACATTACATCCCCATGACTTATTCATTTTATAACTAGATATTTGCACATTTTGAACTTTGTACCTTCACACATTTCACTTGCTGCCCTCCTTCCATGCCTCTGGTAACCACCAATCTGTTCTCTTTATCTATGAGTTCATTTTCTTTTAGATTCCACATATAAGTGAGATCATATGGTAGTGGTTGTTCTCCATCTGACTTATTTCACTTAGCTTAAGGCCCTTATGTTCCATCTATGTTGTTGCAAATGGCAATAGTTCATTCCTTTTTTATGGCTCAATAATATTCCATTGCGTATATGTTTACCACATTTTCTTTACCCATTCATCCACTGAAGGACGCATAGTTTGCTTCCATGTCTTGGCTGTTGTAAATAATGTTTCAATGAATATGGGGTGCAGGTATCTTTTTGAATTCGTGGTTTCATGTTCTTAAGATAAATACCCAAAAGTGGGGTTGCTGGATCACATGATAGTTCCATGTATAATTTTTTGAGGGACCTCTATACTGTTTTCCATAGTGGCTACATGAATTTACATTCTCACCAATGGTTCACAGAGGTTCTCTGTTCTCCACATCTGTGCAACACATTTTAGCTCATGTCTTTTTCTAATAGCCATTCTAATGGGTGTGCAATGATATTTCCTTGTGGTTCGATCAAATTTCCCTGGTGACTAGTGATGTTGAACACCTTTTCACATACCAGTTGGCCATCTCTTCTTTGGAAAAAATGTCTGTTCAGTTCCTCTGCCCATTTCTAATTGGATTATTTTGTTATGAGGTCCTTATGTTTTTGGATATTGGCCCCTTATCTGATAATATATATGGTTAGCAAATATTTTCTCCCATTCAGCAGATTGCCTTTTCATTCTGTTGATGGTTTGTGTGTGTGTGTGTGTGCGCGCGCACACACGTGCTGTGTAGGAGTTTTTAATTGATGTAGTCGTGCTCATTTATTTTTGCTTTTGTTGCCTTTGCTTTTGGTGTCAAATCCAAAAAATCATTGCCTGTTTTTTCTAGGAGTTTTGTGATTTCAGGTCTCACATTCAGGTCTTCAATCCATTTTGAGTTGAGTTTTGTATATGATGTAAGATTGTGTATGATGTGTATGACGTAAGTCCAGTTGCTTTCTTTTTTTTTTTAAAGATTTTATTTATTTATTCGACAGAGATAGAGACAGCCAGCGAGAGAGGGAACACAAGCAGGGGGAGTGGGAGAGGAAGAAGCAGGCTCATAGCGGAAGAGCCTGATGTGGGGCTCGATCCCATAACACCGGGATCACGCCCTGAGCCGAAGGCAGACGCTTAACCGCTGTGCCACCCAGGCGCCCCAAGTCCAGTTGCTTTCTTTTGCATGTGGCTATCAGCTTTCCCAACACCATTTATTGAAGAGACTGAATATTCTCGGCTCCTTTGCCATAAACGAATTAACCATATAAGCCTGGATTTATTTCTGGGCTCTCTATTCCATTCCATTGATCTCTGTGTGTGTTTTTATGCCAATGCCATAAGATTTTGATTACTACAGTTTTGTAATATAGTTTGAAATCAGGGAGCATGATGTCTCCAGACTTGTTCTTCTTTCTCTAGATTGCTTTGGCTATATAGGGTCTTTTGTGGTTCTACATAATTTTTAGGATTGTTGTTCCATTTCTATGAAAAATGCCATTGAAATTTTGATATGGATTATATTGAATTGTGACTGTTTTAAAATCCTCACAGATGGCTTTTGTAAATTGGTTTGGATTATTAACTGTTTTTGTCACCTGCTGTCTCAAGAGACTGAGTTTATCCAAAGTGGATAAAATAACTTCTTATAAAAAGCATACAGAAATGTACAAAGAACTATTGGCCCTTGAGCTCTGATGAGCTGCTTTTCTCCTACACTTTACATTTTCTGTGCTCCAACCTGTCTTATATCCCTAAAGGGTAAACTGACCTGTCTCATTATCTCATAGGGTAAACTGACCTGGGCCAGGCCAGGAGTGTGGAGTGAAATTTGAAAAGTTGTGTGGCAGGAAGCCTTCCTTTGATTTCTAAGCTGAAGGCATGCCCCCCCAAGTTATCAGTGAAGTTGTACATTAGAGGTTACAGGGTTGCTACCTTGGTATTAATAAAGTAGTAAATTTTTTAAGTTAGCTATTTATTTATTATCATCACCATCATTATCATCACCATCCATGGCATTCATCCATTCATCATGGAACTCTTAGCAGGGAGGTCATTGGTAAGACTTGCCCATCCAAGAGACAGACTCTGAACTCTAGAGAACAAACTGATGGTTATCAGAGGGGAGGTGGGTGAGGGATGGGCGAAATAAGTGATGGGGAGTAAGGAGGTCACTTGCTGTAATGAGCACTGGGTGATGTATGGAAGCTCTGAATCAGTGAACCGTACACCTGAAACTACTATTACACTTTATGTTAGCCAACTGGAATTTAAATAAAAACTTAAAAAAAAGATTTGCCCTTCAGAGTACCACTGAAACTTTAAGAAGAAGTGAGAATACTGTAAAAAACATAAAATATACCATTACTTTACACTGTATATGATATTAAACTTTAGTATAAATCCATCAAGATTTTTCCTATTATAGTTTTAATAAATAATTTGTTATTATTTAAATACTGGAAATGGAGAGCATATTTTAGAGCATATCTAGATACTATAATATTGTTATGACTTAAATGTGTTAAATATCACATATAATAATTAATGAAAAATCATGATGTCTTTTCATAAAATGATGTCTGATAATTATTCAATTATGAAAACAATATTTGCATTAGATGTACCTTCTAATCCCAGCTTCACTACTGCATTTGTAATCTTCATCTCATTTTACTTCTCTATCTAACTTTGCTGTTTTTAAGTGAAAATAATAATATCTAGTGTCAGACTCCCCAGGGCAACATGGCACTATGCCATGGGCATATGGCAGTTCAGTAAACACTTCACAATGTAAATTATGTTAAGTTTTTTAGGACAAAATCACTAATGGTGAATTTCCATTGTTGGTATTATCCTCAGAAGCATGGTTGATATTTAATCCATGGTATTGTTTTTTTTCATATAAAGGTAAACCCGTTATTCTTTATTCTTGAAGAGGAAAACAATCAAACTGAACACTGGTCCTCTGAAATTTCAAAACACTGCATGTTTTACAAGTCACATCATAAAACTAACAGAGCTGTTATCTATTTCACAGGATGTCTTTTAATTCGTATACACTTTTCATTCGAACTTTACTGCCCAATTATTGGACAGAGTCTCCCTTAGAATCAATGAAACATGAGAGACTATGGACTATGAGAAACAAACTGAGGGCTACAGAGGGGAGGGGGGTGGGGGAATGGGATAGGCCGGTGATGGGTAGTAAGGAGGGCACATATTGCATGGTGCACTGGGTGTTATACACAACTAATGAATCATCGAGCCTTACATCGGAAACCGGGGATGTACTGTATGGTGACTAACATAATATAATAAAAAATCATTATAAAAAAAAAAAAGAATCAACGAGCATGGATTCTATTATTAAATACCTGAATATATGACATATCCAAGCCTCGGCAGACTGGAAGAATAAATACATCAGACTTCCCTTAAGTATACAAATCACTATATTTTCTTTTTTATCTTAAGACAAGTTCATGTAGGAACTTACCTCCCCACACTGTTACGGGTTGAATTTCATCCCTCAAAAGTGTATGTTCAAGTCCTAATCTCCAGTACTGGTGAACGTGACCTTATATGGAAATCAGGGCTTTGCAGATATAATGGAGTTAACATGCAGCCATACTCAATTAGGTTGGGCCCTATTCCAGTGACTGGGGTTCTTATAAGAAGAGGGAAATGTGGACACAGAGTCACCCAGAGAAACCCAGGACACAACCACCCAGTGGGTGACACATTGCCACCCACGTGGCAATGGAGACAGCAACTTGAGGGATCCAGCTGCAAGCCAAGGAACATCAGGGATTCCTGGTGCTCACCAGAAGCTGGAAGAGGGCAAGGAAGGATTCTTTCTACAGGCTTCAGAGGGAACATAGCCCTGCTGGTACTTCATTTCAGACTTCCAGCTTCCAGAACTATGAGAGGATAAAATTCTGTCATACCTAGTTTGGAGCCATTTTTTAATGCTAGCATTAGGATATTAATACACCCCCGCCTCAATTACCCTCTAGTTAGTTCTGGTCCACACACTCCTGCTGTGTTACTGCTACCTTGCATTAGATCATTGCTATCTGGGTACAGTCATCCTTTCTAGAGATCCACTGCTGCTCATACTGATGCCAGACATCAACAGCCTCTACCGTTATTACATACGTTTGGCAGCTACGTGAGGTGAGGATTCTGTCCCTAAGTCGTCCTAGCAATCCGATTCCTTCTCAGCTTCTTGTCTCCAGGAAATAAATAACTCAAACAAGGCTACATAAAACTCCATGGGAACAAGCACCAAGTCACATCCATGCAGAGCCAATAACCGTTTCTCAAAAGGAAACATGATCTCTGTCTATACGACTTTGGAAAAAAACACAGCGTTTCAAATCTCTCTCTTTCTGAAGAGCGTGGGGGCTTTGCATTTGTGAAATTAAAACATCCTTTCAGATGTTTGGTTTTTTCCCCAAACTGGAACAATCAGCCTTTAATTCTTGTGACTCTGAAAATTCATTGCAGCTTTGAAATGGCAGTTTTTCATCTTGCAGTGTAAAAGTTTTAAGAAAAGACTACCACCATGACCTTTTAGCAGAATTTCATATTCTGACCAGATAGAACTATTATCCCAGTTTTTTGTGATCTAAAATAATTTTTAGATTACACACCCAAGTAAAAAATGTGCCTTTATTGCAACAAAAGCTATAGATATTTTTTAATCACAGAGAATAAAGACTTGGGTGATTTCAGTGGTCTATTTAGGAGAGATATTTTGCGTGTGCTGGTGTAGTTACCCATGGTTCCTTTGTCCCACCTAAATTCCCTGATGGTGGACCCAGGGATTCACAAATAATGTGCAGTAGGTCCTGCCGGGACCGACAAGTTAAGATCCTTTGGGATTGCTGTCCATTTGTACCAGCTCCCTTGCCAGTCAACATTAGTTGACTAGTTGATTAGCCAGTCAACCATTTTTTAATTGATAATAATTTAACAGATAATAATAGCCACTCTAAGCTGGTGAACGAATACTATATGTCAGCTACCAATATCAGTACTTCATTTTTCATTTGGTTTTGTTTTTCTACTATTGAAGTGTAATTGACATGCAATATTACATTAGTTTCAGGTATACAACATATTGATTCAACAATTCTATACATTCCTCAACGCTCCATGCTCTGCCCCATTCTCCAGCCAGACAACAGTTTTGCATATCATTCCCACTCCTTGGAGTCCTTACCTTTCTTTCTTTTTTTCTTCTTCCTTTCTTTCTTTCTTTCTTTCTTTCTTTCTTTCTTTCTTTCTTTCTCCCATCCATTGAACAACTCATTGATTAACTTCTATGTAATAGGGACTGTCTAGACCCAAGAGATGGTGCAGAGTACAGAACGGATGAAAAATCCTTACCCTTTTGGAAAAAGGCACATTCTATCATGGCTCAGGAGAGACAGAAAATAATTAGATAAGTAAAATAACCAGGTAGTATGTTAGAAGTTTTTAATTTTATGGAGACATAAAATATGCAAAGGTAATAGGGAATATTGGGCAGTGAGAATGAATGACAGCCACTTTAAATAATTAGGTCACCAATGGCCTCAATGAGAAAGTGAGCAAATATCTGAAAGAGGCAGGGGAGCAGGCCATGAAGTTATATAAATGGAAGTGTCTTTTAGGCAGGTAAAAGAGCAAATGCAAAAGTCCTGAGGTTGGTATGTGCTGAGAATGTTTTTTAAAGATTTTACTTATTGATTGATTGATTGATTGATGTGAGAAAGAGAGAGAGACAGAGAGAGAGAGAGAGCCAAGGAGGGGCAGAGGGAAAGAGAGAGAATCTCAAGCAGACTCTGCACTGTGGAACCCACTTTGGGGCTCGAGCTCACAACCCCAAGATCATAACCTGAGCCAAAACCAAGAATTGGATGCTCAACTGACTGAGCCATCCAGGCATCCTGAGAATGTTTTAAAAATGGCAAGAATGACTGGATTTGGTGAGCAGGAAATGAGAGTAGGAGATTAAGTTAGAGGTAAAGGGAGAAAGCAAGGGCAGAATATGTGACTCTTCTAGGCCGTCATAAGGGTTTACATTTGACTTTTATTTAGAATGAAATAGGAGGCCATTAAACATTTTAAATAAGTATCTTTATCTGCCTTATTTGTAATTAATTAATTAAAATTTATCACCTATAGAGAACATCCCTCTGATTAATGTTTTGAGAATAGTCTGTACTAAAGCTAAAAGTTGAAGCAGGGAAACTCCACAATACCTTTAAAATTTTTTGAATTGATGCACAGTAAGAAAATTTTACATTGAGACTCAGGATATATACATACATATATGTGCACAAATGCAGATAGGCATATATAGATGTGTTCATATATGTAGAAATAAAATGGAAATATATCTTTTACAAAACAATATTTATCTTCTCTATGCATTATGCAGTTTGATATTTTCTATTCTTTTTCATGACTTTGTTTTACTGCTATTTACAAGGCCCTCAGTTAATAATTCTCTGAGTCAAAAAACATAAGAGGATATGAAATAATTCGGGAGAGTAATAGTGATGGCTTGAATCAAGGAAGCAGCTTTGGAGGTGGGTGATGTGGTTGGATTCTGGATATATTTGAAAGGTGAGGTGCGAGAGAGAAAGTGAGGGTCAATGAATGATATTAAATCTTGTGGCCTAGGGACCTGGAATATTGGTGTCGCTATTCACAGTGATGGAGAAGGCACTCGGAATAGCAATTCTGGTGGAAGTAGGTAGGAAAGATGAAGAATCATATTTTGAACATACTCACTTTGGAATGTGTGTTTTGTATTCAGAAGGAACCATGAATAGGCCATTGGCTCTAATAGACAGGACTTGAAAAGGGAGATCCTTTAGTTAGTTCGCTCTTAGGAACAGATCTCAAATGAGTCGTTTCTTCCTTAAAGAAGCTCTCCTTACCTTTCCCAAAGAAGCTAAGTGCCACTCTTATAGGTCCTGAAACAACATGTATCACTTTGACAGAGCTCTAAACGTACGTTTGTTCCTGTGGTGATTTAACCAATGCTTCCCTCCCTCCCCCAAAGGACTGGACATTCCATTATGACAAGAACGTTTACTTATCATGTCATCTTAGCATCTAGCAAAGTTCCTAGGACATATTAGATTTTATATATACCCCCCTGTTGAACACATACATCTAAGCACACATAAAATGAGGTAAATAGCCTGGAATCAGATATTGCACAAATAGCCTCAGTCTCAATATGGTAAGTCATGAGTGTCTTTCTCTGGTGTTTTAGGTCATGGCAAGGTAAAATCCAGAATATTCGAGAGTGGAATATTGTATGAGGCATAGGTATAATTGGAACAGTGTTTGTGAGGGAAGGGAGTAGTAGGAAATAAGCTTAAAGAAGTAGGATGACAATCCCAGTGGGATGAGAAGCCACTGGAAGAATTAAGAATGAAAGTGATCTGACCTGAGAAATATTTTAAAAAGATCACTCTGGTTATTGTCGGAAACATGCCTGTAGTCTAGCAAGAGTGGAAGCACAGAGAACAAATCTGAGGGAAGTTGGTGACTTACCGAGTAGGGTGATGAAAGTCATGAGAATGCCCAGTATAAGATACATTTTGAAGGTAAAGCTCAAGGATTTGTTGATAGATTCATTTTGCATGTGAGAGAAAAGGGATTGATATGAGGTGTCCCAGAAAAATAAATGACACCTAGCTTTTAGGCCTAGGTAACTAGGTAAATGCTGGAGCTGTTAATTGAGATGGGTGAAGAGCATATTGATCATAGGTAAGGGGGGTGCAGGCAAGAACTGGAAATGCCTTTTAAATATCTATATGGACAAATGGGATAAACAGTTCAATCGCAAGTCTAGATTTCAGGGAAAATGCTGTAGCTGAGAAATCATCATACTTGAAACCATAACGCTGGATGAATTGTCTATGGATTTGCAGAGGATACTTTTCCAGTGCTTGAAAGATTTCATTTTTGGTCACACATCAGATTTGTTCACTTTTAGATCATGTATAGACGAGTTGAATACAAATCCAAATACATGTATTCAGTGTGGAGAAATATATATTGATTGTATAAATTCTCATACTTGATTTTGAGAGTTTGATTCTCTGTATTTAATTTCTTAGGGCACCTTTTTAAACCATTCATGGGACACTTATGAAATATTTATGTGTATGCCTTCTATGTCCTGTGTATTATAAGTTCTATAGAGGCCATAACTAAATGACAGTTTTTTATATTTGCAGCATTTCTCAGCTAATGAACTGTTCTCACCTATATTATTTCGTTAATTCTCACATCTCTGGTAGGTAGTGTTTCCACTTTACCGATTGTTCTGGTAACAGGTTACTATGTAGCAAGCCACCTCAAAATGTGGTGGCTTAAAACAATGACAGCATTTATTTTGCTCATGAATCTGCGAATTTGGGTAGAGTTTGATGTGAACAGCTGATCTCTTCCACATGCTATCACAGGGAATGACTCAAAGGCTGAGGGCTGGAATCATCTAAAGACTCCATCCCTCCTCACTCATAGGTCTGATGGTTGACACTGGCTGTTAGTTGGGATTTTTACTGGGTTTGTAGTCTGATCACTTATGCGTGGTCTTTCTATGTGGCTGCTTGGCTTCCTCACAGCACAGGGGCTAGGTTCCAATGGTGAGCATTCCAAAAGAGACAACCAGGCAAAAGTTTTATCACCTTTTATGACCTAACGTTGGAAGTCACCAGCATACTTCAGCCACATTAAATTCATCAAGGCAGTCACCAAGGTCTCCCCAATTCTTAGGGAAGGGAAAAGAGACTATACTTCTTGAGTGGACAGTGCCAGGGTCCTGGAAATGCATTTGGAACCAAAAATATTATTGTCATAATTTTTGGAAATACAGTCTGCCACTCAGAAAAGAAAAAAAAATTAGGATCAGTGTGGTCAACAGACAGATATGGGGAAGAACTTAAGCATATTTGAATGAATATGAATACAAAATGAATCAATTTGTGAAAGAAACTGGTAATTGTTCCTCTTGGCTTCCTTCTTAGATAAAAAAAGTTCAGTCAACAATTCCTTTTTGACTTGGCCCATGTCCAGTTTATTTCTTATGTATGTAAACCATTTTTGAACAGACCACTACTGTTTGCAACTTTAATTTTTGGAATTTTAATTTGGGCAGAAATTTTTACTCAGAACCTAGTGTGCTTCTTTCTGTTACCTGTGAGGCTGGCCTTGTACCCAACATTATGGACGTCTGAAAACAGCTCCGCTATAACTCTACCTCAAAAAAAGGGTGTACTCCTCCTTCTCAGTGATCCAATCAGGCAGAGCAACACATTTGATAATTTTTGGTAAACACGGGCTCTCCAAACAATTAGTTTTCAAACTGTTTGTGACATTAGTTATGAAGTAATCTATTTCAGTCTTTTAATAAATAAGTGACATCCAGAAGTTTCTCTAGGTTACACAGGTCATCAGTGTCAGAGCTATTAACTGGAAGCAGATCCTAAAATAACCTGAAAGCAAATGATTCACTAGCAGGGAAATGGGGAAGTGATAGAGACAAAGAATGGAAACGAATACAATGTCTCAATCTTGCTGCGAGATAGTGAGGAATAACGTGCTTCAGAGTTATCCCATCCTGGGGCAAGAAGTTGAAATATTTATCCACCAACTCCCATCTGTCACTGATTGCAGGCTGCTTCCAGGGCATTATTTTCATGGTGTTCATGGCCTGCTCTAAACATGAGCCTAGCATATTCCAAAGGCCAGAGAATGCCTTCAGGCAGAAAGTTGCCAGTACTTGGGGTAGGAGGCTGTGGGGACATATGGGAATGGTGTGTGCCAAAGCCTCTGCTACAGCCTCTGCTATATTTATAATTATTTTATAATCTTTCTTTTCTCTGTTTGTCATATATGTATTTACCTAATTTTCCCAATAAAGTGAACTTTATCAAGACCTTTCTATAAATGTCAGCCACGAACTATACAAGTGTTTGTATTGCAATCCACAAAGAAACGGTCTCTTATCAGGATCACACAGGGCTACAGTCAAAATGGACTTGAGGTGTTAGGAGCTAAAAGAGAATCACTTATAGAGATAAAAGTGCGGACGTTTTATTCTTTGATCCATTATCCAAGGAGCTGAGTTGGGTTAAATAGGTGATGGGGATTAAGGAGGGCACTTGTGATGAGCACTGTTTGTTGTACGAAGTGTTGAATCACTATATTGTACATCTGAAACTGTATTAC
Organism: Ursus arctos; assembly: GCF_023065955.2. Classification (NCBI taxonomy): domain Eukaryota; kingdom Metazoa; phylum Chordata; class Mammalia; order Carnivora; family Ursidae; genus Ursus; species Ursus arctos. Next base: position 28,067,339 of record NC_079873.1, on the reverse strand, counting down.
ACTGTTAATGGACTGGAATTTAAAGAAAAACATTTTTATTTTTTTCTTTTATTTATTTATTTATTTTAATTTTTTTTTATTATATTATGTTAGTCACCATACAGTACATCCCTGGTTTTTGATGTAAAGTTCGATGACTCATTAGTTCCGTATAACACCCAGTGCACCATGCAATACGTGCCCCCCCACCCATCATCAGACTATCCCATTCCCCCACCCCCCTCCCCTCTGAGGCCCTCAGTTTGTTTCTCAGAGTCCATAGTCTCTCATGCTTCATTTCCCCTTCTGATTATCCCCCCTTTCTTTATCCCTTTCTTAAACATTTTTAAAAAAGGAAACCATTTGCAGAAACCCACTCATTTGCTGCTTTTAGAGTATTTATGATGGGGAAGCTTATGGGAACCTCAGTACTCATCCCTGAAAGTATATGGGTGTGTGTTGGGTTTATATGAAAAAAAAATGGTGTCTGCTTCTGGCATATAGACTTTTAAAAGTTCACAAGTGTCTCCACCTCTGGGACTCACCATGTTGGTAACAACCAGAACAAGGAAAATTAACCCCATTGCAATATTCAACCTATAAAACTGACCTTGAGCAGCATGGTTTATGGGAACATTGCAGATAATGCACAGAAAGGTCCCATATCTAGCTTTTAGCTCTAGTTATCAATAGATCCTCAATATCAACACAACATTCCCTCTTCTCCTAAAATACTCCCAGTGTGAGGACGTACCAGAAGAAAAAGCTTAAATTTAGATCATTCTAGTAGTCAAAAATTTAAAAAAAAAAACAAAACAAAAAATGGTTTGGAAAGAATAGGAAAGTGTGGTGATTCAAATTACCCTTGATTGTGTAGAAAATGTTTCTTAGAAAATTTTGCAGCATCCATGACAGGAATCTAAAAATATCAACTAATCTTCCAGTCTCCTAGGGGGAAAAATGCTTTCTCTGCATCCCTAAAATACATTTATTTCAAACTGTGTTTTCTAAAATATCTGTGTTAAGAGAAAACCAACTAATAGTCCTGTTGATTTATGAAAGTTCTCTCTTGTAATCAATGGATACATCTATACAGAAGTGATGGCAATGCATAAAACATACATCTAAATATTTTTCAGGCATTATCTGCTAAAGGAAACTACATGAAACCATGTGGAACGCTTATTTTTAGTATAATAGAGATGTGCCGTGTTTGAGGGCTTCTGGGATGCCATGATGCATTCATAATTAAGGTGGTAGAGTTTCAGTTAATCAGGCCATGTTATTCACATTCTAGTTGGGCAGTTCATAAAATAAATAGCTTTAGCTGGTCATCTGAAACTCTTTGACATATTATTTGAATGTCTTTTTATTTCTCTAGTTGCATATAGTTCCTGGTGTAGAATAACTGAAAGGTTAGCAGGGATCTATGGAATTCCTTTATGAGAGACAATACCCTGAATGAACAATATCTAAAATGTCTATGGATTATTTAAGCATTCATGTAGAAGTAACTGGCTGATCTAGAGAGAGGTATTCTAGCCTCTCTAAACTCATAATTTTTGAATAAGAAAATGCTAAGAAGTCTGTCTTTTATATTTGTTGAAATAAATACAACAGTATGGGTTTGGGATAGGGAAGATTGTAATGGTTTCCTGTTTATTGCTTGATCATCTACACCAGAGACTTTCCGGGCAGACTTCAAACTAACTTTTGAAGATGTTTGTTATAGAATAAAATAATGAGCAACATTTCTAGCTACCTACTCTTTCAGTCTTTCAAAGCTTACCCATTTCAGAAGTTCAAACATCTTGCTTCATTTTTAAAATGTCATAGTTTCCCTTTTGTGTGTTCATACGTATGTTTTCCTACAGTTGCTGATAGGAACAGTATATACACTGATACAGAGTTAATTTTCTAATGAGATACTATAAATATTAACTGACAATTTGCTTTTTTCATATAACAATATTTTACAGATAAATTTAAACATATTTATATGTTATTTTAACTCATGCTTATTTTTCAGACTAGAATCTCACATGGAAATATACAAAAAGAAAAACATATGAATCATAAATCCACAGCTTAATCAGTTTTTACAAAATGAACAAGTATATCTATCACTCAGACCAAGATACAGACATTACGAGAATCCCAGAAGCTTCCCTGTTGTCTGGTTCCAATCATTACTTCCCTCCAAAGATAACCAGATTTGCAGTGCTTTGGTGGTTCAGTCCATTAAGCACCTGCCTTCTGCTGGGGTCATAATCCCAGGGTCCTGGGATTGAGCCCCGCTCTCTGGGACTCCCAGGTTGGAGCCTGCTTCTTCTCCCTCTCCTCCTGCCCCTCCCCCACCCCCACTTGTGCTCTCTCTCTTACTCTCTCTTTCTCTCAAATAAATGAATAAAATCTTTTTAAAAAAGATAACCAGATTTATCTTCCATCACCATAATTTTGTTTTACCTGTTTTTGATGCCTATATAAATAGAATCACAGAGTAGACATCTTTAGTGTTTGGTTTCTTTCACTCAGATAATGTTTGTAGAATCCATGCATGTCATAGCACAGAGCAGCAGGTCTCTTCTTCTTCACTGCTATATAGCATTCATTTTTATGATATAGTCATTTTTTTTATCAATTTTACTGTTGATGAAAATGAGGGCTGTTTCTAATTTTGACTATTATGAAAAATGCTGTGATTGTTGTTCTCATCTTTGATACAGTTATGTTTTTATTTTTGCTGGTGGTGGTGGTAATATACCTAAAGATGGAATTTCTGTGTTATGCACTATGCTAATTTTTGTTTTAGAATATTCTGGTCTACGGCCATACCACCCTGAATGTGTCCAATCTCGTCTCATCTCAATAAGAATATTCTGCCACTGGTTTTCCAAAGAAGTTGTGTAGATTTTCACGCCCATAAACAGTGTATAAGAATTCCATTTCATTAGTATTTAGTATTTTCAGTTTTTTTTTGTTTTGATTTTGATTGTTATAGTTACAGTGGGTGTGTAGTTATTTTGCTTTGTGGTTTAAATTTTAATACCTTGATATTTTTATAATATTTAACATATTTTCTTATTTCCATTGGCCATTTGGATATGTTCTTTGTTAAAACATTTTTTAAGGTTTCAGTCCTTTTGTTAAAATAAGGTTTTCTTTTTTATTGATTTGTAAGAGTACTTTATATATCCTAGATACTAGCAGGGGTTTTCTTTGTGTGTGTGTTTTTTAACATATATACACATTTCCCACTCTATGGTATTCTTTTTCAGTCTCTTACTGAGACCCTCTGACAAATAGAATTTCTGATTTTAATTAAGTCACTATGCCAATCTTTTCCCTTTAAGTTTAGTGTTTTTACATCCTATTTTTATCTTTTAAGACAGAGAGAAAGAGAGAGAGAGAGAGCAAGCATGTGTGTGTGTGGAGGGGGGAAGAGTCTCAGAGGGAGACAAAGAGATGGAATCCCAAGCAGGTTCCATGCCCAATGCAGAGCCCGAAGTGGGGTTTGATCTCATGACCTGGAGATCATGACCTGAGCCAAAATCAAGAGTCAGACACATAACCCACTGAGCCACTCCAGCACCCCTACATCCTATTTTTAAAATATCTATTCCAAGGACATGAAGCTATTCTCTTACATTATCTTCTAGCAGTTTTAGTGTTTTTCCTTTAACAGTGTTCACATTTAAGTCTAAAATTAATCTCTAATTGACCCCATGTTATTTATTGACAGGAATTTTTATTCCCTACTGAATTGCAGTGTTACCTTTATTATAAACCAGGTGACTGTTTGGACCATCTGGATATATTTTAGTAAAGCACTGGATTTGGTTTGTTTTGATAATAACTTGGGGTCCAAATGATACTCTTTTTTTTAAACTAGCTGTATAATCTCCCAATTGTTTGGTATAATAAAATTGCTTCAATGAATTCCCAATTAAAAGACATTAGGTTGTTTTCAATGAATGTATTCTTATAAATACGGCTTCAGTAAAAAAAACCAAAACACAAAAACAAAACAAAAAAACTTATATCCTTACCAAGTCGTGATTTTATTTCTATAAGATTCCTAAGGAGAGATTGATGGGCAACATTATATACATTTTAATAGCTATTCTTCAGTTATTTTCTTAAGGTGTATCAATATGTCACCAATAGGAAATATGAATAGCTTTTTTTCTCCCTTTCTAACACTGAATGTTATTCTGCTTGGTTTTTCTTCTATCTGGTGGTAGGAGATATTATCTCCTATTGCCTTTTCCTGACTATGATAAGGTTGATACATTTTCATAAGTTTTTTGTCATTTGCATGTCTTTTGTGAATTTTTTTGTTTAAGTTATGTATTAATTTTTTTCTTATTGGATTGTCTTTTAAAAACCGATCTGTAGACTTTTATTAAAGTAGAGATATTAAGCCTTTCTCACAGATGTTTTTAATGTTTTCCTGTTTATTGTCTTTTTACTTTATTATGCCTTTGGCTTTATAGAAATTTTTACTTCTTATATAGTCAAAAGTGACAGTTTTCTCCTTAAAGTCATTTGGGATTAGTGTTTGGTTTAAGAACGTCCCCACAACTTAAGCTTTTATAGATTCCTCATCTATTAGGTTTTATTTTGTGTATGTGGATCTTTAATCTGTATGTAACTTATTTTTTATATAGTTTAAGTTACTGGATTCTAACCCGAAGAAAACATCATAATTATATCTTCCATTTTTAAATGACTGGACAGAAATGTCATATACAGTGTATTCTCTTTGGCTGGATCTGTTTGTGGACTCTATTCTGTTCTGCCATTTTGTCTTTCCCTGTACCAATACCATACTTTCCTGATTATAGAAGTATGATAATATATAATATAGCAGGCCACAATTTTGTGATTTTGTTAAAACTTTCAGGACATTTCTCACACTTCTTTTCTGAAATAGGAGCTATGCTATCTGAATATTTCGACTTGATGAACTTGTTAGAGAACTGAAATGTCTCAAAAGAATAGGCACTCGGGAAAACCAAGAGGTCTGCCTGCAAACGAAAACAAAGACAGATTTTCAATAGGCATAACTACTCAGACTGAAGCTAACTTGAGAGACACCTAGTTGAGACTCCATCCTGAGTCTATTTTTAGTCTAAAGGAATTCTGGAACTAAACCTCACTACTACATTTTTGTCAAAATAAATCATCCACTGCCATGTACATGGCCAATCTGGCAATGGAAAACAGGACAGCAAACATTATGTTTCTAATCAAAGGCATTATAATGGGAGGGAAAAGGGTTACTGGTAAAATTGTCTTGATGAAGGCACCCAATTGTCAGTTTATAAGTCCTGTTATCACAATGTTTTTCAAACTTGATTGCTCATTGTAATCACCTGAGAGCTTTTTACAATCCTGATGCCCAGGTGAGAGCCCAGAACAATTACTCATCACAGAGAGGGGAGGAGTGGAAAACAGGCATTAGAGTTTTGTCCCACTCCTCAGATGATTTCACAGTCTACCAATGGTAGAGAAGCAGTGTTTTAGGAAGAGGGTAAGGATCGACTCTGAATGAAATTGCAGAAGAAAACAAGAAAAGAAAATCCTTAGCTGTCGCTAGGCCCCTTGCCAAGTTCGGCTTGTTAAGTTCATTTTTCTTTGGTAGGCGATGTTCAGGATTTAGGGTGACCCGGCTACCGCAGGAAGAAGTGCAGGATGAATTATATGTGTGGAGGGGTGGGGTGGGCTGGGCTGGGGGAGTAAGGATACTAACCAAATGAAAGTCACTTCTGACATTTTTAGAAAATAAAGTCATATGAGCTGTTTATAGTCCAATCTAATTCTAGCCTCAGTGGTGGGAGGAAGGGATGGAGGAGGCGGTCAGAGTGAATATACACACTCAAAGAAGGGTGGGAAGCTTTGATGAAATCTCCTAAGAAATGTGATCATGCTCGGCCTCTGTTCCCCATTTGTGGTCAGTGCATTCAAGTCAAGATACAATGGTGGGGTACACACGTGTTAAGTGACCCAGATAACAAAAGTAAGTGACCCTTCTCCTCAGTGTAGTCATCTTATAAGTGGCAATGCTAAATCATTCATGACCTCATGTGCTGCTTTTGGCAAGCGGCTCCCTAATTGCTCCTGTTTTTGCATCGATTCTGCGCAGCGTGGAAAAGCGAGTCTCCAACTTGCTTGTGGATTTATTGACCACCGGGTCCCTCCTCGGCTTTCACCTTGCAGGCCTCGCCCACTCTATTTTAGAGTCAGGAGCTGAGAGCAGCACCTGTTTCCTCCTCTCCAAGCATGGGCCGGACATTTTGACGGCCCCCCTTTCAACCAACCCAGGTGTCGGTGTTTGTGTTTTCCAGTTCGCCATCCCTCCCCACCCCCCTCCCCACGCATCCCTATTTCCGTGGCTGTGGGCCCCGGGGGAGGAGAGAAATCCGCGTTCAGACACACCGGATCTCCAGCAAGCTACCTGCTTTGGAGAGCATCAGGCAGACTGCGCGGACCCACCTGCCTCCCAAAGTTTGGGGCGTGGGGGAGCCGGGACACGTGGCGGGTGGCTATGGCTCAGCCGGGGGGTCCGGAGCAGACCCGGGAAGATGCCGCTGGGGACGGATTCACCGACGTCATCAAGAGTCGCGCTGGTAGGAGATCGCTGTCTTGCTCTTTGGTGTGGGGGTATCCGGCTTATCCCGCTCTCTCCGCCGAGGCTGTGCCCTGGAAGTTAGTACAGGGTTTCGGAAAGTTGTGGCGCTAAGCGGAGGAGCAGTAGGGGACAGTCACCGCGCCCCCGCGCGCGTGGGGAGGGCGGGGGACCGCGCAGGGCGCGTCCGGGGGCGGAGGGGGGTGCCGCTCTCCGGGAAGGCAGAAAGTCAAGTTTTCCTTTTGCGTCAAGTGGCTGTTAGTGAGGGATTTTTGTCTCTTGTTTGTTTTCGAAAGGAAGCCAGCGGATATCGGTTTTATTATAGAATGGTAACTTGTTTTGAAATTTAAATGAAAAGGAATGAACAGACCAACTTAAATGTTGTCCGGGCTTTTGAGGGGGGAGGGGAGGTGTGAAGAGAGCCTGCCTTGCCTGGGTGTGGCCAAGTGGAGACTTAAGAAATCCGAGAAGTTTCATCTCCCTTCATATCTGTGTTAAGGGAAAATGTCAGAGGGGTGACAGGAGGGCTTGCGGGCCTGGAGCCTAACTGTACGTACGAGTTGAAAACCAGTAAAGCAGCAGGAACGAAAAGTCGAAGGTTTTTGCAGGGCCCTCCACAGTGCGCTTTTCCCCTCCCCCGCCATGTGTAAATTTCATTTGTAATGAATCTTCTCGCGTTTGGTAGTTTGGCCTACATATGCGAACGCTTGTAAACCAGGATAGGTCCGTAAAGCTGCAAATGGAAGTTTCAGCTGCTTGAATCTGCTGTTCTAGCCCTTGGAAATGCACCAGACTGTGGGCAGCAAAATAACAGGATCATTCCAGATTTCTTTACATGCTTTGGTGGATGCCGAAGAGGACAGAGTATAAAGCCACTGTCCAAGTGTATTTCTGAAGTGAGGTTAAAGGAAATACCACAGTAGCAAACAAAATTGAGTAAGAAACACAGGAGTTGCATAAACTACAGACCAGCAAAGGGTTTAGAAGTTTGTAGAGCAGGATTTCTCTTCCCAAGTAGTGTTAAGTTGGTAATGATGCCTATAAGTTAAAAAAAGATTGGTGCCTGTTACAGTGCCTGGGAGAAATAGTTCTTTCCCATTTTAAAACCGCACTTGCCTTCTTTTCCTCATGCAATTAATAGCCTAAAACGCTTCTCAGATTTTAAAGGGAAAAATGGTAAACTTTAAGTGGAGTGTCCTTAATCATGCAACACCTAGAATAACAGAATTGGCTGTAAATAGTTACCCTAAAATAATAGTTTGAAAAAATAGTTTGGGTAGTTTCATACCTTGTGTTAAAGTTGCTTTTGTTCATATGTTTTATTACATAGTAACTTGTTGCTGCAAAAGTATCTGAAATATGCAGAAGGTTATTTACTATAAACCTGCTAAAGAGTACTATTTTGAAAAAATATCAATTTAAGGATTAATTCTACAAAGTAACTCTATGTATCATTGTGCTTCTTCTACCCTTGTCAGCCTAGGAGAGAGGCAGAAAAAGGTCTGCATCTATTTTCTCAAAACTACGTTCATGTGTTTTTAGAAATGGCTTGTTCAACTCCATCTCTAAAGAAAATTCAATCTACCTTTATATAACTTTGGGTTCCATATTAGCCACTATGGTTGAGAGCCACTTTTTTAAATGCAATGATTGATCGTATTTTTTACATTTGTGAAATGGAGCTTTTATTAGATCTCTAAGAAGTCTGGTTCGGGTGAGTTCTAGGTCCACCAGGTTATATAATTTTCAAAATTAACCTTTATCTTTTTGATAGTTCCTTCCCTTTAAGGTGATAGAGGGCTTTCATTAAATAAAACATAAAATTGACTTCGAATATTTTAATTTCTGTACCTTTATAAAACCAAGGTCTTTGTCTTGTAAGGTTTTGTTTGGTTGTTTTTTTTTTTTTTTTTTAAGTTTTGATTTTGTGTTCTTAATTCTGAGGCATAAGGGGTGGCTGCTGTTAATAAATGCTTTTTATAGCCAATTGCTATGCATTGGAAAGCATAATGTGGTGGGGCTAACTGTGATGCCAAACAAAGCAAACCCAAAACCTGTTACACTGGCAATATCTCTTTCCATCCCCCACCACCACTTCTCTCTCATAAGTTAGTTTCTAGACCTAGTTAAATGATAGGAGAAATTTTACAGTGTGTTATTAAAATGCCTCAAAGGATATAAAAAAGTTAACATAATATGTTTAATTATATTTTTAGTGGCACTATTAGAGATTCTTACACTGTAATAAGCAGAACTTTCTTTTAAAAATTGAGGACACAAACATAATAAACCTTTCAGGTTGATTTTATACAGTGGTCTGTGTTCATGTGATGTGAAATCACAACAGTGTGGAACTTCCGCTATATCATTTATTATTTTTTTCCTATCACAACTGCATAATCTTCACTTGGCAATACAGGCATTATTTTGATTATGGTTTACATACATGACCTCAGTATTCCTAACATGAGTATATGCCTGAAGAGTCCTATATCTTGGGTGAAAACCGTTTGCTGTTACAAAATGAGTCACACAAGCCAGAGCTTTCATTCTTTCAGGTAAGTTTCAGATACCTTAAAGGTAAAATCTCAGCATTTAAAGCATTTCAATACAGTATGTTTACAACTGTCTATTCTTGTTAGGATACCACAAATAGGGGCACTTGATCTCCCATTGATTGGGTACGCCTTCCTGTAATTAGAAATAGCTCAACGTAACATAAACAGCCCCATGCTGTTAATCTTTTTAAACCAGATGTAAATTTAACTAGCCTTGATTTCTTTCATGACTTCTTTTTTGTGGTTTATATTCATTTGGCATCTCCTGGCATCTTTAGATGTTTTACTGGCACAGAATAATACATAAATAATTGAGTAAAGTGTACCTATAGATTTCTGTGGTGAAAAATTTTTTAACCTCTTGAACTCTGAAGTATAGGTATTTTCTTGAGAAGTAAATTAGTTAAGCAGTTTTTGCTTGTTTTAATTTTTTAACAGTTTTTGCTTTTTTAAAATGGTATAAAAAAGATTATTCTTGGTCTGATCTTGGAGCCTGCTATAACAAGATCGTTCTCTTGACCAAATTTGCTTTGATAGATTCCATATTTCATTCTAAATTCCAATTATGGAAGATTGTTCTATCGGAGCTTTGATATGTTTCATTTTTGCCTATCTCTGGTGGTTATAAGGAGACTACTGTACATAATAATACATTAGGTTAGGCTAAGCAACTATTTTAAAACACTTGACTTATTTCTTTAGTATTTTAGCTATCCTTATTAAAAACAAGAATACAATGTAATCGAACCCATGTTTTCAGTTTGAGTTAATGCTCTTAAATCATGCTCTTATATTGCTATGCTGTAAACAATTAGGTATTCTCAGGATAAACCAAGAATCAAATTAGACCAAGTTATTGGGGGATTTTACGAGGAAAAACTAAGAAATGAGAAGACCTTTTGAATAACCGTTCTTTCAGAACTACCAATTTCAATGGGAACTATTTTCTTGTTAAGCCATTTATTAAGTAAAAAATCACTGTAGTAATGAAGCCTGTACTTATTAATCCCAGGAAAACTATATGCTTATATCATCCTAAAGGATTGGGGTAATTCACAGAACATGTTTGTACAAGACCCGTTGTGGTGCTTTAAAAAAAAACCTCAAAACTGGAGTGTTAAGATTTTGCTTTGCTTTACAAGAATGTACAAGGATTCTTCTCCAGAGAGACCTTGCTAAGGAATTTGTAGGGAGTACTTTCCATAGGTAACAGCTACTAAAATACGTTGTACTAAATTCTAAGTTTTATTCTGTTTTAGGTAATTGGGTATGACAGCCTCCCTATAGCAAAAATAGACCCAAGGACTAGGAGACAAAAGAAACTTTGATTCTCCTTCTCAATTACAGATAGAGCCATGGAAATTTTGTGGGAGTTAGAACATGTTTTCATGTAAGTTACTTAACATTACACCAATGTTGTTTTCAAGTCTATTACATTTTCTCGATATGTTAGTGAATTAGATTCTATTCTTTCCGCCAAGGGAGGAAAATTAGAAATTTTCATATTGAATTAATGAGTGCATTTGGCTTGAGACTAAGGATAACTTCGAAGTTTCTACTTTGAGTTTTGCATAAAGTGGATAGCTGCTTCCAGTGTAATAAATTTAGCCAATTTATCTTGACATTCAGTGATTCTGAGCTCTACCTCTCTCTGTGTCAAAAGTTTGTCCTAGGTTCTAATGAAATTGAAAGTAACATTAATGAATTCTAATAGTTTTGTGAAAATGTAGTTAGAAGGGAAATGTCCAGTGATGTGCTAGAGCTGGTTTGCCCTGGCTCTGGAGAGCCCGTTGTATGAATCTTCTCCTGTCTCCAAGTTCAGTGACATCATGTTGGTCTCTTGAAATTACCCTGGTGAGATTATTTATACCACAGAAATGAGCAAATGTTATTATTCAGGGATTTCTTCTTCTTTTTGGAGAGCTAACTATTAAGTATTTACCAGTATGACACTGGAAATCGTCATGAGGAGATAACTAACTTGAAAAGCATCCATTATGTTGAGGCTGTACACGTGTTAGATGTGCATTCCCGTGCAGGTAGCCGCATAACCAGCCGTCACCACACTTTATTTGGCAAGATACCTGGCGGTTGGCTGCTTCTGGGTTTGGTTCAGCAGCTCTGTGCTACCAGAGCTGGTGTCTCTGTGATGGTCTTAGCATCTTCTTTCTGATGACTAGTTGATAGCTACTGTTCAGGTACCACTTGAGGCCAGAAGAAAGAAAAAGAACTACCAGTGGGATCTCCTCCAGACTCCCTCCAACAGACCTGCTGCTCAGATCTCATGGCAAATACTGGGTTAGAGGACCATGCCTAGATTCAGCTCATGCTAAGGTGGTGAATATTTGGCTTTTAGAGCCTCGACTGAATGTTGGGAAGGGAAAAGAAGTGGTGTTAGGATAATCAGTTAGGGGAACTGGTTTACTTTGTTTAGTTCTGAAAAGTTGGGGCTTTTGTCATGGTAACACAGAAAGTAACATTTAAACCCTCAGGTCTCCTTCTCATATGATCATAAATTTAAGTTAGGCTTGGGTCATGAGCTCTCACTTCTCATTGCCTTAAAACAGGTGAAGCCCATCATAGCCCATGGACTTAAAGATTTAAAAGCCGTGACTCTGTCCCTAGTTTAAGGACATTAAGTCATCCTTTCAATTTTGTTCTCCACTGAAACCTGACCTGTCTTATCCCATGAAACTGACATGCTATTTTGAGAATGGGCATAATTTTACTGACAACTGCAGGCATGCCCAAAGACAAGCACAGTATGTACATGGCAATGATATAGGGCTATATTTTAATCCATAAAAGCTGATTGGAAAGGCCACTTGAGAGCACCTTCAGGACCTCTGTTCTGTCATTACAGTAACTAAAAACTGGTCCACTTCGGAAGCATTTTTCATTGTAAAATGCCCCCATCTGCCCTGTCCCGTGTCCACACTACCCTGTTATTATTGCCCCTTCTAGTAACATCATTTGGAGTACTGAAGATGAGGTATCAATTCTGAATTTGTATTATTTAGGGCAGAGGAGTTCTATTATCATCACCTATCCTGAGGAATTACCTTGTCAAACCATCACAGAAATGAGTAGAAAATGGAAAAAAAAAAAAGACATTGTGGCTTGAATATATTTAAAATAGGATAATTCTATATGAATGTATTTAATTTAAAGAAGTTCTTACTCAAAGCAAATAGTAACAAGGATTAAATCTGTGGTATGAGTTTGCTAAAGATTAAAGGGAAACCGAATTTTAAGGAGTAAAAAGACAGGTAGTAGTGTGATCTGGTGGGGCCACGGGGTAGCTACAGTTACATGTTCTTCCAAGGTAGAGAATATTGGTCAGGCTCTTCAGAGAACACAAGTGGGAATTATCATTTGTGCATGAGGAAATTTGGAGGCAGCAGTAACTATGAAGCTTCTGGCTGTAATTCTCTATACTAAGCAATGTAACTACTTAGAATTTTTTTTTTCATGTGAATGCCTGGGCCCCTCCTACAGAGCCTCTGATTTATTTTGTTTGGGAGGTGTGGATCTGGGTAATGAGCCTCTACCAGAAATTGTAATAAGAATTCCTGTTTTGAGAAGTTTTGAAAAGCTCTGGCTTGTACTTCTTGTTTTCCTTTTTTTTCCTTTTTTTCATTAAATGGTGCAAAACACGAATGCTGATTTGACATGCATTCACATAAAACTTTTTCTCACATGTGAATCCAAAGGAACTGGTGTAATCACTATGTGGAATAGTTTCTTCTAACCCCTTTCTTTTATACTCTAAAACACCTTTATTGTGTTGTTTGATGAGGTAGCTTGATAAGAAGACAGGTGCCCAAGGTCAGTTCAACCTTCAGCCAGGTCTGTCACGTTAGGACTCCCGAACATAGTAGAACTTTGACCATGCCGAAGAGTCACTTGGTAGCCCGGCTGGAGCCAGCAGCTTGGAGAAGGGGCGCAACAGTGCACATGCGGTGCTATCTTGCTGGTCCAGGCTCCTGTGTTTTTTGTTTTTCAACTTGGCTTTTGGTTTTTGATCATCGCGGGAACCTTGAGAGGTTGTGCAACTGTTGAAGATTTCTGTTCTTCCCATGATTGCATGGGAAAGGTCATTGGCAGTTTTGACGATTTGTGCCTGCAAAGGTTGTCTGTACCCCTCCTCTAGGCACTCTGAAAATACCACCCAATATCTATTAAATCTATTGTGTTAATCTTAAAAATAAAACTGTCATTTTACCAGCAAAAATGGATTTATTCGGCAGTAACAGGTTTTGTAATTCGCGACATGCATGCTAAGGTACAGCCATGGGCAAGTCCAGCAGACAAAGGAGAGGAATGTTATTTTATGGAGAAGAGGAAGGAAGTTGGGATGGTTAGAACAAAAGTCGAGTTGTTGAAAGGTAGCTGATACCTTGTAGGAGATAGAATGTACATATTTTCCCTGTTGGGGCCTCTAATTGATGTTTCTTTCCTGCTGAAGATTCTTTTGTTGGGGCCTGTAATTAATTGATAATTTTTCCTGTAATTGACCTTGATCGGTATGGTTCCCCCTTCTAGCCTTGGGCTCAACTTTAGTGAAGTTTGCCTTTATTTTCACAATTGTGGTAAAAATAAGGGCTAAGAGGACTCATGAGTTAGAAGAGTAGAGAATAACTTGTGGATTATGAGTTAGATACCTGAATTTATAGGACAGTTGATAGCCTGAACAGTCATTCACACCTAAGTGTGAAATAATTAAGTTTGTTTTCTTTCTAACACTGATCCTTCATTGCCCAAATTGGGATTTGGGGCTTTGGGGCAGGATCAGGTAGAAGAGAAGTGGTTTTAGACACAGAGGTGACAAACTGGGAGGTACCAGGGAAAATTAAGCTCAAGGGTGTGTTTTGTTTGACACGTAGTGTCAGAAAAGGAGAGGAGATTCCCTAGAACACGAACCTCTACTTCTTGAGAGCTCCGGTACTCCCTGTAATACTGGAGTAATACATAACACTACCTCTTGTTCTGCTTCCTAAATCCTATTTCCTTTTGAACCCCTAAGGTATTTTTGCTTGTTTCACAACTTTTCAGAGCTTAGAAGCAGAATATACATACTCTCCATTATTACTGTGATGTGGGAAGTTCGAGGAGAGAAGGAAGCTCTGTGGGAAAGGAGACTTTATCAAAGTTAGGATTGTGATCTATGTGGGTGGTTTGGATGTCAAGAAAAATTAACTTGACTTTTTGCATTGGTGTTAGGACTACACCAAAAAGAGAGGGGGTAGCTAGTTCTCCTATTTCTTCGAATTCCTCCCTCTTTTAACCTTCTCCTTTCTTCCTTAAACCTCATTGTCAGTCCTCTCAGAAATAAAATCAGTGTTCTGAATACTGTAGTACAATTAAATTATGGTACGAATGGATTCCTTTGAAATGGCTTCATTCCTTTGCAGCACTTCTGTAGCATTAGGCCCGTGGGGAAGTGTGTTCCAAGTTTCATTATGCCAACTTTCAATTCAATTTTCAAATAAATCTTGTCTAAATTTTGGACTGCTTGCACTTTATTTTACAACCTAACTTCTATGTTTAAAAATTTTTGGCTCGTTTAAAATCAGGTTTGTGAGATGATACAAGGACTATCTGCTATGATTATTACAAATATCCTGGACAGAGAGCAGTCTCAGTTCTCAGCTGCAGTGGTTCTCAAACTTAAGTGTTCATAAGAATTCTCTGGAGGGCTTAAAACACAGACCGATATACCTCACCTTCAGTTTCTGACTGAGTAGTTGTAGAGTGAATTGTGAGAAGTGGCATTTCTCACAAGTTCCCAAGTGCTACTGATCCTGCTGTTCTAAGGACCACACTATGAGAAACACTGCGCTATTACAGAAGTTAGGAAGGAACTGGTGAGCAATCACTGGTTGGTTAAATACACGAAGGAGTGAGAAGTTCTTTGTTCTAGAAAACAAAGAATGACACAGGACTGTTCAGAGCTGTTGGAGATGGAGTTGCTCTCACAGTATGCGTCGCTGTGACATGAAGAGTGGTTCTTTAATCCTACCCATTTAATCCCTAACTGAACACCGAAAGAAGGCGGCCAAGGCAGTTGAAATGGCAGAAGACTTCTGTAGACTTGAGTATTTAACTGGAGCTTGATCATAAATTCTATGTATCCTTCGTAGGTCTTCTCCTTTTAAATTACTATTTAAATCCAATACGACTAATGTTAAATGATGTATATCTGTGTGTCTTTGATGTCATGGATCAACAGGTGATATTACAGATTGTTAAGTTCTTGGTTAAGCTGTTTGCCCAAACCAGGACTTTCCATGGCTATTCTGCTCTGTCACGAGTGTAGCAGAGCTTCCATCTGCCCCCAAATCCCTCAAGCACACATTCTGTCACTAAGGGTATATAACTATGGAATGTATATTTAACAAATCATAAATTCTTGAAAAGAAAGATCACCAGCCAAAATTAATTTAACTAATATTTTGCTGTCTACCACAATACAGCAGTTCTTTTCTCTTCATTAAATTGTGCTCTATTGAATTTGAATAGTTTCTAAGCTTGTATTTCTTGAAACATTTATCCCGTGTACTTTTAATACACTTTGATCAAATAACTTTGGGGCACATGGTTTAAACGAAGCTAGCAAATTTCTTTTTTTTTTTTAAGATTTTATTTATTTATTTGACAGAGATAGAGACAGCCAGCGAGAGAGGGAACACAAGCAGGGGGAGTGGGAGAGGAAGAAGCAGGCTCATAGCGGAGGAGCCTGATGTGGGGCTCGATCCCAGAACGCCGGGATCACGCCCTGAGCCGAAGGCAGATGCTTAACCGCTGTGCCATCAGGTGCCCCAAACGAAGCTAGCAAATTTCTTAATGCTTCATTTCTGAGAAATTTTATTAGACTTAAGTACATAATAGCAAATTCAAGAGAAGACTGAAATTTTTCAAACTTACTTGATCGAGGATATATATATATATATATATTTTTTTTTTTGGAGAATCTTTTTGTGGATTATTGTTTCATGGAGCTTAATCTGGGAAATAGAAAGTAGAAAGCGTAAGTGTGTATGAATGAAAACACATCAACCCAGGGATCAGTTGCTTTATTCCAGCTGACTTGTCTATCTGGTTTGAAACACCTTTGCCTTCTACACTACTTGATGTTTTTTCTAGAAGGCTGTAAGGCCTTAGTCCCTAATGATAATCATCCTGGTTATAAGAGGGTCATCCTGATTTTTTTTTTTACTAGCATATAGTGTTTAGTGATTTGTAGAGAACATTCTAAAAATAATTGACAGAATATAGCCCAAATAAAAAATCACCTAAGTAACCCTCATCTAAACTGTTAGCATTGACATGTGTGCATTCATATATATTTACACATATATACACGAACAGATGTGTGTAAACACAAGGTATAATACTATATATGTGCATTCTCTGTTGACAGGATAAAAGGGATTTGTATTTATGTTATGTGATAAGTAAGTGTGGTAAAACATATGAGTATAAACCTAGCATGCATACTATTGTGTAATGATTTTGTCCATCAGTGTAATACAAACATCATCCCATCATTATATTTTCTTTGATAATACCTGTTTCAATCTGATGTAGGTGGCATATTAGAGTCACCAAGGTGGGATCCAGAATGGGCTACCCATGCCCCAAGAGTCTTTGAAACTACTGTGCAGTATATTGTGGGGAGAGTTGGAGGTGAGATCTCACATCCACCCATGAAAAGATGTTTTTCATAAAATGTGTCTCATAAATGTGGTTTCCACCCCGACTTGGTTACATAATTATGTGAATCATTTAAATCTTGTTAAAAGTTTGTTTCTGTTTCTAAAGGACAGACAGGGACTGGATTAATTCCTGGCCAGTCAGAAATACATATAGAAAGAAATATTTAAATAGATCTGGAAGACTGCGCAAAATGAAACTTTACTGGATGAGAAAAAGGAATATATACCATTCTGGGTATGTGGCCTCAGAAAGACAAGGGGGAAAGTGAATGCTGCAGTATGTGAAACAAGGGTATTGAACTGAGGCAGACTGAGAAAATGCAGTATGGACATGCGCTATAGTGTTGGTCAAGTGATTGGAACCGGAGGATATTTTGATCATTCTATACGTTTTAATAAGAAAGCAATGTGAATTTGAGAATTGACCTGCGAATGTAAAAAATAAAACAACTTCCATAGCTTTAATAGATACCTTGCTCCTGATAAAATAATTGTGTTAAATCTATTCTCCTGCCTATATTATGGCTTGAGAGATTTATTTTAAAATTAAGAAGCAGGCTTGATGGTGTTTGTCATGGCCTAAGTCTTATATAATGTAAAATACATTATTTGTTAACCTATATTAATCACCATAAAATCTCTAAATGCATTTTCTCAAATTTATGCATGGCAAATTACTGAGGTCATATAACTACAGGTTTGGGAATAGGCTGGTTTTGAATCACAAATGGAACTCTGTTACGAAGAAAATTTCCAAAATGAATCCCATGAGAAAATACATTATTAATTATAGCTAGTCAAATGTGAGAAATGCTTTTTTATTTCATAGAAATACATGTTTTTGTTTTTGTTTTAAGATTTTATTTTACTTGAGAGAGAGCACAAGCACAGGGAGCAGCAGAGGGAGGGAGAAGCAGGCTCCCCACAGATCAGGGAGTCCAATGCGGGGCTTGATCCCAGGACCCCAGGATCATGACCTGAGCTGAAGGCAGACGCTTAACCGACTGAGCAACCCAGGCGCACCAAAATATGTGTTTTGTGGTAGAGTAGCTATTCTCTTACACTTTAAGTCAATTACATTTTGGTTCAGATTAATGGTCATGTTATAGATGCTTAAATATTTCTAGTTATAAAACAATTCACTGAATCAAAACAGGGTCAATATTTTTTTAAAAAATTGATAGGCATTTGAACAAATCAAATTAAAAAGTAGTTAAAAATCTGCATCTTGGATGTACTTTAATTAGATACAGGAGAATAAGGCAGTGTATATTAATATATAGAATAAATCATGCTTTTTTGTGTGTTTTCTTCCCATTCCTAAGAACCAAAACTTAAATGTAACTGCCCTTTGGTACTAGTAATTATTTTTCAGAAAAAAATAAATCAATATTTCTAATTCGCTCTCTTGCCATTTCCCTAATTTTTTCATCTCTTCTAATATTAGACAATATTTACATTAAAACCAATGAGGAAATTACATTCAGGATGTCCATGGGAGTTTCTGAGAAATGGAACAGAACTTTGATTTTTAATTAAACCAGATTAGTCTGTGAAAATCATAAGTACTGATAGCTATAATTTTACCTGTATTTGTGGAACAAACACAGTAAGAGTCCTTTGAAATAGTCCCTTAAATGATATTGTTATCAATTCAATGAAATTTTCTTCTTGGCAATATCCTGCAATTGTAGATTTTTTTCCTTTTATGAGGGCAAGGTGTTTTTTTAAGATGAATAAAGATGCTCATCTGTTTTGTTTTCACTCAGGTCTGGAGTGTACATAAGAAGTTGTGGGCTACTTAAATCACATGCTCATACTATTACATGCTTATATCAGTCTTATGGTGAGAGTTGATTTGCTGAGTAGGCTGATTAAACCCCAGTGATAACACTTGACTAGGGAACTTTGAAGTCTCCCTTCTCATCCCCACCAACTCCCCACAAAGAAATGCTGCTTCATCTACATCCCTTAAAAAAAAAAAAACCCACAAAACCCCCTATCGTATCTTGTCACTGACTCTGAAACGTTACTTCCATATTCCTGCTTTTTCATGTTTTTCCCTATCTTACTCCTTTCACATACTTTTTACTCTTTTAAACCCACTCTAAAATACTAGTGGACTGTTTTTTATTCCTTAGTGGAATTTTGGGTTCAGAGGTCATGTATAGAGGAACACAATGCATGGCCTTAAAGCCAAAATAACATCGAGATTTCATTACATCCTGCTTTATAACCTCAATAAATAGGGCACCTACTGAACAGTCACAATATGCCTCTTAGCAAATGGAGACAAGCACTCCCAAGGTGATGTTGCATAAGTAACTCCAAACTAGGAATCGGGAGATCTGGCAGGTCTGTGTTCTAATCTGGTTCTACTGTTGAAATAACTGCTTTTTAGCTAGTATCAGAACCATGCCATTCTCCTCTGTAAATGAGTTCTTGGTATGCCTACAAATGAAAGAAAATCTTTGGGAGCCTGGGTGTGATAGGTGTGGGCAAAGGAAATGGGAAATACATGTTTTATATGTATTTTTGAGGAGTATACTCAAAAGTCTTTTACTAAGAAGAGTGCATATTTAAAGAAAAATTATAAACCACTTTTCCTGAATTCCTTGAAACACACACACACACACACACACACACAGACACACACACACTCTTACTTCAGAAGTCGATCTGCTATAAGCTGTGCTCTTAGCACGCTGGCACCACCCATTCCCTTTTGATGAAGCAACATGTAACTATTTTGTCTTTCAAAGTCCTCACAGGCAGTCTGATTTAAAGGAAGGCCAATCGTAGATGAAAATTTGAGTCACCCTGTAGAGTCGAGTCAGAAAAGTATGAAAGTGTTTCACCTATTATATTTTTAGATTTTCATTTTGAGGAAAAAAATGCTAACTATGAAGAGATTCAGGAAATACCTTCTGTTTTGTGCAAAATAAACTCCATGTGGCAGGTGCTGTGATGTTTTGCCGGGGTCCCCATTTTCTAGAAGGAGGTTTTACCCAAACTGAGGAACTGCTGTTGGTACACAGCCCTCAGCTGTCAGCTCCATTCAGGGACTGCCTCAGTTGCAAAGAAGTACCTCGGGTCTTGCTACTCTCTAGGGTTGACCTCCTTCAGAGACTGATCTGTGAGGGCATGTAAAAGCCTTTTTATCTCAGACATACTGCAGAAGACTCTGTAGTGTCATTGTAGCTCCAGGGCGTCCTGTAGGGTTTCCAGAAGCTGCTGTTGGGCTCATAGTGTAGAGAGTTCGTCTCTGTGCACTCCTGCTTCTTCCCTCTTCTCTCTGTAGGTCTTGAACCAGAGCGCCCTCCTGAATACACAACCTAAATTCCCTCTCACAGTTGGATTCTCTGTGACCCCATCTCCAATAATAAAAGTAGATAACTCAATTGGTTTTCTGTTCTGAAATCGATTATCTTTAGGCCTGAGACAAAAACTAGTAAGTAGACGTCACGAAAAAGTTGAATCCACTGTTTTGTACCACAGCAGGCCATTATATGCTTTGCCATCAGACACATCACCATTATGACACACATGAAATGGTAAAGTGGGACGGTGTAATCTTGTAATGTACATGGTTATTACCAGTTATGCTTCCTCATTGACTCAGGATTGACCCTTGCCTCCTAAAAGCATTTTTTTTTTTTTTTTGCTGAACATTTCTTAGATTGAGAGGTTTTTGTCACCAAGAGGCCCTGTATATAGAAGGCACATCATTCTCTATAGGGGCTTATTAACTACCTCCCTTTCAATTCTTTCCCATCCTACCTCTCAAGGCATTCATTTGTTTCATTATGCACCACTATCTTTACAATTTTTTAAATAGTAGAAGATCTGAATTTTAATTAGGTATAATCTACTTTTAAAGTCAGTTGAAAAATTTTCTAGGATGAAACATCTGTAATATCCAAAGGTGTCTGGCCTAGAGCAGAAAGAGTGGGAGTGCACATCTGTATTATTGCCATCATCAGAAAATGAAGTCCTATTGAAAACGTGTTCATAATGTGCTCTACTCTCTAGGAAGCAAAAGTTTATATCCTGGAAAACTACTAGCATTTCTTATAGGCAATAAAAATTTCATGACAACCCAGACCTGAGATATTAAGCATATGCTCAGATATCTTAAAAATGTTATTAATGATTAATCTATAGTTATAAATAACTTTCATTGGCCCTACTTGCCTAAATAAATATGGTAATTTACGGTTTGTGTTGTTTCATACAAATATGGCCCTCTGCCTTTTGTCTAAAAGTAAAGTTACTCTTGGCTGCCATATAATTTTACAATAATGAATATTAAGGAGATAGGATGAAGAGAATACCCAGTAGTAGAAATACCACTGTAAAAAAAAAAGCCCCCATCTTTAAAGGTTAATCCTAATTGCTAAATATAATATGACATAAAACGCAAACATATTTCTTAATTGCATAAACATTTACCAAATGAAATGTATTTTCATTAATTGTCTAAGTTAAAGTTAGACAAAATCCTGCCATCAAAAAAAAATGATGAATAGGATTGGGGTAACAATAAAAACTCATAATGAGAGCAGGAATAAAAATCAAGAAAAGAATTGTAGAGTTTGCTTCATTAAAAAATTACTTAAGGGGTACCTGAGTGGCTCAGTTGCTTAAACTTCCAACTCTTGATTTTGGCTCAGGTCATGATCTAGCGGTTGAGATCCAGTCCTGCACCCACACCCAGTGTGGAGCCTGCTTAAGATTTTCTCTCTCCCTCTTCCTCTGCCCCTACCACCCTCCCTCTCTAAGAAAAAAAAAAATAAGTTGTATTTGATTTCATGGCCTGTAAACGTTGAAAAGTCACATGCCAAGTACCAAAGATTGCAGATATAGGGAGGTTTCCTGAAGATTTTTTAAATAAGAAACATAAATATGAGTAATTGAATTTTTGTTTATGCAATCAAATACAATGCACTTATTTTTTTAAAAAGATTTTATTGTCAGAGAGAGAGAGAGAGACGGAGACAGACAGCAAGCGCACAAGCAGGGGGAGCTACAGGCAGAGGGAGAAGCCAGGCAGGGAGCCTATGTGGAACTCGATCCCAGCACCCTGGGATCATGACCTGAGCCGAAGGCAGACACTTAACCACTTGAGCCACCCAGGCGTCCCTACAATGCACTTATAAAAGCAAGTGATAAATTTCTGAATAACTGTCAGAACTGGTGAAGAATCAACGTGTGATGTATGTATGTAAAGAATGCAATACCAAGTGTGTATGTGGGAGAGATTGTCTAGAAGTAATCGTGGACAGTGCATAGGTACTGAGGTTAAGAGTGCTGCAATACTATTTTCTCTGGTCTATACGTAGTTTCAATTTTCAAAGAAATATGGATTATCCTGCTATCATTAAAAAATTTAAAAAATTATGCTTCAAATTTAACTTCTTTCTTCTAAAGGCTTGTGCTTTGTAATGAAGGAGATGCCATGTCAAGAGCTGACCTCTCTGAGTGGAAGCCCACCTTTAGGTCTGGCCTTAAACTCTAACGAGGAAAGAATGTATCCACACATTCTCTAATAAGTGACAAAGGATTCTCAGTAGTGTTTCCATGTGAGGATAGGATTTTTTCCCAGCCTTTCTCCAGAAATTTGTTTTCCTGAGCCTTACATCATGAGGACAAACAGAACACTGGAAAAGTGTATTATAAGCCACCTGAGAGAATTCAAGCTTAAAAATGAACATAAAAACGTTACACATATGTGAGATATATAACCACATGGAGATCTTTCTGGGAGCCAGGTTCAGAACATTCAAAAACATGTGGTTGAGATCTAATCAGTCTTTCAGCTTTTGCCATGCTGTAATTGTGCACGCACGCGTGTGTGTGTGTGTGTGTGTGTGTCTGCTGCTGATGAGTCGCTCTTGAAAATAAAACAGTTTATATGCCTAGTATACTTGATCAAAATCCTATGAGTCATGTTCCAAGAAATGAGTTTGGGAACCAATAAGTTCTCAAATTGGCAATTTCAGCACATGATTCGGTGTTGTGATGTTTGTATTAACCTTGCTAGGAAGTCTGAGCATTAGCTATTCAAGTATTACTCCATTGTTCACTGGCATTTCCCAATGTTTTAGTATTCACTATTGGCTATGTTTCTTTTTAAAGTTAATACTTTTATTTATTAATCATGTTCTATAAGTCCCTACTGGGTAAAGAAAATGTAGAACATTGGAATTATATGTTAGGAGTAATTTATGATTGTAGGAGTTTATGAACGTTCTAGGGAAATCTTATTTCTTGTCCTCAGATCTTAAAGATTACTATGTATTGTGAATTTGGAAATTCTCAACAAGCAGCAATTCACAGAAATGGTGTGGTGGATAGAGAGAGCAAGGTTGTAATTGCCAGACCCCGAGATAACCTTTTACACATACAACAGATAGCCTATGACTTGTGCTTTCAGTAAATACTGTTTCAGTCTTCGGTACATAAAACTGTTACATTAAACCATTAATTTTGAAAGATGGAACTTGATGCATGAATCCTGGTATTTACTTTGCTCTGGTTTTTGAACTTGTGGAGTTAGGAATCTTTTGTGAGTAGGCTGACTTGATTGTCAGGTATTTTGATTCAAAAACCTATATGCCCTTTAAGCTCACCCCTGCTGTTCAAGTTGTCCTAAAATAATATGGGGGGTTTAAAAATCAATACTCCTGGTTTAGGCTGAGTGCTGGGGAGAGCAGATAATAAGGTATAATTTTTAGGAGCAGAAAATATTTCCACAATTGCCTACAATGGTTCAATAAACCTGGGAAAAGGCTAGTTTTGGGAACGTGCGACTCTGGCAGTAAAACAGAAATTTCTAGCAGGTGCAGGTTTAGCCTTAAAAATAGTTTGAAAATGAAGTTTGCCTTTCTACCATCTTAGATTTCTTTTTAAGGTTCAGAAAATTTGTGTATTAGAAATATTTGTGACAATTTATAAAGGAAATCAAAACAGTGCATGTGTAGCTGCAAAATGGCACCTCCTCGTTCTGTTCTATTTCAGTATGTGGCCTGTGTTGTCCAGAGAAAGGCAATGTAATTAACCACAGGGTGAAATTTAGGGTTTATTATGCAGACCAAATTATCCTGTTCCCACTACCCAAGATATCCTGTGGCCTTTGTCTTCTTTCTTGTTAGCTTAGGTTTCAGGGTTCTATGTGTGTTTTGGGGATCCACACAATGTGGTGATTAACTTAGGTCCTATTTCTCTCATTCACTGATTGTTATCCTTCCACAAGAAAGAGAAACCATCCTGGGGCACCTGGGTGGCTCAGCCGGTTAAGCGTCTGCTTTTGGCTCAGGTTATGATTTCCAGGTCCTGGGATCGAGCCCCACATTGGGCTTCTTGCTCAGCAAGGGAGCCTGCTCCTCCCTCTGCCTCTGCCCCTGCTCGCGTGCTCTCGCACTCACTCACTCTACCTCTCAAATAAATAAATAAAATCTTAAAAAAAAAAAACCACATCCCTTACAACTCTGTGTATTTGGAATAACATCTCTTCTGCCGTTAGCATATTCCTGGTTAAACTTCTGAGTATAATTATGTTTATCACAATTACTTTGACTGTTAATAAAAATTGGGTGATTTTTATGGTATATCATACAGATGGCTGCTAACCTTGTCTAAACATGTACCTATATCTCTTTAGGAAATAAGTTTCTTGAAACAAGCATTTAGATATTATGATTATTCACGTCCATAGTATTATTCATAATAGCTAAAACATGGCAGCAACCCATTTGGCCATTGAAAGATGAATGGATGAGCAAAATGTGGCGAGTGCATATTTGCATTTGCAGTGGAATATTATTCAGCCCTAAAAAGGAAGGAAATTCTGACACACGTTAGAACATGGATTAACTTGGAGGACCTCGTGGAGTGAAATAGCCAATTACAAAAGGTCAATACTGTATTCTGCTTGAGTGATGCACCTTGAGTAGTTGCAGTCCTAGAGACGAAGTTGAATGGTGATTGCGAGGGGGCTGGGGAGAGTAGGGAACAGAGAACGCTTTAATGGGTATAGAGTTTCGGTTTTACAAGATGAAAAGAGCTGTGGTGATGGCTGCACAATGTGAATGGACTTAATACCCATGAATCAGTAAGACTTAACAGTGTTTAAGAGAATAAATCTTAGGTCGATTTTACCACAACAAAAATTATGAATGTAACACAGGAAAGCATTATTTTTTCACCTCTCTAAATTTTTGCCTTTTAGATGCAAAAATGAATAGAAGTTCTTGAACTCAAAGCTTTTTGAAGGAGCCATCTATTTTCCGGTGCTAATTGTCAGGACTGAAAACAGCCCAAATCTGTAATTCGGTGATGAGGCCACGTGAAAGTTTGTTGTAGCACCATATGTAATGAATCGTTGAGCACTACATCAGAAACTGATGATGTGCTATACAGTGGCTAACTGAACTTAAAAAAAAAAATCCCGTTTAACACTTGGAGACTAAAAAGCACCTATTCTTGATGGCAGACTGAGTGTACACTTCTCGTTTCTGTGATAACGTGAATGTTGGGAAAGCTCAGACGTGTATCTCTGAATTTGAGCTGTGTCCTGGGGGAGCTTCATCTGATTCGTTAAACCCGGATCTATCCTTGGAGGCAGCACAGCAGCTTTTTCAGGTACAAAATGGTCTTTGTATTTAAATGTGCCGCCTGAAACACACTCCCATCTGTTTTCCGGAGTTTACACAAAGCATTAGTTCATTTCCAGAGGCTGAAAACTTCTAATTTGAAAGGTTAAATTCACACACAGAGAAACCCAGTGGGATTAGAGTCCCTATTTTAGAAGACGCGTGTCCTTTTGCACTGTGAGCGGGCCTCACTATCTGGCTCTTCCTTTCTCCATAGACTTGTTCCCGTCTTCGTCCTGATGTGGTAGCACAAAGAGATGAGCAAGTCCCAGGACTGAGAAGGAAGACATCTGGAGCTGATGATAAGGAAGCTCCTTGAACTTAGGAGTTCAGTGTATCTTTCTTTCTTTTTTTTTTTTTTTCCAGTCCCTTTGCACTTTCTAGCCTTCCTAAAATCTTCACTATTAAAAACGACTCATTATTTGGGGAACTGTCTGTGAGCCTGCTTCCTAGCTACAGATCGGGTAATTACACTTCCCAAATGTTCTGGGATAAATTCCATTTTAAGTGTTCATTCCCGCTGTCAGACCATGCATCTAGACGTGGGGTTTGGAAAATAGGTTTCCTGTAGCTGAATGGCTCCATTTAAGTTTTATTTTGATAAAGTCAGATCTTCACGTATCTGAAAGCTTGCCACTTGTGTTTCTCTGCAGCTAAGTATTCATATAAATGTTTCATTATATTTTTCGTGAGCTTGTTCCTAAAAAAAAAAAAAAACCCACAAAACTTTAGAGTAAAAGCTTTCTATAGTCGAGGAAGCTATATCCTGCTTCTCAGGAAATTTCATGAGCTGCCTGGGTCAGGGAATTGTGGCTTAAGAAATATTCAATAATTGCAATTCACTGTAGACAATTGTTTTCATGCTACCTCACCTCAAGTTTAAGTAAGGTTTGGGCTACAGGGTGAAGCTCCATGAGCAAGTTTTGACTCATGGCTTCTCACATTGATCAATTGATAGCCATGGTCATCTATGCTAGGGATACTTTTCAAAAAATAAAAAAATCAAATAGGTTTGAACTTCTTCAGGACAAAAGCAAATGAAATTTTCTTAAACTGATGAAAGCAAAATGAAGTGTATAAACTCAAAGTAATTGAGGAGTGAGAATGTCATACTGAGTTATTAGGAGAAAACGCGTACATACCTAGATTTTGAAAATAGTTAAGTAAAAATGCAAAACAGTTAAACTAGGCTGGATTTTTCTCACTGAGGAAAATGTAATTTATGTGCATTTGGTATCAGCTTTGTCACAGAATAAGAAGTAGAGGAAAAGGACTGAGGTAAAAATACTGCCTTGGTCATAGGCTGTTAAGAGTTATTTTGTTTTAGGGAGGATTAACTATAAAATTCTGAATTATGTTGTAGCAGTTCTATGGAATCATAAAGTTGGAAATGTTATATTTATCTTAATCTTCTGGCAATATTTTAGCAAGACCACTTTTTAAAAAAGTTTATGCTTATTCTTTCATTTTAAGGAAGCACAGAAGTTAAATAGTGGCCATAACTTCAAAAAGAGAAGAAACGGACTGGATTTATGATTATCTCTATCTGGTTGTAACTTTTATTCCCAGTGTCCTGAAACGTCAGGATTTTCTGCCTTGAAGTGACTCTCTATTTATTGTGCCAGACCCCCCAGGCCCCTTTCAGTCCACAAACTTATGCTCTTGGTAAACTCATGGCAATTCTCTCATATTCTTAGTAAATTCCCTGCTGTGCCTTTCCCCTTCTCATTTGGAAATTCCGTTAGTGAATATTTATCTGCTATTTTCTATCTGTCTTGTGATGTTACAACCTGAGTGGGATCCTCATATTTACCTCTGAACCTTTCTACTGGTTTTGTTCTTTTTCTGTCATATATGTAATGTCCAACAAGAATTTCAGCTTGTTCAACATGACTTTTTATAGTCTTTGGTTCTTTTTCTGTTACACAGTATTTTTTTTTATCTCTCTACTTGTATTATAAATAATTTTAAGGCATTCTTCAAATTGACATTGTCTTTTCTACTACAAGTAGAAAAGTATTCTACAAGTATGCCTGCTGTTTGTTTGACTTGAGATTTGGTCATTCTTTCAAGGTGAGACTCTCAAATTTCTGGTTTCTGTTGGCTGCCAATTTAGGCCTAAGACACAGAGGAGGACATGTTAGTTAGCATCTCCATATATCTGGGGAGGTACCATCAACAGGCTGGCTTTACTGTAGAGTGATTTGGTGTAACTATTTCCCCAGGAGGTCCCCGAATGTCTCTATGTTGAGGTCTTTTCTTTTGGGACATCTATTGACCCAGAGGGAAACCTTCTGGTTTCCTGCTAGAGGGTAGGGGGTATGGATATGTCTCCCTACTAGAGTTCTGGACATCAACTGGAAAAGGAGACTGATAGTTTGGCCATTCAGTGTCATTTATATCGTACTGTTTTCGGTTCATTACTTCTGTCTTCTTCACAAGTATGCTCAGTTTCCTGCCTCTAGATCCTCTCTGGGTCAGCATTTCCAGAGAAGTAACCTCCTGTCTTCTTTTGATGGGGTGAAGTTGGAAAATGGATCAGAGGCTGAGGTGATCCTAACACACATTAGAAACGCTCGTCTTTTTAACTTCATCCATTCACGTCCATAGTTTCAAAGGTTCAAGTTTCCGCAAATTCTGGAAAATTCTTTGTTACAGATTAGTTTGATTCTTGCTATCTTCTTAGTTTCTCGTGCTCTCTCCCCTGTCAAATGAGAATCATTTATTATTTTTCTATTTTCCCTTGTTTATTCTATTTAAATAGCTATTTTTTAGCTCCCAAGATTTTGTTGATATTTTATTAAGTTTATATTTTTCCCTTTTTTGTCTTCATGTCCTTTGGAATATTTATCGTGTTTTTTTTTTCCCTTTCCTCAAATGCAGT
Organism: Ursus arctos; assembly: GCF_023065955.2. NCBI lineage: Eukaryota > Metazoa > Chordata > Mammalia > Carnivora > Ursidae > Ursus > Ursus arctos. Next base: position 28,038,915 of record NC_079873.1, on the reverse strand, counting down.
TAGACCAGTAGTAAAGGTGTTAAACATGTAAGTTCAATGAGATGTTTTTAAATTAAAACTGAGCTCATAGTATTTTCATACTTTCAGTTGTGGAGTCACATGTAATACTCAGATGCTCTTTTTCTTATTTTGTGCTTCCTTTGGAAAATTATATAATGGAGGAAGTAGAAACTTCTTGCTGTCTTCTTAGTTTCTCATGCTGCGTCCCTGTCCTATGATACTCCATTTGGGTGAATTTCTAAATGTCTCTTCATTCTCTTATTGACTACATTTCCTTTCTATTCTCTAAAAGGCAGTGGTACAGAAAAGCTCAAATCATGGTTAATCTGAATACAATTCACATTTAACTGTGGTTTGGTTAGGTGGCATTTGCCAAGTGTTGTTGTGGGTTTGTGTGGTGTGAAAATTCACAAGCATAATTAAACATGGTATCAGCCTTCCGTAATGCATTTCTTTGTCCATTTTTTTCATGCAGTGTTGTTTTGTTTCAGGAGGCAGAATTATGCTCAGAGACTGAATTTGTCTTTGTCAGCAATTTATTTAACACCAGTTCACTGTGGGAATTTCACAAGCCAAATAGCGTACAGGATGATGTCCCTCAATAAGCTAATAAAGAAATAACATACTCCAAATCAATGGTAGATTAATCACACTACTGTTACAGGCAGGGGAGAGTGAAAGGAATAAAGTCCAAAATTTTAGTTGAGGTGTACCTTTATACGAGAGGGTACTCAGGAGAGATGGCTTAGCCAGTCAAGAGCTGATGTCCAGCTTCTGACGCAAAAGTCAAAGTCCCCTGTTGCTGGACATGTTGCTGGGGAATGATCGACTGGTATTGACGGGCAAGATGATCATCTTCCGTTGCACTGCTCGGCTTTCACTACTGTAGGTAAAAGATCCACCTTAACCATGGCGGGAGCTAATTTTCCCAAAGCATTTGGAAAGCTAGTTAGATCCGCAGTCACCACACCCAGACTGAACACCCTCAGATAGTCCCCACAAACTCGGTATTTATAGTGTGAACATCCCCTTGACATTTTGCTTCTTCCTATGTTTTTGATAAGCCCCCAGTGGGGCTCCTCAGCAGTGAGCTACTGAATTCTTAACAGATGAGATGATGGCATCCTGATACAACTTAATTCATTCTTACATCAAAACAACTTTCTACTCTTTAAGAACAATTTCATCCTTGTCATGAAAAAATGGATTTGAAATAATATTAAATCAATATACAGCAGGTGTCCTCAAGTCTTCTGTCCTTGGGGGACATCCTGAATTCAGTACGCAAATTAAAGGATGCCACCCATTTGCTCCCTAGCCCTATGATTGCAGGAGGTCTCCTCCTATCTCTGATGATCTTGCTCAACCTTAGTAATTCTAAGACATACCCAGAGTTCTAGCGCGTCCGTCTTGGTTGTGGCTTGTCACATCTTTTTCCAGTCTGCTGCTCTCCAAGCTTCACTGTTAGCCATATTTTCCTTCTTTTAACTGTATCTCTAGATTGATGATGTATTTTCTCCCCAAAACACTTTCCTTTCAGCATGGACACAGGCTCTCCTTCTTTTCCTCATATCACAGCTAACATCAGGCTTTAATGTTTGCTGGAGATTTGAGAGCTACTGAAAGTAATAGTGACACAGGATAAGAACATGTAGCGTGAGATAGGACAGTTGTGCTACTAAAGGCATTTGGTCATACGCCATCACCGAGGGCTCTCCTCTCAGCCTTCAGTTCAGTACCTGTGGCTCATGCCTGCTCTCCCCTTTCCTATTTGGAGTTCCTCTTGGCTTTCTACAAATACAGAGACAAAAAGAATAGTTTCCCCTGGCTTTAACCAATGGAAAGAAGGGATTCAGTTCACGATTTTTTACCAGTGTTTGTAATACCTCAGTTGGAAGTACTCCTTATTAGATTACTTGGCCGACATCAACTGGCATTCCTTTGTTGATATATAGGAATTGAACTTGAACGTCTGATTGACCAAGAGGTAGCAAGGCATTAACTCCCAGCACAAGGGAAGCATCTCACCAAAGACAGATTTTGGTGTCTGTCTTTCAGCATTAAATTAAAAGTCACAAATAGCAGGAAGCTCTTTAAATGACACTTTGTCCCTGATGCATATCAAATAGACCCACCTCTTGATAATCTTCATTCCCTTCTTATAAATAGCTTTCATATTGTTTTCATAATAACTTTCAGGTACTTTTCAGAGCATTTTATCGATATTATTTTATGTAATTCCTCACATATGATAGAAATACTGTTTTTCTTCTTGATTTACAGGGACATAATTGTGGCACAGAGCAAATGAATCATTTATCTAAGGTCTCACAGCTATTAAGTTACAGAGCCTGGATTCAAAGTCAGGCAGTCAGAGCCTGTGTTCTTAACTATGTTGGGGAGTAAGAATTTCCCCTTCAAGGGTCCTTCTAGCTGGACCAAGAATCAAATTGACATGAGACACATTAGCATGAGAAAATCAAATTTAATAGCACACACACGGGAAGTCCACACAGATAAGAAAATTCCAAAGACAGGCAACATGAGGTCTATGTGTCATCCTGAACTAAGGAGAAGGGAGTAGGGGTCTGGGACTTGAGAAGAAACAATGTACTTCATGGGACAAAAAGAAGAAGAGATGTTAGGTAATTAGATGTTTGCCCTGCCATACAGATGGGCCACTCAGATAAAATTTATCTCTGCTAATAACCCTTATTCTGGGAAAGATCCCCAATTTAGTTTCTTCTGTGTAGTTAAGGGAGGAGCAAAACTTTCTCTTGGGCCCCTAGGGTCTGTATCGCCCTCAACTCAGAATAATCTTCATGCCAAAGCAGCCCATCTTGGGGCTGCCTGTCCTCAGCCCTTCAACTACTTAGGAATATTTTTTTTCCTTGTCTTAGCAGATACTAGTTGCTAGGTGAGTATGTTTCAGGTGACCTATTGACTGGCGAGAAATCTAAATCCAGGGGCACCTGGGTGGCTCAGTCGTTAAGCGTCTGCCTTCAGTTCAGGTCACCATCCCAGGGTTCTGAAATAAGGTCCCTCATAGGGCTCCCTACTCTGCTGGGAGTCTGCTTCTTCCTCTCCCACTCCCCCTGCTTGTGTTCCCTCTCTCACTGGCTGTCTCTCTCTCTGTCAAATAAATAAATAAAATCTTAAAAAAAAAATCTAAATCCAAAGATGTCAAAGACTTAGATCATTAAGACCTCATGGACCATGTGTCAGAAGATTTCCGGAGGTCATTAGAAGATAAAAGGAACTTCCCCAAGACAAAGACTAAAGGTTTCTGTAGTTCGGGCCACTGCACTGCCTCTCTTGATGTTTCTTCCCTTTCCACCTTCTGTGTCATGATGTATGGACAGCTAAATTTGTGGTGGGAAGAAGTGGAAATTGGAATGGAATTTTGAATCCAGGGAGAAGGATTTTTTGTCATTGTTGTTTAATTGTTTTGAACTTTGCAAGTCCTAGGAAAGTACTGCTACTGTGTTGTACCTTTTCTTTGTGACTCATTGACCAGAGGCATACAAAATACCAAAGTTCTGGGTCTTGTTTGAAATTTTCCTAGGGATCCCTAAATGGCATTGTTAAGAAAGTTACTGGTAGTCTGCATGAAAAATGTAAACCTCTTAGAATCAAGTATTGGAATGTATGTATGATCCTTGAATAACTGTGGTTCAGAACCACAGAAAGTTTCTGGTAAAATTTAGAAAATGTGCAGAATAAAACTAGGGTGAGGTGGTTGCATGTTCAGGCCACCCTGTTAAAGAATAACTGTTTACCTTCAGCTTGTATGTTGATCTTAGTATATGAGTCATTAACGTGGGGAGCTCATTCAGTTCTTTTTGAAAAAAGTCGCTTCATAAGTTACTCAGCATATTTACCCAAATGTATTTAGATTTAATTCTCTCAAGCATTTCATGTTTAACTCTGTCACACATTTTTGTAGAACTAAAATGTACACTGTTAAATCAGACACAAGTGGTCTCTAATGTCACACTCACTGGATAATGCCCCTCTATACTTCTGTTATTGTCCAGTAATATTGGTAGATGATAAAGGAGAGACCCACCAGCTATGGTTGAGCTCTTCTGTAGATAATAACAACATCATGTCATGACTATTATTACTTTCCTAAAACAATATATAGAGTGTATCACTTTTGTCATATTGCGATAAAAATAAATGCAAATATAACATAGTGACTAGTCCAGTTACAGTTAGTCAAAACCTACAGGACCCAGATCTAACACATTAGTCTCTGTCTACATCACTTACTTTCTCCATTCACTTGATTAGGTTTTCTATTTTTCTATTTTATTCTTTTTTAAAAACTGGAATTAATGCTGAGTAAATTATGAAGGTTTTATTGGCTTTATTCAACAATTCATGAATCGGGCAGCATCCCATCTAGCAGATAAAAGGAGCTCTGAAGAGCTTTACAAAATGAAAGGCTTTCTTTTTTGTTGCTGTTGTTGTTGTTGCAGAAGGGGGAAGGAAAAGGAAGTTTCTAGCAAAGAATGGATTGTTTCAGTCAAGGTCACCTTCCTATGGGGGATGGAAAGGGGTCTGTTTTGTGGATTACCTCACTAGTGCTGACCAAGTAATTCCAGATTGACTGTTTTTAGGTTACATTCCTGGGAGAGGCTGGAACTGCAATTAGGTTACATAGTAAATCTTTGCTTGCTGATAGGGCCTTAGCCCAAGTGACTCCATATTGGGCCTGTTGTCTCTTTACCATTCTATTTTCCTTTGTTTTATATCATAAAATACTTGGCTACTTTGCACTCTTACTGTGTCCTTACTTTAAGGAACTAACATTAACTTGTGTATCAGGCATGGACCTGGAGCTCCAATGTATTTCCCTAAAGTTGGCAATTTATGTAAAATAGAACTAGAGGAGTCTCATAAGTAATTTTCTCCATCAAGGAGATAAATGAAGGACTGATAAAGGACATTGTGTTACTTTCCTGATATTGAGTAAAGCTAAAGTCTATTTTAATGCAATAAATTGAGTTTGCAAAACCACAAGACTTGATCTTAGAAGCAACTACTCTATCATATTGATGTTTTTCCTGTCTTTATTTGCAGCTTCTAGCATTATTCTTCCCACTTAAAGAACTACTTAAACCTCTCTCTCTCTCTCTCTCTCTCTCTCACCCACACACACACACACACACACACACACACACACACACACCGGCATATGGTCAGAACATTCTTGTATAGAAGAATTGTTATTCCTTCATATTTCCAATGTTGGAACACCATATTTGTGTCTCTATTACTGTGTAATGATGGTTAAAGATTTATTCACAAAGTTTCTGGGGAGGAGAAAAGATGGTGGAGGAGTAGGGGACCCCTTTTTCAGCTGGTCCCCTGAGTCGAGCTGGATATCTACCAGACCATCCTGAAAACCCGCGGAGTCAGCCTGAGACGCAGGAAGATACCCTTGGATCTCTACAAATGAACATATCCAGCACTGAGTATTGAGGTACGAAGCGGGGAGCCGTGAATCTGCGTGCACAGATATTGGAAGATAAATGGAAGGACGAGGGAGCCTCTGTGCTCGGGCACCAGGAAGCAGTAGCCACCTGCCCTGGGGAGCGGGCCGGACTCGCAGACCAGCACCCACGAGAGAGCAGACTGAGACCGTGAGCCGGGGAACGCGTGCCACCAGACTGAAAACCGGAGCTCTGGAGCATGCGCGAACCACACTGAAACAGAGAGCTCGGGAGCGTGCGTGGGAACCGGGGGTGGCTGGTCTTGTTAGAAGCACAAAGGACAGAGACGTGCTGGCACTTTAACAGAGTTAAAATGGTCAAGAGAGCTCAGTGGAGAGCGGACTGTGATCTCTCTGTTCTGAGACAGAGGCTGGGATTCGGCCACTGCTGCTCTGACTCTCAGAAGAGACACAGCAAACCACCAGGGAAAGCCGCCAGAGAACAAAAGCCCAGAAATACCGGCTCACAGTGTGCCCATCCCCATCCCACCTCGCAGGGGACATGGAGACTCTACCCAAACAGGGTTGCCTGAGTATCAGCGTGGCAGCCCCTCCCCCAGAAGGCAGGCTGAAAAGTCAAGAAGCCGACATCCCTAAGGTCCCTATAAAACAAGTGCACACTGCCTGGGTCCTGGTCAATAATTTGGGCTCTGGACATCCCTGCAACCTCTCCTCATCAGATGATGAGAAGGAGAAATCCCCCCCCCCAGCAAAGAAAAGACAATGAGTCTGTGGCCTCTGCCACAGAACTAATGGATATGGATATAACCAAATTATCAGAAATGGAGTTCAGAGTAACAATGGTCAAGATGATGTGTAGGCTTGAAAAAAATATTAACAAAAATATTAACGAGAATATAGAATCTCTAAGGGCAGAAATGAGAGCAAATCTGGCAGAAATTAAAAATACTATGAGTCAATTGCAGTCTAAACTGGATGCTATGATGGCCAGGGTGAATGAGGCAGAAGAACGAATTAGTGAATTAGAGGATGGATGGTAGAAGAGAAAGTTAAAACAGAAACTTGCCTCAAAAAAATCCAGTCTTGAGACTGTAGAATACAGGAGATTACTTACTCAATGAAATGTTCCAATGTCAGAATCATCAGCATCCCCGAGGGGGTGGAGAAAAACAGAGGTCTAGGGGAGATATTTGAACAAATTGTAGCTGAGAACTTCCCTAATCTAGCAAAGGAAACAAGCGTTCATGTCCAAGAGGCAGAGAGGACCCCTCCCAAAGTCAGTGAAAGCAGACCTACACCACGTCACATCATAGTGCAATTCACAAATATTAGATCCAAGGATACAATATTGAAAGCAGCCAGGGGGAAGAGAATCCTTATGTACAGAGGTAAAAATATCAGAATTACATCATACCTGTCTACAGAGACCTGGCAGGCTAGAAAGGGGTGGCAGAGTATTTTCAAAGCTCTATCTGAGAAGAGCATGCAGCCAAGGATCCTTTATCCAGCAAGGCTGTCATTCAGAATTGATGGAGAGATAAGGACCTTCCAGGAGCGGCAGAAACTGACGAAATTCATAACCACCAAGCCAGCCCTACATGAGATATTAAGGGGGGTTCTATAAAAGTAAAAAGGCCCCAAGAGTGATATAGAACAGAAATTTATAATCTATAGAAACAAAGACTTCACAGGCAACATGACATCACTAAAATCATATCTCTCAATAATCACTCTCAATGTGAATGGCCTAAATGCTCCCATAAGTGCCACAGGGTTGCAGATTGGATAAAAAGACATGACCCATCCATTTGCTGTCTACAAGAGACTCATTTTGAACCTAAAGATACATCCAGACTGAAAGTGAAGGGATGGAAAACCATTTTTCATGCCAGTGGACCTCAAAAGAAAGCTGGGGTAGCAATTCTCATATCAGACAGATTAGATTTTAAACTAAAAGACTGTAGTTAGAGATACAGAAGGACACTATATTATTCTTAAAGGATGTATCCGACAAGTGGATATGACAATTATAAATATCTATGCCCCCAACAGGGGAGCAGCTAGATACACAAGCCAACTCTTAACCAGAATAAGGAGACATATAGATAATAATACATTAATAGTAGGGGACCTCAACACCCCACCTCAGCAACAGATCATGTAAGCAGAAAATCAACAAAGAAACAAGAGCTTTGAATGACACACTGGACCAGATGCACCTCATAGATATATACAGACACTACACCCCAGAACAACAGAATACTCATTCTTTTCAAATGCACATGGAACTTTCTCCAGAATGGACTATATACTGGGTCACAAAACAGGTCTCAACTGATACCAAAAGACTGAGATTATTCCCTGCATATTCTCAGACCACAGTGCTTTGAAACTGGAACTCAATCACAAGGAAAAATTTGGAAGAAACTCAAACACTTGGAAACTAAGAACCATCCTGCTCAAGAACGATTGGGTAAACCAGGAAATTAAAAATCAGTTTAAACAATTTCTGGAGACCAACGAGAATGAAAACACATTGGTCCAAAACTTATAGGGACATTGCAAAGGCGGTCCTAAGGGGAAAATACATAGCCATTCAAGCCGAACTCAAAAGAATAGAAAAATCTGGGGGCACCTGGGTGGCACAGCGGTTAAGCGTCTGCCTTCGGCTCAGGGCGTGATCCCGGCGATCTGGGATCGAGCCCCACATCAGGCTCTTCTGCTATGAGCCTGCTTCTTCCTCTCCCACTCCCCCTGCTTGTGTTCCCTCTCTCTCGCTGGCTGTCTCTATCTCTGTCGAATAAATAAATAAAAATCTTTAAAAAAAAAAAGAATAGAAAAATCTAAAATGCAGTTTTTATATTCTCACCTCAAGAAGCTGGAGCTGGAGCAGAAGAACAGGCCTAACCCACGCACGAGAAGGCAGTTGATCAAGATTAGAGCAGAGATCAATGAATTAGAAACCAGGAGCACAGTAGAGCAGATCAACAGAACTAGAAGCTGGTTCTTTGAAAGAAGAAATAAGATCGATAAGCCACTGGCCAGACTTATTCAAAAGAATAGAGAAAGGACCCAAATTAATAAAATTATGAATGAAAGGGGAGAGATCACGACCAACACCAATGAAATAGGAAGGATCATTAGAAACTTTTATCAACAACTTTATGCCAATAAATTAAACAACCTGGAGGAAATGAAATGGATGCCTTCCTGGAAACCTATAAACTACCAAGACTGAAACAGGAAGAAATTGATTAATATTTAAACAGAGATTGAAGCAGTGATCAAAAACCACCCCAAAGCAAGAGTCCAGGGCCTGATGGATTCCCCGGGGAGTTCTACCAAACATTCAAAGAAGAAATAATACCTATTCTCCTGAAGCTGTTTCAAAAAATAGAAACAGAAGGAAAACTACCAAACTCATTCTATGAGGCCAGTATTACTTTGATCCCCAAACCGGGCAGAGGCCACATTAGGAAGGAGAATTACAGGCTGATATCCATGATGAATTTGGATGCCAAAATTCTCAACAAGATCGTAGCTAATAGGATCCAAAAGTACATTGAAAGGATTATCCATCCTGACCAAGTGGGATTCATCCCTGGGATGCAAGGGTGGTTCAACGTTCACAAATCAAACAGTGTGATGGATATCAACAAGAAAAGAGTCAAGAACCATACGATCCTCTCAATTGATGCAGAAAAAGCATTTGACAAAATACAGCATCCTTTCCTGATTAAAACCCTTCAGAGTGTAGGGATAGACGGTACTTTCCTCAATTTCATAAAAGCCATCTATGAAAAGCCTACAGCAAATATCATTCTCAATGGGGAAAAGCTGGAAGCCTTTCCCTTAAGATCAGGAACACAACAAGGATGCCCACTTTTGCCATTATTATTCAACATAGTACTAGAAGTCCTTGCAACAGCAATCAGACAACAAAAAGTGATAAAAGGTATCCAAATCGGCAAAGAAGTCAAAGTGTCTCTTCGCAGATGACATGATACTCTATATGGAAAACCGAAAAGACTCCACCCCCAAATTATTAGAGCTTATAGAGCAATTCAGTAATGTGGCCTGATACAAAATCAATGCTCAGAAATCAGTTGCATTTCTATACACGAGCAATGAGACTGAAGAAAGAGAAATTAGGGAATTGATTCCATTTACAATAGCACCAAAAATCATACGTTATCTCGGAATTAACTTAACCAGAGACGTAAAGGATCTATATTCTGGAAACTACAGATCACTCTTGAAAGACATTGAAGAAGACACAAAAAGATGGAAAAATGTTCCATGCTCATGGATCGGAAGAATAAACATAGTTAAAATGTCTATGCTACCCAGAGCAATCTACACTTTCAATGCCATCCCAATCAAAATACCAATGACATTTTTCAAAGAACTGGAACAAACAGCCCTTAAATTTATGTGGAACCAGAAAAGGCCCTGGATCACCAAGGAATTGCTGAAAGGAAAAATAAAGCTGGGGGCATCACGTTGCCGGATTTCAAGCTGTACTACAAAGCTGTGATCACCAAGACAGCATGGTACTGGCACAAAAACAGACACATAGACCAATGGAACAGAATAGAAAACCCAGAAATGGACCCTCAGCTCTTTGGACAACTAATCTTTGACAAAGAAGGAGAAAATGTCCAGTGGAAAATAGACAGTCTCTTCAACAAATGATGCTGGGAAAATTGGACAGCTACATGCAAAAGAATGAAACTTGACCACTCTCTCACACCATACACAAAGATAAACTCCAAATGGATGAAAGACCTCGATGTGAGACAAAAATCCTTCAAAATCCTAGAGGAGAATATAGGCTGCAACCTCTTTGACATCGGCCACAGCAACTTTTTTATGACACATTTCCAAAGGCAAGAGAAACAAAAGAAAAAATGAGCTTGTGGGACTTCATCAAGATAAAAAGCTTCTGCACAGCCAAGGAAACAGTCAAAAAAACTAAGAGGCAGCCCATGGAATGGGAGAAGATATTTGCAAATGACACTACAGATAAGACTGGTATCCAAGATCTACAAAGAACATCTCAAACTGAATACACATGAAACAAATAAATAAAAAAATGGGCAGAAGATATGAACAGACACTTTTCCAATGAGGACATACAAATGGCTAACAGACATATGAAAAAATGTTCAAAATCATTAGCCATCAGGGAAATTCAAATCAAAACCACACTAAGATACCACCTTATGCCAGTTAGAATGGCAAAAATGGACAAGGTAGGAAACAACAATTGGCGGAGCGGATGTGGAGAAAGGGGATCCCTCCTACATTGTTGGTGGGAATGCAAGTTGGTACAGCCACTCTGGAAAACAGTGTGGAGGTCCCTTAAAAAGTTCAAAATTGAGCTACCCTATGACCCAGCCATTGCACTACTGGATATTTACCCCAAAGATACAGATGTAGTGAAGAGAAGGGCCATATGCACCCCAATGTTCATAGCAGCATTGTCCGCAATAGCTAAATCGTGGAAGGAGCCGAGATGCCCTTCAACAGATGACTGGATTAAGATGATGTGGTCCATTTATACAATGGAATATTACTCAGCCATCGAAAGGAACAATTTCACAACATTTGCAGTAACATGGACAGGACTGGAGGAGATTATGCTAAGTGAAATAAATGAAGGAGAGAAAAACAATTATATGGTTTCACTCATTTATGGAACATAAGAAATAGGAAGAACTGTAGGAGTAGGAAGTGAAGAATGAAGGGGAGGTAAACAGAAGGGGGAATGAACCATGAAAGACTGTGGACTCTGGGAAACTGAGGGCTTCAGAGGGGAGGGGGGTGGGAATTGGGATAGGCTGGTGATGGGTATTAAGGAGGGCACAAATTGCATGGTGCACTGGGTGTTTTACGCAAATGATGAATCATGGAACACTACATTAGAAACTAAGGATATACTGTATGGTGACTAACATAATAAAAAATTATTAAAAAAAAAAAACACGGGCATCTGGCTGGCTCAGTCATTAAGCGTCTGCCTTCGGCTCAGGTCATGATCCTGAGTTTGAGCCCCACATCGGGCTCCCTGCTCGCGGGAAGCCTGCTTCGCCCTCTCCCATTTCCCCTGCTTGTGTTCCCTCTCTCGCTGCCTCTCTCTGTCAAATAAATAAAATATTTAAAAAAAGGATTTATTCACAATCTGCACATGGTAGTTTTCTCTATACATTTGAATTCTAGGTCAGAATACTATGCATGGGCTAGCTGACACAAACACGAATTGTCTGTAGCTGTAAGAATTGCCTGGTCATCTCCTTTTCATTCCAAGGAAAGTAAACTCAAATGCCTGGTCTCCAACATAATGTTTGAAATAACTTTTTAAAATCAGTGCTTAATGGGGAAAACTAAATGTCTGGTTGAGGAGAAGTGAAAGTATACTAAACTAACTCCATCACATCCTCTTTCATATCTTTTTGGTGGTGTGTGTGTATGTATATATTTGTATTAGAATCGTTGCAATGGATGTGTTTGTGTGTGTGTGTATGTGTGTGTATAGATAGATATCTATATCTATATCTATCTATATATATTTTATTGGAATTGTTGAAATGTATGAAATAGAAACCAACCAAAGCTGCTTGAGCTGTCTGTCCATCTCTTAGTTCTCCTACTCATGGCACCCTGCTTGTTTTCTTTTTCCTTTTTTTTTCCAGCCTATCAGTTTTGTTAGCTAAGTCCCCTAACAGGAAAATAGTGTCCTTCCTGTAGCTCCTGTGTTGCGTGCTGTAGGTCCAACAATGCACAGACTGGTTGCAGACTTACCTCCTTTAAAATTTCACAGAGTATCTGATTGGCCCACCTTTTGTCAGGTATCCGGATAGTGTCTGATGATCTCTGGCCAAGACAGTAGGTACCCATCTGTGTGAATTAGAGAACAATCCTGGGCTTTTTGGCTGAAAGATCTCCCATCACCCAAAGAGTATCTACCTAATAGTAAATTTTTGAAAATACGATCAGACATTGGCATGGTTATTGTGCTAATTAACCATCTCTTCTTACTAGCTGTTGATTAAATTCTTAGCTAGAGCCTTTCTCTTCCAGGTTTCTTTGTGCTTTTCTCCTTGTTTAGTATGTGTTTCTCATTAATGCTTTTGCTTTTTTCACTGGCCATAGTAGTTGTATTACTTTCTTCAGGCAGCGTCCCAACTGATAAACAGAAGACCCAATTCAGAATGGCTTGAAAATTGAGATTTCGGGTTGCCTGGGTCCATTAAGCATCTGCCTTTGGTTCGGGTCATGATCCCAGGGTCCTGGGATTAAGCCCCGCATGGGGCTCCTCTGCTCAGTGAGGGACCTTCTTCTCCCTCTTCTTCTGCCACTCTCCCTGCTTGTGTATGTGTGCACATGCTGTCTCTCTCTCTCTCTCTCTCTCTCTCTCTGCCAAATAAATAAACTCTTAAAAAAAAAAAGAAAAATGTGGAGATTTTTAATTTTACCTAGTAATAGGATGGGTGAACCAACACAAAGGATAGGATTGTCAAATCTGAACCAAGGGTCTTACCCAGTGTCAGCATTACTAATAATTTGAAGGACAAAGTAAAAAAGGCAGATTGTCTGTTGAGGTAGAAGTCTGGGACATTCTGGGTCTTTGCTTCCTGCGTGGGGCATACACAGTAAAAGAGAAGGTTCATATGTCCTCTTAAGGCAAAAACTGATTAGGCTATGAAATATCTCCATTTTAGACCCTGGCTTAAGTAACATTTTTAAAGAAGCTATGTCTTATAATTCCATAGATTATGGCTTTATTTACTATAAATAATCTTTATTTTCGGGAAATATTGGTAACAACATTCTAGATGTTAGGGCTCTGGCTCAAAGCAGATGTCATTAGTATATTTACAAGTAGACCCAGTTATCAGCATATTTACAAGGAAAATAGACCACATCACCTGCCTTCTTTTTTTGTCTAAAAGCATACCCCCAGTAAAGGGAGAAAATGGATATCAATCCAGCTATTTTTATTACTTCCCCCACAATGGGGCCTATAAAACTGTGTGGTAGATTGTTTAACAGTTAATTCAAGGGCTCACAGAAACCACAAAGAGCCTAGGGTTTTCATTCTCTCTAACCCCTTCCTTCCCCCACCCTTGCTCTTCCGTCTCCTCCATCCCCCAAATTTCTGAAGTGGTTGCCACAGATTGAAGCACCATATTCTCACACAACAGAGTCCAGAGGCCAGAATGCAAAGGAGACCATTTTCAAAGCTCTCCCAGAAGATACTTTTTTGTTTCATTTGTTAGAAATAGATCACATGTCCTTTCCTAAACTAGTATTTGATAGAGGGAATGTAGTTACGTTAATCAGAGTGGACTAAAAAGATTGATACATAATGTTAAGGCATAGATTTTCTTCCAGAAGAAGCTGATACCTGAAGAAAATGCGTTTGGGGTGGATGTGGTTTCTGGGTATTCCTGCCAGGAATGTCTGCTATAGTCTTTCAACTTCCTGGTATCTACAGATAATGACAATTAAATCTAGTTCCCAAATTATATCTGCCATGGTTAAAAAAGCCGGAGATTAGCCACGTGGTTGCTAAGCGTTGGGAGTTTTGCTTGTAAATAGTAGAGTGACTGTTTCTAATGTTACATTTTTGTTGCCATCATCTCTACTGCAAGTGGTTATTCACAGAAACTAGAGTTCTCCTAATTAGTGCTTTAAAATTTAATTTCAGATCTTTGAGTGTGCTTTCTGAAATAGCTTTTTTTTTTTTTTTAAAGATTTTATTTATTTATTCGACAGAGATAGAGACAGCCAGTGAGAGAGGGAACACAAGCAGGGGGAGTGGGAGAGGAAGAAGCAGGCTCACAGCAGAAGAGCCTGATGTGGGGCTCGATCCCATAACTCCGGGATCACGCCCTGAGCCGAAGGCAGACGCTTAACCGCTGTGCCACCCAGGCACCCCTGAAATAGCTTTTGCATATGACTGCCCTCTGTCAGTAGTGGAGAAAGTTTATTTCTCTAATTCAGTGACTCTAATATTAGAATGCATGGAGATCACCACAATTTCTCGTTAAAGTGGCATTTCCTGGACTTGGCTTACGAAGATCTGACGGCTGGGCCTAGGAATCCACATTGAAGAGCCACCCCTGGAGATAATGGAACACATATGCTATTAGACCACTTTTAAGAAAACCTGTTAATATGCTTGGCATCAGGAAATGAATCTTAAAGTCCTGAGTGCTGCTTGGAATATTGATTACTCTTACCCAAGAGCCTTGGCTTCTGCCTTGAACTTCCGTTACAAATGTTACCTTTGAACCCATAACTCCCTGGGTCATTCCCCATCAGCAGGTTAATTGTCAGGGTACTTTTTAAATGAAATAGGCATTTCATGCAGGATTTTATAGAAATACTTAAATCCGTGTTACAGTTCCAGTTATTTTCTAGAAAATGTTAATATGTATCAGAGGTCTCTTCTTCTGCCTCCCCCCTGCCTTTGTTTATTATGCATTTAGCTTCTTGATTGAGGAGAAATCTGCTGAGCAAATAGTTTCTAACAAGCAACCAAATTTTGGCTGAAGTATACTTCTCAGCTCCTTTTATTAGAACATAACCAGAGTCGAATGGAGCCACCTTTCCTGTAGACAGAATGCATGACTGTCAATAACTTGGTCTTACAGGGGCATCAAAATAACCTTGTCTGTTTTCCTCACCTATGAGCTCAGATGACATCATGTTTAAAAAATCGTCTCCTGTGATCCGTTGAATGGATGCTCACTCCAAGAACAAGTTCTGTGATGCTCATTCTTCTCTTTCCTCACCCTCTTTCTGGCATATCCACATCTTACTATATTTATGGGTGCATATTTATTTTAGCATGTATTATTAGAGTTTCCTGGAGGCATTATGCTTGTCTGTGTCCACTGTGCCTAGCACATTGCTTTGGACAGTATTTAAGTGAAATGAGAAATGAATATTATTCTGCCTACTTGCCTCACCTAACACGTATCACTAATGGATGGCCTAATAGGTTCCTGATAGCACGTCATACATTTCCTAGAAGAATCTAAGAAACTGAGACTCTCGGTGCATATGAAAGCATTGTCTATCAACTGATTAAATTATACCTGATATAATAAAGTGTGCATGTACATATATAGTGTGTACATATATAGCATGCATGTATATCTAGTGTTATATATATATATCAAAATCAGACATTGGGTAGATACAATGCACACTATATTCTATATGTTTGATGTCTAGTGTATGTATACATATGTATCCACACACACTTTTTAAAGTATATAGAAAGTGCTGTTATTAACTCGTGTAAATTCATATAAAATACCACTGAACTAATAGCACTTTTTATAATCATACATATACATCATAATAAATGGCTATTATAAGTATGACTGATGTTACAGGTTTTGAAATGTTTGTATATTCAAAAAGATGTCCTGGTATTTTGCATTAGAAACTATTGATCCATAGCGTATACCATGGTTTCTGAAAATCTTTAGTGCTATGTGATCTTTATTTCCACTCTTTTTCCTATATGGCAGCATATATAGTTTGAGGGGTGGATGTTGCCTCTGAGAGTTGGGATATAGGATGCAAGAATTAAGAATACAGAGTAGGAACATTGCAACAGTGGACATTCCGGAGGCCAAAAGAAAGGGGTAACTTCAGAGGAAGGCTGGCTGGGTGGGTAGATGGCTGGCTGGATAGATTGGTATATGGATGGGTAGAGATAGTGAGAGAATTTTTTCCTCATCTTCATGCTGTCTTAGTCTCTGCCTCCAATTAGCCTATGGACATGTTTTGCTAAGTCTCAACATAAATTGTTATTAGGCAACATTTAGAAACTGTGTTTTCATAAAATTCAGATTTCTGGTTCCTCTCAAATAGTTGAAGGAGCTGGCAATGTTAGGCCCACCTTCCCAAGGTACCGGACTTGACTAGAGCATTCTACCTGTAGCTTTCTTTACACTGGGGAGAAGTGGCTTAGTTCTCTATAGTCCCCACCATTCCCTATGCTCTCTCCGTGCTAAGGCAGAATGTCTGTCATCATTTGCTCTTGGATTTGAGCTGTTCTGTGTATTGCACTCAAGCTGTTCCAGTCTATTTTCCCCCCCTCACTTTCTGATCCCTGTCAACTCCAATCTCTGGACTGTGGGAAGTTAGATACAGTGAGTTGCATTTGGGCTATAATGCCTGATAAGTATATACTGTTAACAACATGAGCTTTGGCTGTAGATAGATTTGATTTAGTGCTAACTTGCAGCTCTGCCACTTAATGGCAATGCAATCCATAATCTCTCTAAGGCTATATCTAAAAATTGAGTTTGTAACAGTAGTTAACTATATTAGGCAGGATTCCCAGTAGGGTTGTGTGTGCATGTCTGTATGTGTGTATGTGTGTGTGGAGAGAGAAAGAGAGGGAGGGAGGGAGGGAGGGAGAGGTTGGTTTATTATAAGGACTTGGATTGTGGATAATGGAGTCTGGAAGTCCCAAGATCTGTAGTTGGTAAACTATAGGCCCAGGAGAGCCAATGGTATAGTTCCAGTCCAAGTCCAAAGACTTAAGAACCAGGAGAGTTGATGGTATAAGTTTCAGTCTGAAAGCTAACAGGCTCAAGACCCCAGAATAAGCTCTGTTTCAGTTCAAGTCTGAAAACCAGAAAAGACCAATGTTGCAGCTGAATCAGGCAGGAAGAGCTCCCTCTGACTAGGCCTTTTGTTGTTTTCTGTTCTTCAGTTGATTGGATGAAGCCCACCCACATTAGGAACAGCAATCTGTTTTACTCAGTCTACTGATTCAAATGTCAAAAAAAAAAAAAAAAAAGAAAGAAAGAAAGAAAAAAGAAAAACGCCCCAAACTACTGCAACAACAAAATGTTAATCTTCTCCACAAACACCCTCATAGACACACCCAGAATAATGTTTGGCCAATGTCTAGGAACCCCATTGCCCAGTCAAGTTTATTAATAAAATTAACTATTATATTAGGGTTTTTGAAAGAAAAAGTGAGACAGTACTTGCAAGGTACTTAGCACAATGCCTAACTCATAGTACAATTTAAGTAAATATTATTTATGGTTACCAGTATAATTAATTCTTGCCAGTATTTTACCTTTCGCATTTCTGGATGTAGTTACTGTCTGATTTCCTTATTGTCTGCTTGAAATCTCATCAAAGGAGGAGATAGGCCCTTGGGTTACTGGCAGGCAGGAAAGGAAAGGGAAGAAAAGGAGCCCAAGCTGAGGCCCTGCCTATTGCATGCTGGGTATGATTTTGCTGTTGGATTTATTCAGTCTTTTTGAAGATTAAGCATCATTCCTCACTCATTCATTTTACAAGTAAATAGACTGAATCCAAACTGACTTGAACACATTCAAACACCAAACTAGGGGTGAATGAAATGGTTTTCAAACACAGGTCTGTTGGACTCCAAAACCCATATTTGTTCCCCTCCAGGGAAGTACCTCTTGAATCTTTGCCACATATACTCTGGAATCTGAACACAGGTATGTTAATGTCTTAAAACCACAAGGTTCATCAGTGCTGAGATTACCAGGTTATACTTCTATGGATTTTACATCAAGTACCCCACATGGACATTTTGTTGAGAGAGAGGTTATTTCCACAACTCAGCGCTCTGCCTCAATCAGAGACAAACATAGAGCTACTGATGTGCAAAATACTGAAGCATGGGATAAGAACAAAGTAAAGATTCCCAGGGATACACACAACTTGATATTAAATGCTTCTCATAAGCATTGACTTAAAGTTTTAATGACTGCCCAATAGAAATGCTTCATTTTTCACAAGAGCAGTAGTTTCTATATTCATCAGTAGGATTTCCGTTAATAGTGCAGAACAAGAGCAATGAAAAAAAAAAGCAAGTTTGTTTTGATTAAAGAGGAATATGAAGTGTTGAAACATGATTCATAAAGTATAGTTATATTTTAATGCTTTGAAGACTCTAAGCCGGGGGCTCCTGGGTGGCTCAGTTGGTTAAGCGTCTGCCTTCAGCTCAGGTCATGATCCCAGGGTCCTGGGACTGAGTCCCTCATTGGACTCTCTGCTCAGCAGGGAGTCTGCTTCTCCCTCTATAGTTCCCCTCTGCTTGTGCTCTCTCAGTCTCTCTCTCTCAAATAAATAAAACCTTTTAAAAAAAGACTCAGCCAGTATAAATTTACAGTTGTTTTTGCTTAACACTGATTAAAATTTACTGTTTTTTAATTATCATTTTAGGAAAAATAAAGGAAACTATTTACTGGAACACAAAGATGGTTATACACATATGGGGACTCTAATTAGGATAACTAGGCTTAAGAACCAAAATTTCAAATTTGCTAACTGTTGGAGAAGCAATAGGCCATCAAATCATGGGAGGTATCCTAAATGGGATCAGCTATTTCTAAGTAGCCTAAGACATATTTCAAACTTCTTTAAACCTAATTTTCCTCCCTTATAAAATGGGAACATGATGTATTTCATGGCATGTTTGTGAGGACTAAATGAACGTTAAATAAAGTCAGAGTTAAAGTTGATATTTGTACAAGGACTTCATGCTGTGCATATTGTACATAAGCCTGTACAGTTAAGAAAGGAGAAATAATTTCTGCCATTTCCCACAGCTGAGGAACCTGAAACAGGACTCAAACCTGGGCAGTCTGAGCTGACAGCAGGTGCTTCTGACCACTGTCTTGGGCTTCTCACTATGATGAATAAATGGATAAAACCTATTTACTGCATAAATGTTGAAGATTGTTAGGAAAACAAGTTAAAATAGACTTTCTTGTAATAAAAAATAATCTTTTTCTCAAAGCAATAGAAAAATATGTTGTGGATTCCCTTTGATTCATTTGTCTCTATCCAAAACAAAACAAAACAAAACAATCCACAAAAACCCAAAAGGCCAATTCCCCTTGATTTGTGCTTACTGAATTGATTGGTCATTTTCTAAATTCCCTCAAAGCATTGTTTCCAATTATTGCTGCACATTGAACTCCGTTCTTCTGCTGTATCTTTTTCTGCTTTCAAAGTTAAAAAACTGTTTCATCTCTGTAATGATTGATGAAAGCTTCATGATTTCATAAAGATAACCAATAATGACTTTATAGCAGTGTTTGGTAGTTCTTTGCTGCCCTGAAATTGAATTAATGAAGACCAGGACCTCTGAACTTACTGAAAAAAGATGAGTGCTCCTTTAATAACTTCGTTATCTATCCTCACCTGAACTTGTTTATTCTAGGCTGTAGAATTTGATGATTGCTCTCTCTGGGTGACACTAGGTAAGTCAAACAAGGATTGAAGACTCCTGCCATTAAGCAGAATTCAAGTGTCTTTTTTGGACCTTTGATGTAGTACTTGCTTCATTTCCTTGCTTTATCTATAATATTCTTTTCCTTCTGTTGTGTTGCTCTGGGTAGACCAGTCACTTTGTATGCTTTACATTTCTTGGTGCCTATTTTTATAGTATACTTGACCTATTCTTTCTTAGATTTATTTTAGGTCGTTTCCCCTACTTTCGTTTTGGTGTCTCCTTAAATTTTAGCTAATAAGATATCTAATAACAGCGATACTGTTTTCTACAGTTGTTTCTTTTTTCTCTCTATAAGGTCTTACCTTATATGCCACTAGAAATGAACTCTTCTAGCATCTTAGATTTTTGGGGAGATACATATGAATATGTATATATTTTAGAGTCCATATTATGATACCTTACTGCCTAGACATGCTTGCAAATAAATCTTTCTTTTTTTCAAATATATCTTCTGACTTTGTCTTGAATGTGCTTTCCTATTATATATAGTATAATTGTGCTTCTAGCATTTCCTTCTTCTCAACATCTGAAGTTTTACAAGCTTCCTATAGCTTTCATGCTGTCCCTCAGCTTTTGTTGTTTTGAATCAGAATTAAGGTGAAGCACATGTTTGTTGATTCCCTTAGCTTCCAAGTTGGAATTATAGCAAAAATAGGTAAGAGTTCATCAAATGGTCTCATCCTAGCAGAATGAGGTTTCCATTATATGTAAAGGACCGTTGAAGTCTCTCTTAGAGATGTACCCAATATACATTTTATTGAATGTTGAGTGTTGAAATCAATATTCCATTGAAATAAAAGTCAAAGTCACACATTCTTCTCTTAAAATGTGCTTTTTATGCATTTATCTAAAATTTTGTAATTAAATACTTTATGATTTGTTTTTAAGTTTAGCACAATTGTTCTCAATAGTGTCAGCTTCTACATTGTTCCTACGATTCACATTTGTAATACCAATGTATTTATTTTCAACTCAGGTAATGAAAGAGGAAGGCATTTGGGGGCAGTTTTTCTTTTTCTTTTTAAAAATTTTTTTTCATTATGTTTATTTGGAAATCTATAAATATGTAATATGTAAATTAGAAATATTTTTGAAGTTTTTCTATTTTTCCCCTGTGCAACTTTGGCTAGTGTATATACCAGAAGTGATCTTGACTAATTTTTTTTTTTTTTTTTTTTACGTTCAGTTAGCCAACAATGATGTACTATATGGGGGCAGGTTTTTTTTGTTTTGTTTTGTTTTGTTTTTGTTTTTTACAACATACCTCTTTATATTCTTGGTATTCTTTATTATGTCTGGATGAAAGGCAGTTTTTCGTGACATTGTACATGATTTTGGATATATTTCTCCTTTGGCTTGGGGTGACGAATTTGACATTCTGCTGTAATTTATCTTTAAAGAATAAAATTCTTAAGTGTAGGATTTTTTCTTTAGCATCATGGCTTAAATGCAGCAAAATAACTAATTTCAGTCTTGAAAATTTCTATTTTAATATTAGAACACAAAGAACAAGTCTACAAAAATCTATAAAAATAGAATTACGTTAGATCTCTATTCTCTTCCTTGTACTAAATGTTTATACGTATTTCCAGTTACCTCAAGTTATCTAGGTAACGTGTTCTCTTAATATGTATATTAACTCAGATTTGTTTCTCTATTTAACTATTTGAAAATTACTAAGAATTCATTTTGTACACCACATCAACAGCTTCAAAAGTATAATTATTTTGGCATATTTTACAATTACAATATTTATACTCTTCATGCTATATACTTCAGCTGGTATGAGGAAAAGTTTCATCTAGAATGTTTATTTATAATTGAAAGTGTATGTACAGGGGCACCTGGGTGGCTCAGTTGGTTAAGCGTCTTCCTTCAGCTCAGGTCATGATCCCGGGGTCCTGGGATGGAGCCCCTCATCAGGCTGCCTGCTCAGCGGAGAGTCTACTTCTCCCTCTCGCTCTGCCTCTGTACCCCACTCATGCTTGCTTGCTCTCTCTCTCTCCAGGTAAATAAATAAGGGCTTTAAAAAAAAAAGTCTATGTACAGATAGTAACTATACATCCAATGTCATGATTTGTTCATACTAGACACTGTTTTGCTGAAGAGAGAGGATATTATCCTGCTTGACCATATATTCATTGATTACTCACCAGTTCATAGAATTGAGAAAAGACTTTGAAGTGGACATTCCACTGCCAGAAGTCATGGACAAAGACACAAAGCGAACATTGTGCCAATACCTAAGGCTAAAGCCCAGCTTTGTTACATGTATTATGTCTAGTCTTGTCTCTGTTCTAATTTTGTGCAGGTTTCTGGAAATGGATTATTTTCTGTTTTCCTGAGTTAAGCCTATATTTTCATTTATTATTCATTTTATACATTGTGCTAGGTGTTTCATGTAATCTTTATGTCAGTACTATGGATGTTTTATTGTTTCCCTTCCTTAACAAGTGCTGAGACTGGAGCTCAGAAAATTTGTATAACTTGCCCAGTTTCACACAACTCGATTTGAACCCATGGTTATTGGGCTGCATACTGTTTTCTTTCTGTTATGTTCTCAGTCATGTATCTTATTTTTTCTTCATTTTATTGTATCCTGAATACTTTTTCTTTTGAGATATAATTGACCTACATTAGTTTCAGGTGTACAACATAATGATTTGATATTTGTATATATTGGGAAGTGATCACAAGTCCAGTTAACATCCATCACCACAAATAGTAATAATTTTTTTTCTTGTGATGAGAACTTGTAAGATCTATTAGCAAGTTCAAAATATATTGTATTGTATGTTATTTACTATATTAATGAACATGTTAATTACAGTCACCATATTGTGCCTTATATCCCCATGACATTTATTTTATAACTAGAAGTTTAGACCTTTTGGGTCCTTTCACCCATTCTACCCACCCCTCACCTCTGGCAACCACCAATCTGTTTTTCTGTACTTTTATGAAGATTTTATTTATTTACTTTAGACAAAGAATATGAGTGGCGGGGAGGCGGAGGGAGAGGAGAGAGAGCATCTCAAACAGGCTCCCTGCTGAGTATGGAGCCTGATACAGGGCTTGATCCCACGATCCTGAGATCATGAACTGAGCCGAAATCAAGAGTTGGATGCTTAATGTGCTGAGCCACCTAGGTGCCCCAGTTTTCTTTATTTATGAGTTTGTTTTTATATTGCACATAAAAGTGAGATTATACAGTTATTTATCTTCGACCTATTTCACTTAGCATAGTGTCCTCCAGGTCTACCCATGTTGTAAACAGCAGGATTTCCCTGTTTTAATGGCTGAGTAGTATTCCATTTTGTGTGTGTGTGTGTGTGTGTGTGTGTGTGTGTATACACACATTAGGTCTTTATGCATCCATCAGTGAACACTTAGGTTGCTTTCATGCCTTAGCTATTGTGAGTGATACTGCAGTGAACATGGGGATACAGATATCTTTTTAGTTAGTGGTTTCATTGTTTTTGGATGAGTACCTAGAAGTGGAATTACTGGATCATGTTGATAGTTGTAGTTGTTTTGAGGAACCTCCATAGTGTTCATAATGGCTGCATCCATTTACATTCCCACCAAAAGTACATGCAGGTTCCCTTTTCTCAACATCCTCACCAGCACTTATTCTTTTTTTTTTTTTTTTGATAATAGCCATTCTAAGAGGTGTGAGGTGATACTGTAGTTTTGATTTTTATTTCCCTGATGATTAATGATGTTGAGCACCTTTTCTTGTGTATGTTTGCCACATGTGTGGCTTTGGAAAAATGTCTATTCAGATCCTCTGCCCATTTTTAAATTGGATTGTTTGGTTTTTTTGTTATTGAGTTGTATGAATTCTCTCTATATTTTGGATATTAACACCTTATAAGATACATGATGTACCAATATTTTCTCCCATTCGGTAGCTTGCCTTTTCACTTTGTCGATGGTTTCCTTTGCTGTGTAGATCAAATGTTTTTCAAAATCTTAATTCCTTTACATGGAAGGAGTGTGGGGGGAATGATTTAGGGAAGGCTATAAGATGGAGTATCAGCTACCAATCCAGCATCTGGGAGGCCCTAAACCAGCAGATGCAGCTTCCTGCCCAGTGTCACAGTTTGGTTCAGTGACTGTTAAATCTGTGTGGTGTAAGCAAGCATAGGGAATCCATGTCCTTTGCAATCTCTCTGGTTTAGACATGGCAAAAATGACTACATGCCTAACCGTTCTCCAGCACAACAGTGGCTCATAAATCCATAAATTGCAGGTTTATCTAGAAGACAAAATCCAGACAGGCCAGGTATATCTTCCTAAAAGTATTTTATTAAATAAGAAGTACCCAAAGTTGCTGAGAGAGTAAATCCCAAAAATTCTCCTCACAAGGATAAAAGATTGTTTTTTTTTTAACCTATTGGAAGTAATAGATGTTAACTAAGGTTACTGTAATAATCATTTTACAATGCATTTAAGTCAGTTTATTATGCTGTACATAGAATTTGTTAGGTTATATGTAAGTCAACTATATCTCAGTAAAACAGAAGGAAAAAAAGACCTAGCAGCCTGTGGAAGACCTTTATTTAACTTCTAGCTAATAAATTCCATAAGCGGACTGTACAGGGAAGCCTGGCTAAAATCGAAACTGCCTCAAACATTTCTGGGAAGGGATGAACCTTCCCACAAATTCATTTCCCACTGGTGTTTCTTAACACCTACTCCTTTTGGTTTGATTGATATCGATTGTGTTAATTACTTGAGTTTATATGGTGTTTTAAATTCAGAACATTGTTACATGTTACCTAATTTATTTTTCTGAAGCCATATAGGTGATAAAACACATGATTTCAAACCGAGGTCTTCAGAAACAAAATCAGAAAGGCTTTTCTTGTTGGCTTTCTTTGAAGAAAGGTGTGCCTTTATGTTATATTTATTGAATCCTATTTAGTCACTAATAGCTTTAAACCCTATGTATTTCCTTTGAACTAAAATTGATTTATATTCATTATTTAATGCATATGTATTATAATCACATAGAAATAATATTTTACATGAATATATCTAAAATACAAATATTGAGTTAGGTTAAGATGGCAGAGGAGTAGGGGACCCCTTTTTAAGCTGGTCCCCTGAATCGAGTTGGATATGTACCAGACCAGCCTGAACTTCCACGGAATCAGCCTGAGACACAGAAAGATACATCTGGATCTCTACAAATGAACATCTCCGGCTCCGAGTATTGAGGTACGAAGTGGGGAGCCGTGAAACTGCGCACAGATATCGGAAGATAAACGGAAGGGGGAGGGAGCCGCTGCGTTCGGGCGCCGGAGAGTGGTAGCCACCTGCACGGGGGAGCGGGTGGACTCGCGGACTGGCACCCGCGAGAGAGCAGACTGAGACCGTGAGCCAGGAAAGTGCTCCACCAGACTGAAACGGAGCTCCGGTGTGCTCACTGGAACCAGACTGAGACCAGGAGCTCCGGAGCGCATGGGGGCGGCTGGTGGCTGGCGGCTGGCACTGTTAGAAACACAAAGGACAGAGACGCGCCAGCCTTGGAAGTGAGGGCTGGGACGCCGGGTGTGGGGCGCACATCCCCGGACGCTGCAGGGTTGAGCAGCACCAACAGTAACAGAGTTAAAGTGGCCAGAACATCAGTGCAGAACAGTCCACGATCCCTCTGTTCTGAGACAGAGGCTGAGATTCGGCCACTGCTGCTCTGACTCTCAGAAGAGGCACAGCAAACCACCAGGGAAAGCCGCCAGAGAACAAAAGCCTGGAAATACCGGCTCACAGTGTGCCCATCCCCATCCCCCATCTAGGGGACACGGAGACTTTACCCAAACAGGGTTGCCTGAGTATCGGCGCGGCTGAAAAATCAAGAAGCCCATATCCCTAAGGTCCCTATAAAACAAGGGCGCACAGCCTGTGTCCCGGTCAATAATTTGGGCTCTGGACAACCCCGCAACCTCTCCTCATCAGAATGACAAGAAGAAGTCCACCCCCCAGCAAAGAAAAGACAATGAGTCTGTGGCCTCTGCCACAGAACTAATGGATATGGATATAACCAAATTATCAGAAATGGAATTCAGGGTAACAATGGTCAAGATGATGTGTAGACTTGAAAAAAGTATTAACGAAAATGTTAATGAGAATATAGAATCTCTAAGGGCGGAAATGAGAGCGAATCTGGCAGAAATTAAAAATTCTATGAGCCAAATGCAGTCAAAACTAGAGGCTCTGACAGCCAGGGTGAATGAGTCAGAAGAACGTATCAGCGAATTGGAGGATGGGTTAGTAGAAGAAAAAGCTAAAATAGAATCTGGACTCAAAAAAATCCACACTCAGGAATGTAGGTTATGGGAGACTACTGACTCAATGAAACGTTCCAATGTCAGAATCATCGGCATCCCCGAGGGCGTGGAGAAAAACAGAGGTCTAGAAGAGATATTTGAACAAATTGTAGTTGAAAACTTCCCTAATCTAGCAAGGGAAACAAACATTCATGTCCAAGAGGCAGAGAGGACCCCTCCCAAGCTCAACCATGACAAACCTATACCACGTCACATCATAGTGCAATTCGCAAATATTAGATCCAAGGATACGGTACTGAAAGCAGCTAGGGCAAAGAAATTTCTCACGTACCAAGGCAAAGCTATCAGAATTACGTCAGACCTGTCTACACGGACCTGGAATGAGAGAAAGGGTTGGGGGGCATTTTTACAGCTCTTTCAGAGAAAAACATGCAGCCAAGGATCCTTTATCCAGCAAGGCTGTCATTCAGAATTGATGGAGAAATAAAGACCTTCCAGAATCGCCAGTCATTGACCAATTCCGTAACCACGAAACCAGCCCTACAGGAGATATTACGGGAGCTTCTATAAGGGTAAAAAGGCCCCAAGAGTGATACAGAACAGACAGTCACAATCTATAGAAACAAAGACTTCACAGGCAACATGGCATCATTAAAATCATATCTCTCAATAATCAGTCTCAATGTAAATGGCCTAAATGGTCCCATAAAACGCCACAGGGTTGCAGATTGGATAAAAAGACATGACCCATCCATTTGCTGTCTACAAGAGACTCATTGTGAACCGAAAGATACATTCAGACTGAAAGTAAAGGGATGGAATACCATCTTTCACGCCAATGGACCTCAAAAGAAAGCTGGGGTAGCAATTCTCATATCAGACAGATTGGATTTTAAACTAAAGACTATAGTTAGAGACACAGAAGGGCACTATATTATTCTTAAAGGATGTATCCAACAAGTGGATATGACAATTATAAATATATATGCCCCCACCAGGGGAGCAGCAAGATACACAAGCCAACTCTTAACCACAATAAAGATACATATAGATAAAAATACACTAATAGTAGTGGAGTGTTGAGGTCTCCTATCAGCTAACAGACACATGAAAAAATGTTCAAAATCATTAGCTATCAGGGAAATTCAAATAAAAACCACACTGAGATACCACCTTACGCCAGTTAGAATGGCAAAAATTGACAAGGCAAGAAACAACAATTGCTGGAGAGGATGTGGAGAAAGGGGATCCCTCCTACAGTGTTGGTGGGAATGCAAGTTGGTACAGCCACTCTGGAAAACTGTGGAGGTCCCTTATAAAGTTCAAAATTGAGCTACCCTATGACCCAGCCATTGCACTACTGGGTATTTACCCCAAAGATACAGACGTAGTGAAGAGAAGGGCCATATGCACCCCAATGTTCATAGCAGCATTGACCACAATAGCTAAATCGTTGATGCAGCCGAGATGCCCTTCAACAGATGACTAAGAAGTTGTGGTCCATATATACAAATATTACTCAGCTATCAGAAAGAACGAGTTCTCAACATTTGCTGCAATATGGACGGCACTGGAGGAGATAATGCTAAGTGAAATAAGTCAAGCAGAGAAAGACAATTATCATATGATTTCTCTCATCTATGGAACATGAGAACTAGGAAGATCGGTAGGGGAAGAAAGGGATAAAGAAAGGGGGGGTAATCAGAAGGGGGAATGAAGCATGAGAGACTGGACTCTGAGAAACAAACTGAGGGCTTCAGAGGGGAGGGGTTGGGGGAATGGGATAGACTGGTGATGGGTAGTAAGGAGGGCATGTATTGCATGGTGCACTGGGTGTTATACACAATTAATGAATTATCGAACTGTACATCAGAAACCAGGGATGTACTGTATGGTGACTAACATAATATAAAAAAACATTAAAAAAATAAAATACAAATTTTTGCTTGTCTACTTAAGTACACCCTACATTATTTCTGCAGTAATTTGAGGTGGCATACAAAATATACAATTGGTAGAATGAGAAGATAAAATCATGGAAATGGATAAATCTGGAAGTAAATTTAGCATACAAGTCAATACGGTACCTAGGTGTTAGCCATAAATTTGACTTTGGGCTCCATAGCAGCCAAAGAAAAGAAAGAAATGTATATATTTCAGAGGTTCATAATACCCAGTAGGTTAAAAGCAATTTCTCATGCGGGCCATAACTTTTATAGGTACTGAGACTAAAGTGTACTGCGTGTTAGAGAACACTACGTAACAACATCCCTGTAATAATCACAGTAGTATGTATTACTTGTGGCTGTTTTCTACTGTGAAGGTTCATGATGAAATACAATGAAACCAATTCTCTAAAGAGCCAAAATATAGTATGTTATGTACGCCCACACCCCTCCCCAATTTTGTCATGATCCAAGGCTAAACTTCAAAATATTTAGAGCAGCCATACTCTAAGTATGTTCTGTAGAATATTAATTTTGAGGATATTTCTTGAAAAAGTCTTTCCAGAGTCCTGGAAACTAGAGGAAGAACTCCTAATTAAGGCTGTCTTAGCCCTGGTTCTGTTTTCTCCCAATAGATGATGTGGACTTTTTAAAGTCAATATGAGGTAGTAGACGGGATCAGTATTAGTAAATACACCCTGGAGTAGCAGAACGTAGACCTTTGATACAAATTCTAGAACTAGTATATAAGCCCCAAGTACAAGAGGGGGGCAGTAAGTCTAGCTTCTCAGAACAAGTGAAAGTCCCCCATAAGTAATGTTCCTTCATTAGAGACCTTTGGTAGAAGAAAGTCAGGCTCAGATTTCATGCTGACCTGGTTAGCATACCCAACTTCTGTTGAAGTTCTCCATCTTTTGGCTAAATAAAGTAGGAACTTAATCTTTAATCATGTGAATGCATGCGCATGGATGATTTTGACCTACTCTGAAACCCTCCTTAAATGATACACATAGTAAATCAGTGCTACAAGGAAAAAGGGTTCATGGACCACTATGTTTAAGAAATGGTATGTTTATGAACATCTGGCTGTTAAGAGCTCCATTTAAGGTTTTTCTCTTTGCTTCATTCATTTCCATAATTTTCTAGGAAGTTCTTGCTACTATTTTGCATTGTCACTTTTCACAAAGTGTGCTCCTGAAATTTTAATCATTGTGTTTTACTCAGATTGAGCCTTAATTGCAAGATGGTAAATATCTTTTAAAGATACACACGAAAAATGATTCCATTTATATCTAGTTCAAGGGAAAAATGTAACACATTGGATAGCTGATTTTCCCTCTTCTCACTGAAGCAGATTATTTTGAAATGTTTGGTTAGCACATTGTTTTGAATTTAAAAGTTGACCCTAAGTTGATGGGGTTCTGACAATATCCTATAGGAAAATTTTCTAAATCTATTAAGATAGTTCTAAAATCTTTCATTTGTGCCCATAGTCTTTAGTGAGCTATTTTGGAACCACTTAAAGGCATGTTTCATAAATATGCTTTCTGAAATACTCAGTGGTAGTTTGTAATCGTTAATCATATTATTCCTGGCTGTTACTGTTTTAATGAAATTCATATTGGCATTCCTAAATCCAAAAATGAAAACATGGTTTGTATTTTTAAATTGAACTTGATCAGTGTCTTAATTCCTAAATGTTTATCTGAGTGTCCAAAGGTTTATATGACCCTGGTCTCTAATCCATCAACGAATTATGCTCATTTATCTCTCAAACTTTTGGGAGAGTTGAGCAGGAAGCCCTGAGACCTGAAATGATTTTTTCTTTTTTTTTTTTTTTAAAGATTTTATTTATTTATTTGACAGAGAGAGACAGCCAGCGAGAGAGGGAACACAAGCAGGGGGAGTGGGAGAGGAAGAAGCAGGCTCTTAGTGGAGGAGCCTGATGTGGGGCTCGAACCCAGAACGCTGGGATCACGCCCTGAGCCGAAGGCAGTTGCTTAACCACTGCGCTACCCAGGCGCCCCCTGAAATGATTTTCTAATGTTTGCACAGTCCATCAGTTCTGGACCAAGGTCTCACACTCTAGGTCTCTGGAGGATCTGCCCATTACCCTATTTAACCTTGCTAAGATGGAAGACTTCGTATTTGGGAGGTTAAAATTTATGGAACAAAGACTGCATTCTGGTAAGTCAGATGAGGTGGCAACTTCATTGAAAGAGGCAAAGTTTAGTTCTCAGTTGCTGTTTTTTTCCTGAAATCTTTTTAACAGGAAAATAGAATTTTCCTTGTACACTAGCCCCATTTGAGTATTTTGGTAAGTTGTGTTTGCTTTCCATTCCTTCCTGTGAAATCACAATGGTAATATTCTACAATTTACCATGAGATAAATGTCCCTCATTTGCAAGGGGAATGAAATTTTTGGAATGTTACTAGCTTCTCATTAAAAAAAAAAGGTAGTTAGTACATGTGGGAGAAAATAACTGTTAAGACATTGGGTTGCTGTTCCTGTTGATCATGTTTTCTTTGGGGCTTTGAGTTTAAATGCTTTTAGTTTAGTTGTTAGGTTATTTTTTTAATAGCTTGGTAAGCTAAAAATGAAGGAGAGTTGAAGAGTTACATCTCCCTTTGCCACTGTGGATCTGAAAATGTATATATGGATTCCTCACTGGTGGATTTACTTTAAAAATGACTAAACATGGGTGCCTGGGGGCTCAGTCGATTAAGTGTCTGCCTTTGGCTCGGGTCATGATCCCAGGGTCCTGAGATCGAGTCCCACACAGGCTCCTGCTCAGCCAGGAGCCTGATTCTCCCTCTCCCTCTGCCTCTCCCTCTGTGCTCTTTCTCTCTCTGTCTGTCAAATAAATAAATAAAATCTTTAAAAAAGTGAATAAACAAATATACACCACATAGTAACCCAGGGTATGATAATTTTGCAAATTCTATGGAAGTTTATTGATTTAATCATGTGACATTCTAAAGGAGTTATTAAAACATTACACATGATATAGTATACATGTGGTGAGCATTTATGCAGTGTTTTTCATGATTGCACTTATAAAATATCATACTTTGACTCATTAATGAATTAATCATAATTAGCAAGATTATTTACTACCAGTCTGATAAGAGTCTAAATGTTTTCTGTGCTTTAGCTTATTCAAGGTAGTCTGTGTCCTTTTCTGAGTTAAAGAAACCGAGTCACGTAGTGATAATTGACTTTCCCAAGGGCGTACCATTTATAAGAGGTAGACCATGGCTATCGACCCACACAGTTTCTGTCCAGAGCCTGCACATTTAATTACTACAATATACTATGCTCATTTGTCTTGGTATTGGATATATTATACAGATAAAACTATGAGATTGTATCATTTCCTTTGAAATATTCTAGTGAACATCCTAGTTAATGAATACATTTTTCCAGTTTTCGTTATTCTTTTAATAGAACACCTTCACAAAAATACTACAGTGTGGCTGGCATCAGAGCCCATGGTAGTAAATACATGGTCTAAACTGCATTAAATGACTAAAGAGTTTGCAGAACTAGCATTCTTGTTTTTTTCTTGCCTTTATGAGTAGGTCTTTCAAAAATAATATGCTCTAGGGATCATTCGAGCAGGACCCAACTGGAGAGGCTCAGTGGAATTCCCTGTCCTACCTAGATGATAATTCCTGGTGTGGCTGAATGGTAGAGAGGATTAGGGGATGTGGAGAAAAACTGTACCAGACCTGTGGACCAGTTTGTCATAATTTAGAATCCTGATACTTCTTGTTTGATTGTACACAATACCACAAGTGAAAGTGTTAATAGGTAAGAAACCAGGCTTATGTTTCCTAATGAATCCTTAAAATCTATTAGTGATGCTGGACCAAAACACAGTTCAGAGAGGCCTGAGATGGAAGGCAAGTTTATGAATCCAAAACATAAAAGTTTTCAGTAGAATTTCAGTAATACAAGAGCATTAGGCTACCAGAAATAGGGACTCCTGTAACAACTACCAAGATTTCAGTGTAAGAGTGTCCTACATGTATGATTTGCTTTAACAAAACTTAAAATTTGAAGAGAAAAGCTGACAAGATGAGACTAGTGTATTATGAAGCTACAGTGAATATTTTGCAGACTATGTAGCTTGGTAAATTGAAAAAAATGTTCCATACATAATTGTTTTCTACAGTGTTCAGGGATGTTTTTTTCTCTTCAAGGAGCAACAACTTGATAAATCTATTTGTAAGGAATTAATGCAGTTTTTTGTAACCATTATGATAGTACTGATTTTCTAAAACAAATGTTTTGGAGAAATACCAATAAAGACATTTGCCCATTTTTTAAATTGGCATTTTTAAAAATATTTTGCAGTTGAGTTGTAGGAGTTCCTTATATGTTTTGCATATTAACTCTCCCATTTTCTGATATCTGGTTAGCAAATATTTTCTCCTGTTTTGTAGATTGCCTTTTCATTCTGTAAGTTGTTTCCTTTGTGCAGAAGCTCTTTAGTTAGATGTAGTCCCACTTTTCTTTTGTTGCCTGTGCTTTTATTGTTATATTCAAGAAATCATTACCAAGACAAATGTCAAATTTTTCCCCATGTTTTCTTCTAAACTTGTACATTTGCAGATTTTACATTTAATTCTTAGATTCATTTTCACTTGATTTTTGTGTATTGTGTAAGATAAGGATCCAAATTCATTCTTCTGAATGTGGATATCCAGTTTGCCCAGGGCCATTAAAGACCTATTCTTTCCCCATTGTGCATCCTTGATAGTCTTGAAGGTCAGCTGACTATATATGCTTGGATTTATTCTGGGGCTCCCTATTTTGTTCCATTGGTCTGTATGTTTACCCTTATGCCAGTATCATTGGTTTTTTAAATTATTATAGCTTTGTAATATACTATGAAATCAGGAAGTGTGATATTTTTATTATTTTTCAAGATTGGCTTGGCTATTAGTGGTGTTTTGTGGTTATATATGAATTTTAGAATTGTTTTCCTATTTCTGTTAAAAATGCCATTGGGATTTTGATGGGGAAAGCATTGGATGCAAAGAAAACCTACAAATGGCTGACAGGTATATGAAAAGATGTTCAGCTTTACTAATGATTAGGGAAAAGTGAATTAAAAATGCAATGTGTTATCACCTCACAGGTGTTAGGTTGACTTTTACCAAAAAAAAAAAAAAAGGAAGGAAAAAAGAAAAAAAAAGTTTCGATGAGGAAGTGAAGAAATGGGAACCCTTTTACACTATTGGTAGGAATTTAAAATGGCATAGCCACTATGGAAGACAGTATGGAGGTCCCTCAAAACATTACAGATAAAACTACCACATACTCTAGCAATCACATTTTGGGCTGTATATCCAAAATAATTGAAATCAGGATTTCAAAGCAATGTCTGTACTCCCATGCTCATTGCAGCATATTCACAATACTGAAGACACAGAAAGAACCTTGTGTCTATCAATGGATATGATTAAATAAAGAAAATGTGATATATAGATACAGTGGAATATTATTCAGCCATAAAAAAGGAAATCCTGCCATTAGTGACAATATGGATGAACCTGGCAGATATTACACTCCGTAAAATAAATTGGTCATAGTAAGGTAAATAGTGAGTCCCTTAGATGAAGCATATAAAATAACGAAACTGCTTCAAATGTGGAGGAAAATGGTAGTTGCCAGGGGCTGGAGTAGGGAAAGGTGGGGTGTTACTTTTCAATGGGTATAAAGTTTCAGGTATGCTAGATGAACAAGTTGTAAAGATCTGTACAGCGTAGTGCTTGTGGCTAACAGTTCAGTATCGTACACTTAAAAATTGGTTGAAAGTATATTAAATGTTCTTAGCACAAAAACAAAGCCAAACAGACAGGAGGAAACTTTTAGAGGCGATGGTTTCATGCATGTGTACATAGTTTCATACTCATCATAGTATACATTAATCATGTCCAGTTTTTTGGTACGTCAATTATACCTCAATAAAGCTGTTAAAAAAGAGCAAAAAAAGACAATGCTGAAATTCTGTGCCTGTTTCATTAATGCATTAATGAGGTACATTGCACCCAAAAATGGTGTATATAAAAGAAAATGTCATTGTTGGTATATACTTGTGATTTTTATTTTTTTTCCTTTTCTCTTTAAAGAGAATGTGAGTTTATTTTTTTAAGAGATAAAATAATGTTTTGTAATGGTAAATTTTTTTTTTTTTAAAGATTTTATTTATTTGACAGAGATAGAGACAGCCAGCGAGAGAGGGAACACAAGCAGGGGGAGTGGGAGAGGAAGAAGCAGGCTCATAGCAGAAGAGCCTGATGTGGGGCTCGATCCCAGATCGCCGGGATCACGCCCTGAGCCGAAGGCAGACGCTTAACCGCTGTGCCACCCAGGCGCCCCTGTAATGGTAAATTTTTAATTGCATCTATAGATATAATGACTTTATTAGGCAATTTAAATCTACATTTTATTATAGCTCTGTCTCAGAATAAGTCCACATGTTCCACTATGTTTTTGAATGTATTTTTTGATGACTACAAACAGCTTAAGTTGTGGCATTTCTTTATTTTTACATAAATGAATTAGTAGCTTCAGAATTAAAACAGAATTGCTTTGGATACAATTAATTTTAATAACTTTCTATAAAGACTGTGAGTTTCTCAACAGTCCTGGGCTCTTGGGTATATTAATTATATAAAAGTAACATTGTATCTGTCTCCAGTCTCTCTGGAAAAGGAAAAACTTACTAAAAAATTTCTGACTAAATGTCTGACTTAATTAGCAACCTGACTATAAGTTAGTTACTAAGTTGTATTGGCTATAGGCTTTAGAAGTCCTGAGTCTGAGGCCTTAATATTGTCTTGTGGAAGATCATCACAGTCATCAGGTGACTGATAAGAAGGACAGTAGGTTGCCAATTTGTTAAAGGTCAAGAAGTAGGAAGAAATCGAGTGGGATTTAGAGGATCTCTATATACTAGGAACTAAATTTTCACAATACTGCAAAAACTGAGAATGATAAATTCAGGTTGGCAGGATTTCAGCCACCAGCTGCCTCTTAATGACTTTCCCAGCTGTGATAGTTGTACGATTGAGTTTTAGACTGTATCTTTAATTTTAGGTTGTTCATTTATTGATGTAAAGGTAAATATTTTATCAGACACTTTTTTCCTTTAGTGTATGGGCAATAAATTAGAGTGAATTTCAGGACTACTTGAGCTGGTAAAAAAAAAATTCCTTTCAAGTTTACTCACTTCTTTTATAAATTTGAGCATTTTTTAAGTGTGCCTTGGATTGAAATGGAATGCTTTAAAATATAGTTAATTATAAATGTTAAAAGTCTACTTGTCAGAGAATACAGTTAGTCAAGAACTGTTCATAGATTCAAAGTAGCTCTTGAGTCTGGTTATGGTGAGAGTGGATGATAAGAGAAAGAACACTAGCCAGGTGCCCAGACACTCCCTTTCCCATAGACACAATTGCAAATACAGCCCTACACAGGAAAGATCAGGGGCAAATTCCCTAAAAAACAGTATCACTGGTGAGAAGTGATTGATGGGAACTGTTGGAGCCCAGATTATACCTCCAGAGGTATTCATCTTGAGATACATTTTTATACCTACTCGATAAACTCAGCAGGAGAGACACAAAACTTGGGAATAACTTTAGTCCTTACTACTGAATGTAAATTATCACCAAGGTTCAGATGAAAACAGGAAGGATACCATCCCATGGAGGAAAACAAGGTACATGAGGAGGACAAACATTCTAAAAGACAGAAAAGGACCATCTTTTTTTTTTTTTTAAGATTTTATTTTTTTGACAGAGAGATACACAGTGAGAGAGGGAACACAAGCAGGGGGAGTGGGAGAAGAAGAAGCAGGCTTCCTGCTGAGTAGGGAGCCCGATGCAGGGCTCAATCCCAGGACCCTGGGATCATGACCTGAGCTGAAGACAGATGCTTAATGACTGAGCCACCCAGGTGCCCTAAAAAAGGACCATCTTATACTACTCAAATAATGACTGAACCAAATAGAATGTAAAATAACTTAAGAATTTCCTCCACAAGGTAAAAAGATGATGGTAATGTGAAATAGAAAAACATTCTTAAAAGAAATGAACCAGGGGCATCTGGGCAGCTCAGTTGGTTGAGCGTCTGCCTTCAGCTTCAGTTATGATCCCAGGGTTCTAGGATAGAGCCCTGCATTGGGCTCCTTGCTCAGCGGGTAGTCTTCTTCTCTCTCTGCCTGCCACTCCCCCTGCTTGTGCTTGCTTTCTCTCTCTCTCTCTCTGACCAATAAATAAATAATCTTTAAAAAAAAAAAAGCGAACCAATTGGAATTCTTGCGTGGAAATAAGATAGTCAAGATAAGGACTCATTAGCTGGGTTGAAGAGCCAAATGGATATTTCAGGAAGACTAGTTAAATGGAAAACAAGGTTGAAGAATTTTCTAAGTACTTTGTTCAAAATAAGGACACAGGAATAGAATTATAAACTTCTCTGTATTGTATGGGTTCTAATCTCACTTGTGTGAGATGATACGTCATTGTGGTTTTGATTTGTATTTCCTGATGATGAGTGATGTTGAGGATTTATTCATTTACCCGTAGGCCATTGTGCATCTTCTTTGGATAAAGATCTAAGTCCTTGGACCACTTTTTAAGTCGGACTGTTAGGATCCCCCCCCCCCTACTGGTGAGTTGTAGGAGTTCCTTAAATAATTTGGAGGTTATTCTCTTTTAAGACACAAGGTTTGCAAATAATTTCTGCCATTCCATAGATTGCATTTTTATTTTGTCGATTGCTTCCTTTGCTTTACCGAAGTGTTTAGTTTGATGTAGGTCCCACTTGACTATTTTTGCCTTTGTTGGTTACTGCTTTTAGTGTCCTATCTATAAAACTGTTGCCAACACTAATACCTGAAAACATCAGTGTTTCCTTTTAAGAATTTTGCAGCCTCAGGTCTTACATTTAAGTCTTTAACCCATTTTGAGGTGATTTTTGTGTATGGTATAAGATACTGATCCAAATTCATTACTTCACTTATGGGTATCCAGTTTCCCAGGACCATTTGTTGAAGAGACCGTCTTTTTCCTGTTGTGTGTTCTTGGCACCCTTATCAAAGATACATTGACCATATGTGTGTGGCTTTACTTCTGGGATCTCTGTTCTTTTGTATTGTTCTCTGTTTTTGTCTTTATGCCAGTACCATATTGTTTTGATTACAGTAGCTTTGCGATATCTTATGAAATCAGGTAGCACTTGGCTGAAGCTCATTATAAAATGGTATGAAATGCATTAATTTGGTGGGATGCTTCTCTTACACTCTTGTATGCCTTATTTCAAAGCCTTTCAGTTTAGACACCAGGTTCCACGTACCCGAAATAACTAGAAGACACATGAGGTACTTAAACTATTAAACTAAGAGCTTGTTCAGTATGACAAGATAACTGAAAACTTCACCCTTAATGAAGTAAAACAGTTTTTAAATTTGAATGAATAAACTTCTTTTATTACTATGGGAAAAAATAGGCATATTTTATAGATATTCTCTAAGTAAAATGTCAACATTTGTTATTTTATGATTTTATATATAATTTTTCCTGTTTACTTATTTAATCATAGCCTGTTAACTTTTTTAATTGCAGTACAGTTGAAACATGGTGCATTAGTTTCAGGTGTACAACATCTGTTAATTATTGAGGACATCTTAGAGAATGTAATTCTATTCACCATTGAAAGTGTTAAAGGATCCTTGGTATCTATTGTGCACATCTCATCCTTCATCTTTATTCTTTTGATACAGTTTCACTATTTGAAGTAAAAACAAAAATTAGCTATGTAAATAACAACTGGAAACAATAGGAAAATGTAAAGTATTAGGAGTGTTTAAAAATGAATATTTCCAGTTGTAGAAAAGATAACCATGTAAAAAGAAAATAAGAATGATCACATTTTCACTAACATTTAACACTCATGTTTATAGTTAAGTACTACACATAAACTTAACACCTGGCTATAGGTCTGAGATTGAGATTCTAAATTTCTGGACATAAACTTTGAATCCTATTGCTTCAAACCTCCTTGTAAAATTTCATTTGTCCCATTTTTAACTTTTTTGGTAGAACAGTGTATGTTGGCTTAATGCAATTCACTTCTCTTTCATTCTTAAGAGTCAATGAAAAACATCTCTGGCCAAATTTAAAATTGTCTTTGTTACTAAATCTGTCTCTTTCTCTTCTTATTTCTGTTTGTGTTTGACACTTTTGAATGGCCTGTTACTGCAGAATGCTTCATTTTAATGTGACCAAAACAAAATAAAAAAAAAAAACAAAGAAAAAACCCAAATCAGACTGATTTACACAAAAGTGGAATTCATTGATCCCTATAATAAAAGCAGTGGTAGCATCAGGTCAGGGCATTAGTGTCTCTTTGTCCTGCTTCCTTCCTTTCTTGGCTCCATCTGATGGATCCCAGAGATGGCATGGTGTCTATTAATGTTTACAAAATCACAACAGCTCCCAATGTTGGACAGTTCTCAGATAAAGACATAGAATATTATCATTGGCTTTGACTGTGTCACATGATCATTTATGAATCAATAGAGGTATATAGTCAGATGGCAACACCATCCAAAAAACTGGTCAAAAAATGGTGGTAGGGGGCGCCTGGGTGTCTCAGTCATTAAGCGTCTGCCTTGGGCTCAGGGAGTGATCCCGGCGTTCTGGGATCCAGCCCTGCATCAGGCTCCTCCGCTGAGAGCCTGTGTCTTCCTCTCCCGCTCCCCCTGCTTGTGTTCCCTCTCTCGCTGGCTGCCTCTCTCTCTCTGTCAAATAAATAAATAAAATCTTAAAAAAAAAAAAAAAGTGGTGGTAGGTACCCAGAAGAAATTGTGCACGCTTTTCCAGAACGAGAGAAGTAAATACATGCTGGGTGACAAAATCACCATGTTACCTACACAACTCTTGAAATGTTTCATCTCTTGACTTCTAATGAAGTACAACTCTGCCTTGGTTTTCTTCCATTTTTGGTGTTTCTCATTTTACCTTACGTCTTAACTATAATTCATTTGTCTTACCTTTAAATGCTGGTGTTTTTCAAGGCTCTATTTTAACCACCTTTCTCACTATACCTAGTCTTTATCATCCATTTGCATTTCAGTTACCAATTCTGTGTTATCTTCAATTCTATAAATTCATTCTCATTCATTTCTTGTGTCAGAAGCTCCAGAGCTATGATAACCCACTGATTATTTCTTTTTTTTTTATTATTTATTTATTCGACAGAGAGAGACAGCCAGCGAGAGAGGGAACACAAGCAGGGGGAGTGGGAGAGGAAGAAGCAGGCTCATAGCAGAAGAGCCTGATGTGGGGCTCGATCCCAGATCGCCGGGATCACGCCCTGAGCCGAAGGCAGACGCTTAACCGCTATGCCACCCAGGCGCCCCGCACTGATTATTTCTAATTGAATGATCTCCCACATCAAAACCCCTACACTTTATCAATAGTACTTAGCTACTCAGACTCTTCTATGTACCTGTCTTCATATATTTTCTATAGTTTTTAAAACAGTAACATTACTTACATAGAAGGCCATTCAACACACTCAGTAATCCTCTCCTCTTACACTCCTTGAACTTTGAGGAACTTAATAAAGACTTTAGTTTCTTTTTTCTGGTATTTCTTGGATTTCTTCCACTCCCTTCTTTTTTTTTTTAAAGATTTTATTTATTATTTATTTATTTATTTATTTGAGAAAGGGAGGAGACAGAGAGAGAGACAGAGAAGGGAGAGGCAGAGAGAATCTCAAGCAGACTCTGTGCTGAGCACTGTATAAGTATAAATATATAAATATATTTTGGATACTAATCATTTATCCTTTATGTCATTTGCCAATGTCTTCTTCCATTCTGAGGGTTGCCTTTTAGTTTGTTTTGATTGTTTCTTTCACTGTGCAGAAGCTTTTTATTTTGATGTAGTCCCCAAAGTTTATTTTTGCTTGTGCTTCCATTGCCTCAGGAGACAGATCTTTGAAAAATTTGCTACGGCCGATGTCAGAGAAGTGACTGCCTGTGCTCTCTTGTAGGATTTTTATGGTTTTGGATCTCACATTTAGGTCCTTTAATCTGTTTTGAGTTTATTTTTGTGTATAGCGTAAGAAAGTAGTCCAGTTTCATTCTTTTGTATATAGCTGTCCAGTTTTCCCAGCACTATTTGTTGAAGACTTTTTTCCACTGGATATTCTTTGCTCCATTGTCAAAGATTGACCATATAATTGTGTTTATTTCTGAATTTTCTGTTCTGTTGATCTATGTGTTCATTTTTGTGCCAGCACCATACTGTTTTGATGATTGTAGCTTTGTAGTGTAACTTGGAATCTGGAATTGTGATATCTCCAGTATTGTTCTTTTTTAGGATTGACTGGGCAATTTGTGGTGTTTTGTGGTACCACACAAATTTTAGGGTTATTCTGTTCTAGTTCCGTGACAAATACTGTTGGTGTTTTGATAAGGATTGCCTTACGTCCGTAGATTGCTTTGGGTAGTATAGATGTTTTAACCATATTTGTTCTTCCAATCCATAAGTATGGAATATCTTTCCCTTTGTATTGTCTTGTATTTCTTTCATCAGCGTTTTATAGTTTTCAGAGTACAGGTCTTTCACCTCCTTAGTTAAGTTTATTCCTAGGTATTTTTTTCTTTCTGTTACAATTGTAAATGGGAATGTTTCCTTAACTTCTATTCTACTTCATTATTTATATAGGAATGCAACAGACTTCTGTACATTGATTTTGCATCCTTCTATCTTAACTGAATTCATTTATCAGTTCTAGTAGGTTTTTTGGTAGTGTTTAAAGAGTTTTCTATGTATAGTATCATGTCATCTACAAATAGTGAAAGTTTTACTTCTTCCTTAATGATTTTGGATGCCTTTTATTTCTTTTTGTTGTGGATTGCTGTCACTAGGACTTCCTGTAGTATGCTGAAAGTGGACATTCTTACCTTGTTCCTGATACTAGGAGAAAAGCTCTCAGTTTTGCACCATTCAGTATGGTGTTAGCTGTGGATTTTTCATAGATGACCTTTATTATGTTGAAGTATCTTCCCTCTAAACCTACTTTGTTGAGTGTTTTTATCATGAATGAATGTTGTGCTTTGTCAAATGCTTTTGCTGCTTCTATTGAAATGATCATATGGTTTTTATCCTCTCTTATTGATGTGTTATAACACTTAGATTGATTTGCAAATATTGAACCATCCTTGTATCCCAGGAATAAGTCCCACTTGATAACAGTGAATGATGATTTTTAAAAATATGTTCTTGGATTTGGTTTGCTAACATTTTCTTGAAAACTTTGCATCAGTGTTTATCAGAGATACTGGCTTGTAGTTCTCTCTGTCCCTCTGTCTCTCTTTCTCCAGGGTCTTTATCTTGCTTTGATACCAGGGTA
Source organism: Ursus arctos (assembly GCF_023065955.2). Classification (NCBI taxonomy): domain Eukaryota; kingdom Metazoa; phylum Chordata; class Mammalia; order Carnivora; family Ursidae; genus Ursus; species Ursus arctos. The sequence goes on along the minus strand of NC_079873.1, from coordinate 27,997,454 downwards.
ACGCTGGCAGCATAAAATGAATTTGGATGTTTTTCCTTCCTTTTTTATTTTTTTAAATAGTTTAAGAAGAATATGTATTAACTCCTCTTTTAAATGTTAGGTAGAATTCTCCCATTAAATGTTTGGTAGGATCCTCCCATGAGGCTTTGGTCCTGGACTTTGTTTGTTGGGAGTTTTTTGATTACGGATTTATTTTTATTGCTGGTAATCAGTCTGTTCAAATTTTCTTTTTCTTCCTGATTTAGTTTTGGGAGGTTATATGTTTCCTGGAATTTATCCATTTTTTTCTAGGTTGTCCATATTGTTGGCATAAAATTTTTTATAACATTCTCTTATGATCCTTTCTATATCTGTGGTCTGTTATTTCTCCTCTTTCATCTCTGATTTTATATACTTGAGTCCTTCCCCCCCCTCCTTTTTTTAAAAGATGAGTCTGCCTAAAATTTATTGATTTTGTTGATCTTTTTCAACAAACTGCTTCTGGTTTCATTGATCTGTTCTATTGTTTTTGTTTGTTTCTATTTCATTTATTTCTGCTCCAGTCTTTCTTTCATCCCTTCTACTGATTTGGGGTTTTGCTTGCTCTTTTTCTAGCTCCTTTAGGTGTAGGTTTAGTTGTCTGAGATTTTTGTTGCTTCTTGATGAAGGCCTATATTGCTGTCAACTTTTCTTCTGAGAATTGCTTTTGCTGCATCCCAAAGATTCTGGAATTTTTATTTGTCTCTATGTATTTTTGGATATCTTCTTTGAATATTTGGTTGACTGATTCATTGTTGAGTAGCATATTATTTAACTTCCATGTATTTGTGATATTTCCAGATTTTTTGCTAGTGGTCCATTTCTAGTTTCATAGTGCTGTAGTCAGAAAAGGTGCATATTATGATTTTGATCTTTTTGAAATTGTTGAGACTTGTTTTGTGGCCTAATAAGTGATCTGTTCTGGAAAAGATCCATGTGCACTTGAGAAGAATGTGTATTCTGCTGTTTTAGGATGGAATGTTCTGAATATATGTTAGATCTGTGTGGTCCAGTGTGTCATTCACAGTCACCATTTCCTTGTTGCTTTTCTGTTGGTATGATCTCTGGGGGTGTTAAAGTTCCCTACAATTATTGCATTACTATTGGTTACCTCCTTTATGTTTGTAGTTAGGTGCTTTATGTATTTGGGTGCTCCTATATTGGGTACATAAAGTATTTCCAATTGTTATATCTCTCCATTGGATTATTCCCTTTATGATTATGTCCTTGTCTCTTAGTACTGTCTTTACTTTAAAGTTTATTTTATCTCACATGAGTATTGCTACCCCTGCTTTCCATTTGCATGATAAGTACTACTCCATTTCCTCACTTCCAATCTGCATGTGTCTTTAGGTCTGAAATGAGTCTCTTGTAGGCAGCATATAGATGAGTCTTGCATTTTTTGTCCATTTCATCACCCTGTGTTTTTTGATTGGAGGATTTAATCCATTTACATTCAAAGTAACTTGATAGGTATTCACTTACTACCATTTTGTTACTTATTTTACGTTGTTAGTGTTGGTCTTCTCTGTTTCTTTTCTTTCTGTCTTCTCTCACCATTTGTTTGCATTCTTTAGTGATAGACTTGTATTCCTTTCTCTTCATTTTTGCATATCTTACTGGTTTTTGATTTGTGGTTACCATTTGGTTTTTATGTAACATCTTCAACACATAGCAGTCTACGTTAAGTTGATAGTTCCTTAAATCTGAACCCACTCTTTATCCCCCATCCCGGATTTAGATATACAGTATACTACTTATATCCTTTTATGTTGTGAGTCCCTTGACTGATTTTATAGATATGCTTAATTTTACTGCTTATGTGCTTCCTAGTTTTCTTACTCCTACTTAGGGTTTTTCCTTTCCATTCAGTCTCCTTTAACATTTCTTTAGTGGTCTCAAAGTTTTCTCTTTATCAGTACATTTTGCCATTTTACTTACTATGTGTTTTGGTGTGGACCTCCTGGATTGATTTTATTTATTTATTTATTTATTTATTTATTTATTTATTTTATTGGCAGGGAGGTCTCTCTGTGCCTACTAGATCTGGATTTCTGTTTCCCAGATTTGGGAAGTTTTCAGCTGTTACTTCTTCAAATAAATTTTTGCCCTCTTTTCTCTCTTTCTCCTCGTGGGATCCCTGTAATGTGAATCTTTTTATGCTTGATAGTGTCGCTCAGTTCCCTGCATGTATTTTCATTTTTTATTATTTTTTTTCTGTCTCTTGTTCACCTTCATTGCTTTCCATTAGGTCATCGATCTGTGATTGCTTTCCTCTAGGTCACTGATCCATTCTTCTGCTTCCTCTAGCCTAGTATTTATTCCATCTAGTGTGTTCTTATTTTTTATTTTTTTATTTTCAGTTAGCCAGCACATAGTACATTGTTAGTTTTTGATACAGTGTTCACCAATTCATTAGTTGCATATAACACCCAGTGCTCATCACCACACATGCCCCCGTTAATACCCATCACCCAGATACCCCTTCCTCCCACCCCTCTTCCTTCTACAACCCTCAGTTTGTTTCCCAGAGTCCACAGTCTCTCATGGTTCATTTCCCTCTCTCATTTCTTCCCATTCAATTTTCCCTCCCTTCCCCTGTGTCCTCCGCGCTATTCCTTATATTCCGCATATGAGTGAAACCATATGGTAATTGTCTTTCTCTACTTGGCTTATTTCACTTAGCAAAATCCCATCCAGTTCCATCCATGTCAGTGCAAATGGTGGGTATTCATCCTTTCTGATGGCTGAGTAATGTTCCATTGTATATATGAGCCATATCTTCTTTATCCATTCGTCCATCGAAGGACATCTTGGCTCTGTGTGTTTTTAATTTCATTTTTTGAGTTCTTACACTCTGATTGTTTTTTTGTTTTGTTTTGCTTTGTTTTTTGTGTCTTTGTTGAAGGTCTCACTGAGACCCTCCATTCTTCTCAAATCCAGTGAGTCTCTTTGGGATCATTAAATTCTCCATCACACATACTACTCATTCCCATTTCATTTAGGTCTTTTGCTGTGATTTTTGTCCTGTTCTTTCATTTGGGATGTTTTTCTCTGTATCCTCATTTTGTCTAACTCACTGTGTGTTTCTTTTAGGAAAGTCAGCTACATCTTTTGCTCCTGAAAATAGCAGCCTTAGAGATCCTTTAGTACCCTACCATGAAGTGTTCCCTGTTCCCCATAACCTGTCATTACAGGGATGTCTCCTATGTGTTGCTTGTGCCGTACTATTGGGGCTACACCACTTTTGCTTTCAGTTCTGTCATCTGCAGTGGCCCTCTTTGCCTACTGTGGGCAGGGTTTTGTTTCTGTGTTGTTAGTGGGCAAGTCTGGTGCTGCCTTGGGCTTGAATCAGACCAGACCTTTGCCTGAGATATAGTAGTCCCAAAGTGTGAGAGAACACAGGGGCAGGGCTTGTGGTGCCAGCAAGAATTGCACTGGTGGGAGGAGACCTATAGCTGCCAGGACTGAGGCTGGCTTGGTTGGAGGGGCCAGATCCACAGAGTGTGTGCAGCTGGGGCACACTCTAAGCAAGGGCCATGTGAGTCTGCTACGGGAGAGGACCTGGAGCTGAGGTTTGGCCAGAGGGGGCATTTCTACAGGGGAATATGAGGGTGGGGTACACTGTTAGCAAGCTAGGTAGTGGGTGTTGTCACTGAGCTGGGTCTCGTGTGTTTATGCTGGGAGTGGAGGAGGGAAATGGTGCCCACCATCTCCTTTGTTCCTGGAGAAGTCTCCTAATGATCCCTGCCCATGCAGCACAGGCACTGAGATAAGTAAACTCTCCCTCCTGTATGCCCCAGATGTTTTTCAAACTGCTGCTTCTGTGGTCTATCTCCACAGGGTTGTTTGTTGTGCTTTCCTTTAAAGGGTGGGAGATCCTGTTTACTCCTGCCCTCCCACCTCTCCCAGGAGCCTGCTGATTTTTAACATTCCAGGGTTTAAATCTTGCTGGTTGTACAAACTCAGAAAATTCGGCCCCTCTGGTTTTCAAAGCCAAATGTTAAGGGTTTTGTCTTCCCTTTGTGGGGTCCCTAGTGTGAGAGTCTGTTTCTTTCCCCTCTCAGCCCCAGTGATGTCCACCCCTCCCACGGACAGTCCCCTGGATGAATCCCTGCCTCCTGCAGACAGTCCCCCAGGTACATTGAACTCCTGACTCTTTCTCTGCCCTTTCTGTCCTCTTTCATGTGGCCTTTTCTCTTCATTTAGCTGTGGAGTGTTTGTTTTGCCCATCTTGTAATTTTGGGGGTTATTTACACAGATGTGGCTGTTATCTAGTTGACTCTGTGGGATGATGTGAGCTTAGGGTCCTTCCTTTCCATCATCTTTCCTGGAATTCCAATCAAAGTTTTGTTTTGTTTTTTTAGCTCCTTGTTGTTGTGTAGGCAATGTCCATACAACTTAGCATAGTGCATGATGTCGACTGACCCCAGCAGACTGCTTCAGTCTCAGGTTTCGATGTTATCCAACTCAAATCACATGTTCTTCCTGCCATGCTGTTTGAAGTCTCCTGAATATAACCATCCTATTTCATGCCTGCATCATTATCCATGAACACTGGTTCTAGCTCTCTGAGGTGCCCTTCACCTATTTTTCCCCCCTCAGGTAATGATTACTTACCCTTCAAGCCTCAGTTCAATATTCATACCTTTGAAGAAAACTTGCCAAATACCCGTTATTCCATGTCTGGTTTAGAGGCCTCTTCCATGGTTTTCATACCACTCTGGAAATAGCTCTGACCTTGTCACTCTTGTTTCTAATCATCCATTTATCCATTTGTTCATTCATCCTTTATTTTTTTTTACAAGATTATATTTCTTAGACTAAGGAGAGGTAGCACCTAGCTCATTTCCTAAGTATTAATGATTAAAATAATACACTAATTTTTACAGGTTGTCACAACATAGGAAAATATTTAAGTTTTCTTTTTTAGTGGATTTTCATAGTTACCTGCCTTAAAATTCCTTATCAGTAGCTATTCATAATGTTGTTGATTATTTATCATGTTGATACAGAATATTTGATATTTAAATCTTTTTATTTTACCATGAGCATTTGTATGCTCATTATCCAAACACAGCATTTTATAAATTTCCATTGAAATTACATTTTAAGTTAAATTCTTTTTGGCATCACATGTATCTTAGGTATCTACCTTGCCTCATCCACTCAAAGCAATCTCTTGTGTTATACTCCATATCATGAAAATTATTTTTGTTTTATGTGTGGTCCAGTGAAGCCTTTGACATCATTTTTAAGCCATTTTGTGTATATTAGTGTTCCTATTTTATATCTTTTTGGTATATCTTTATATCATTTTAAACCAGTTTGGTCTATCTAGTCTTCCCATTTTATCTTTTTGGTGTAAGGAAGGCTAGAATTGATACTGAAAAACATAAATTTGGGTCCTGAATATAGCCCTAATTCTCTTTGCAAAGTAATATCTTTATCTCTCTGTGCCCCAGTTGCCTTCTCTCCAGTATTACATTTCGATGATGCTGTGTTCTGTACTTTGTGGTATCAGGATACTTTCATTTTTCTGGGCATGGTGTATACAACATTGAACCAGTGTAAAAGTTGCCACTCTGTTGGGCTTATTCTAAGAGAGAGGGAACATACACAGTACTGTGTGAAAGATAAATGTTGTAATTGTCCTGTAGGTACATCTGCTGTTGGGTTAGGTAAGTATTCTTTAGTCCACAAACATCAGTATTTCTCAAGGACTAAGTGAAAAAAGTTTGTTGATTTTAAGGCTAATACTCTGATCCTCAAAGCAAAATCATCTACACTCTGCTGATTACTTATATGAAAACACATAGGATTCTTAAGTTTACTCATCAAGTGTGTATATAACATATCGTTGTGGTTTAGGCACCTTCAGCCATTTTATTCCAGCAAAATTTAGGGGCTTCTCACTAAGCTGAAAACATAATTCTTGATTTTCCTGTAGATTCTGTGATCTTTAATTGTTATCTTATGTATTACCAGCTGAGTTTGTTGATGGGTAAATTAATTGTACTAATAATGTACTGTATTTTATGTTGGTGATAGTTGAGTCTTCTCAAAATTAAAATTTCAACAAAATATTAAAACATAATACGGAATTAATTAATGCACTGTGCTAAAAGCTTTTTTAATCTTTAATTATCCTATATCTTAAAAAGTTAAACTTATCTACCCTTTTGATTCAGAGGGAAAAAGTAGTTACTGGGAGGGAAAGATATAAGTGAAACATTTTTCCTTCTTAAAAATGTCTTGATAAGAGACAAGAAGCAAATGTAGCAATATACATCTGCAGGGGCACCTGGGTGGCACAGCGGTTAAGCGTGTGCCTTCGGCTCAGGGCGTGATCCCGGCATTCTGGGATCGAGCCCCACATCAGGCTCTTCCGCTATGAGCCTGCTTCTTCCTCTCCCACTCCCCCTGCTTGTGTTCCCTCTCTCGCTGGCTGTCTCTATCTCTGTCGAATAAATAAATAAAATCTTTAAAAAAAAATATACACATCTGCAGGTGGAGACTGAAGTAGTGTGAGGAATTCAAGAAATCCAATCGGCATAATCAACACTATCGTAAATGTGTGGATCATAGCAAGCACATGATCCATAAATGACTTGCATCCTTCTTCTCATAGCATTGCTATAGTCTACCTAACACTTATTTGTCTGGCTGTGTTTGCAGAAAGCAAGCTCTTTTTAATATGAAGCTGAGTGAGACAAATCATAGGGAAAGTATCTTGTGTATACACACAAATCTGTACAAATATTTTAACATAAAAATGTTTAGTAGTTTTGTCTTAGAACATTGAGAGTTGATGGTATTGTAAAGCAAATGTTAGGGTTTTTTTGTAGGTGATGGTAATTTTATTCATTCATGTTTGTCTTCCTTTTTAAATAAATAGTTACCCAGAGTCTCTTCTAAGCTAAGGATATTTCCATGCATACAGAATTATATAGATTAGAGAGTAATAGCAGGGCCGTAGAGGTAAAATATCCCTGGGTTTATATTCCAGCTTGGTCTTTTTTTTTCTTTTTTTTTTTTTTTTAAAGCTGTGTAATCTTAAATGATCTTCTGTGGTCGTTAATTTCTTCCTGTGTTAGGCGGCTGTTGCTGCAGTGATGCCGCATATGGCAATAAGCAATACTCTCAGTGGTTTGTAACAACAGACATCACTGTCTCAGGCCGAGTGTGTTCATTTCTGTTCCGTGGGGCTCCTCCTTCTGAAAAGAGAAGGTATTTGGCAGTGCTTTGGCCAAAAACACATGAGAGAATTAGAAAGAACCCAGCCAAAACATGCAAGACACTGCAAGTTTGTGTTTATATTCTGTTGTCAAAAGAAAGTCACATGGCCAAGCCTGATTTCAAAGAGGCAAGGAAATAGACTTCTCCCATAGAGATTGAGGAGAAGAATGATTATTTCCTAAAAAAATCACCATACCTTACTATAAATTTAAATGTATTAGGCCTCTTGTGAGTTTTTGCAATGTATAAATGAAACAAAATATTAAAACCTGTTTTCAGGGAGGTAGTGTGACCTGACATGAAATTGGAAGAGGTGTAGAATGATCTTTTTCTAACCTAGAAATAAATCATCATGAAGTCATGATGGTGTATATGCTCTGGTTCAGGCAAGAAAAGTAGAGAGTTCACGGAAGGATGTAGAGAGGATACCATAAAATCAGTATTGGTATTTAGAGCTCTAGGGATGAAGACACAGACAAGGCCTGTGTGGGTAAGATCTGTTTATTTTTCTTTTTAAGTGAGTGAATAGGTACATAAAGAAGCAAAGGAACTTGTTCAACAGTATAAAGCTGGCCACTTCTGAGAGAGAACTTTACATAATTTATGATCTGATTCACTGTGGGCTTCATCACTAGGTTATGCCCATTTCCTCTTATTTCTGGTGATCTTCAGAGACCTGCTCTGAATGCTTACTGCACTTGTGAAAATAGGAAGTTTTGCCCTAGATGATAGACTACTATAAGAATTTTGGGGATGACTGGCTGGCTCAGTTGGTTAAGCATCTGCCGTGGGTTCAGGTCATGATCTCATGGTCCTGGGATCGAGCCCTGCCTCAGGCTCCTTGCTCAGCAGGAAGCCTGCTTCTCCCTCTGCCCCCTGCTCCCCCCTGCTTGTGGTCTCGCTCTCTCTCCCTCTGTGACAAATAAATAAAATCTTGAAAAAAAAAAGGAAGAAATGGGGAAAATGGACTAGAACTTAATTCACTGGCCCCGTATGCCTGTATTGTTGTTGTTTTTTTAAATTTTGATGTATACTTGATCAAACATTAATTTGGGGGTGTATGACCTAATGGTTCAATATTTGTATATATTGCAGAATGATCACCACAATAAGTCGATTTAAAATCCATCAGCACACATAGTTAAGTTTTTCTTTTACCGTGATAAAAACTTTTAAGATCTATTCTCTTAGGAACTTGGAAATAAACAGTACAGTATTATTAGCTATAATCAACATGTTGTACATTACATTTCTATGACTTACTTATTTTATAACTGGAATATTGTACATTTTGACCCCCTTCATGTATCCCCCCCCCACCTCTGGCAACAACCAGTCTATACTCTGTAGCTTCGACTTTGGTTGTTTTAATTTTTAGATGGCACATATATGTGGTATCTTACAGTATTTCTTTTTCTCTCTTTGACTTATTTCACTTAGCAAAGGGCCCTCAAGGTCCATCTGTGTTGTCACAAATGGAAAGATTTCATTGTTATATGGCTGAATAAAAATTAATAGTATATAATTTTTATACTACACACACACACACACACACACATGCCACATTTTCTTTATTCATAAGTGAACACTTAGGTGCTTCCACATCTTAGTTACTGCAAATAATACTGCAATGAACATGGGGGTGCAGATATCATTTTGAATCAGTGTTTTTATTTTCTTTGGATAAATACCCAGAAGTAGGATTGCTGGATTATATGGTAGTTCTATTTTTATTTTGGGGAGGGGAACCTCCCTACCGCTTGCCATAGTGGCTGCAACAATTTACATTCCCACCAACAGTGTATGAGGTTTCCCTTTTCTTGACATACTTGCCAACACTTTTTTTTCTTGTCCTTTTGATAATAACTGTTTGAAGAGGTGTGAGATCGTATCTCATTGTGGTTTTGATTTGCATTTTCCTGATGATTAGTGATGTTAAGCCTCTTTTCATGTACCTGTTGGCCGTCTGTATATTGTCTTTGAAAAAAATGTATTTTTGGATTCTCTGCCCACTTTTTAATCAGATTCTTTTGTTGTTGAGTTGCGGGAGTTCTTTATATATTTTGGATATTAACCCCTTATGAGATATTATGTCCATCTGTTTAAAAAATTTCACATCACTAAACCATATTAAATTGCCATTTTTGGCAAGAGGTATTAACACTGGTGATTTTATAATATCCAAACCTAATACATTTCCATTTCACTTTGATAATTTTAATTTTGTGTTAAAGAAAATCCTCTATTACTGAACACAAGCTACAGTTCTGTCTCAATGAGTTACCATAGAAAGGTCCCAGACCTGTTTCATTCAAGTCAGAAATATTTTTTCTTACAATTAGGAGCTATGGTAAAGGTTTATGACATGTTGGAATACTCCTTTTGTGTGAATTTGATTATAAGGAAAACATCACTAAGGAAACAATGGAAGTTTGGGTTATAGTATTTTGATATGTATACATCTTTAAGAAAGCATGCGTATACATGACTATAGGTATATGTGTGTGCCTTTATGTATTCATCTATGTCATTTCAATCAAAACGTTTGTGTGAGGTCTTTCCAGCGGATGTCAGCAATAGTCATCTTTGGAATGGGATATATTTAGAAAGAATGCATTAGGAATATTCTCCTCTTGAAAAGAAGCCTATAGAGGTGGATAGGGGGATGAGCAAAATAAAGGAGTAAAGTTTAAGTTAAAAAAAGCCTATAGATAGGAATGAAGAAAATTGAGTGCAGTTATTTTGTAATTTATAATCAATAGTAATGATGTTTTCTTGAGGAATTTGGAGTTGGCTGCCACAGAAAATTAAAGTGGATTGCATTAAATCATTAAAAATAAAACAGAATAACCTTGTAACTTTTAATATTTTCAGATTAATGTCCATGGATAGTGGCATGGGTTTTTAAACAGATTTCATGTGATCTACCCATTAGCAGTAGTTAAAAACGCTTTATACAAAATTAAAGCTAAATAGGCAAACCATCATGAACTTCAAACTCTGAAGCAAATCTACTTAAACTCAAGATAATAGTATATTCATTTTGGCCTTTCAAGATTCAAATGATTGTCCCTAACTTAAGTTTGGAAGCTTGGAAACATATATTTCAGTCTGTGGTTTTAGTTATACATATACTTTAGTGTTCTTTTCCATTTCAAAATAGTACCATATAGTCTTTTTCTTTTGTAACAGGATTAAAATTTATAAATGGTAAAAGACTTAGAGGACTATAATAACAGAGTTCCTACCTAGTTTCTAGTAGTTGAATATATATGAATATGTGAAGTGTTTGTATACATTTTATTTTTCCAAAAATCTTAGATCCACATCTTGAAAATGGAGTGATAATTAATATTGGAGCATTCTGTTAATTTTCATGTATTCCTTAGGCCTCTAACCTAACTGATGCTATTTTCTTGATATCTTGGTTATTCCTATATTCATTCTTTTCATTTATCTTTTATTTATATTGTAAGCCGTCTTAATGTGTAATTACTCTTATCCTTATAGATAGTGTATTATGTCATTTTGCTATAAGAAATGAGAATGAAAATACTGCATCTCTAGGGATTTTAATGCCATGTCTTACTCTTTGTAAAGTCTGCTTTATCATCTGTGTATTCCTTCTCTATTTTTATCATTCTATTTAAATTTTTAGTATGTAGGCTTATCTCACAAGAGTAATTGAGTGAGTGTCTATTATTGCATGAATCCTATAGCTTATCATCTAGTACTTGACTTACCACATTATTATCCAGTTGATTCATATTCTATAAATAACACAGGAGGATTTTAAGTACTTCCAGGTATGGACCACATCTTTTCTTCTATAGTAACTACACTAGGTAGTCCAGGTATGGACCACATCTTTTCTTTTCTGATAACTATGCTAGCTAGTCTCTGTGCTACTGTTTTTCACATCAGCAATACCAGTGAATCCTCAAAATCATTACTTGGAGTTAAACTGAATTAGTGAGTGGCAGACATGGTATTGAAATGAAGATTAATATTTTTTTAGCTGCTGGATTGTACCTCTTTAGACCTAGTGATGGTCAGTTATGGTCTTACCTGCTTTAATCAACATTCCTGGGCACTGAGGTATGTCAGAATAGGCTGGCAGATTACAAGATTTAGAAGTAAAATCAGGATAATGCTTTAACTTTTACTATTTGCAGCTTTACATCCTTAGATAGTGACATGGATAAACAAGCTTGGGGTATTCAACCAATGCATAGTAGTGAAAACTCCATTTTCTAAAATCATGGTGAGTAGGCAAGCAAGCATGAATCATAGTATTTTTGAATTTAAGAATGCTCAGGTGTGGTTCTGTGATTGGAAATCCCCACTGATTTTTGGGATAAAGATGATGAGGCACATGCTATAATAAATGCCAGGAATCTAAATGGACAGTTGAACAGTACGGAAAGGAGAATAATATGTTCTAGGAGGAGAATCCAGATTGTTCTTCATAAAAGAGTAGAAAGAGAGCATCCTTTAAGGTAGGTAGAGCATGTTAATATGGAATGTAGGAATCTGCTAGTACTAACTGATATTAGGACCCCAGTTTCAGTCCTGGTACTACTCCTCTTTCTGTTTGAAGAGAAGTTCCATGGCAGGACCACAGGTTTGTATGAACCAGAGTACCAGACACATTTACTACACCCTGGATGAGTGAGCAAGTGCTCTATGACAAGCATCAGAATGAAAGGCAGAGTCTTAAACTCCTTTACCTCTGCTGCCAACTCCCCCACCATACGTTGGATCAGATCTGACTTTTTTTTTTAAGATTTTATTTATTTATTTGACAGAGAGACAGCCAGCAAGAGAGGGAACACAAGCAGGAGGAGTGGGAGAGGAAGAAGCAGGTTTCCCAGTGGAGCAGGGAGCCCGATGCGGGGCTCGATCCCAGGACCCTGGGATCATGCCCTGAGCCGAAGGCAGATGCTTAACAACTGAGCCACCCAGGCACCCCAGATCTGATTTTTTAACACGTGGTATCTGTGACATGATTTTTGTGTCCACCATATTGTGATGAGACACATGTTAATTCCCAAGCGTTCTCAAGTCATCATTTTCCCTTAGTTTTTAGAGAAACAGGCCCTTAGGTATTGAATAACCCAATGTCTCAAAGCCAGTCAGTCTCAAAAGTGATACTGTAATTTAGATTTTTCTGTTTCTCTAACACCACAGCTATTCCACTTTTTGAAGCATTGACATGTGACATTATTTAACACGAGGAGTTTTTCCACAGCTCATTTATAAACAAATCTACGTAGCCTGTAGATGGTGTCTTTCATGCCTTTTATGTTGGGAAATCTTCCCTTGGTTTCAAGGGACATTTTATGGCTCTATCCCTATACCATGGTGAAGTACTTGAAGTGAGACCACATGTCTCTTATGGTATTCAACTAGAGTGGGCCTACATGCTACTCTCTTGCAGGCTTCCCTTCACATTCAGGTGAGCATTAGGAGTATATATGTTTGATTGGTAACTTTTTATTCAGGATTGTTTGGTAAGTAACTTTGGACACTGATTTATTTATTAACAAATTATTTTGACTTCATAAAATTAAAATACATTGCTGTCTCTTTGTAAAGTGATACTTGAGGATAAATTCAGTTTGCAGGCAACATTCTCCTTGATTCTGACTCTGAGACTTGAGTTTCTAAAGAATAAATTACTGTATAATTTATTTTGAGGGCCTATGCTTAGAGAATATTAACAAATATTTGCCCTGTTATAGTTTAAATGTTTTTTTTAAATAATGCCTTAGACTGGCAAGAAATCTGTCTAAAATCATTATTTTCTTATGTATAGTGAATTATAATGAATCACACAATGCTTTTCAAGCTATTGAGCAGTAATACAGTATAATCTCCTATAATTCAGTTCAAAATAATATATGCAGCTAATAATATTTATTTATGTAGGGATACAATGAATTAGGGTGTGGACTTGGTGCCTGGCCTCAAAAGCTGAAATGATTGGTAACTTGGTGATTTTCTGTGTACTGTAACTGAGTTTTAGACAAACAGGTGATAGATTTGTGTGTTTTTCAGTTAAAATGTTCAATTTTTCATTTTACAAGAGAATTCCAGTAGGTAAAATAATGTACCTTTTCATAGGGGCATATGGTAACTTAAATGGTTGGGATTTTGTGATAAGGGCTAGGCAATATTCACTTGACCAGGAAGTAGCCAGCAAGCATCTACTGAGCTCTAAGCTAAGGCTGTGGTTTCTCCACACTCTGTTCTTTCCCCCTAGCACTTTTGTCCATGCTCCCAGTCTGTGGTTAGGGAATAGATGTATTACTGTATTTTTAAAAAGGAGGCTAGTCCCCAAAGGTTAAGAACTATTGATTTATGGGTCCATTCAAACTTAATCTATTCACCAATAATGATAATAGTCAATGTAAAATATATTGAGCTATGCATATACTACTTATTAAAATTCTTAGATGTGCATATATTAATGAATGGTACGTTTCAACTTTTTCTTAGTAATGCTCATAAAATTCTATGTTGTAGAAAAGTAGATTGGTCTGCATGAGCCCCAAATTGGAAACTATACTGGAATTTTCCCTTCTGTAGTGCGGTGTATATACATAGTAAATGGCAGGTTGTTTACCATTTTATGTTTGTTTCTTCAGATTAAGGAGCACTGAAACCAGACCATTCAGTTATTTTAGATGTAAGAGATTACAAACGTGGAACACAGTTGTTATTAAGCTATAGTTCACAAAGGTACCAAAATGTATAAGCAGTGTGTCAAAACCCAAGTCTGACAATTATGTCAAGATGCTTCTAATTGGAAGAAAGAAGCCTGAAATACGGAACATAAAGCCAGAACTGGAATTCTTATGATATATTGACATTTTGGTATAATGAGACAAAAGTATTTTGAAAACGGTATTTCCCAGGAATCGTGATAGATGGTCTATTTAGCTCTTATTTCAGTTGCGAGCAAAACGCTGATAATAACAAAACCTAAGCAGGACCTAAAACCATTGAAGTGGTTAAGAAGGGCATATGTGTTCCCTTTAGTCTTGTGACATTTCTCTGTTGGCTTATTGTTTTTGTGCGCTCGTTTAGCACTCAGATGCTTTCTAAGTATTCCCACACACTCAGATATTTATGTATTTGTCTCTTTTGCAGCTGATGATACATAGTAAGCATATCTAAGTAGCCCATACCAATAGTTATTTTTCTTTGTTACATGACTATTTGTCAACTCACTTTATGTTTTTAAATTTATTTCTTTAATTCTAGTATAATTAACATACAGTTTTATATTAGTTTCAGGTGTACAATACAGTGATTGAACAATTCTATACATTACTCAGTGTCAGCAAGATAAGTATACTCTTAGTCCCCTTCACCTATTTTAGGTGCCCCCCACCTACCTCCCCTCTGGCAACCACCAGTTTGTTCTCTTTATTTAAGAGTCTGGGTTTTTTTTTTTCTTTTTTGTATCTGTTTTTCTTTATTGATTTGTTTCTTAAATTCCATGTATGAGTGAAATCACATGGTTTTGGCTTTCTCTGACTGACTTCTTTTAGCGTTATACCTTCTATATCTATGTTGTTAAAATGGCAAGATGTCATTCTGTATTGTGGCTGAGTAATATCCCATTGTGCATCTATAACACATCTTTATCTGTTAACCTATTGGTGAACACTTGGGCTGCTTCCATATCTTGGCTATTGTGAAGAATGCTGCAGTAAACATCAGCGGGCGTATGTCTTTTCAAACTAGTGTTTACTCGCTTTAGACGGTAGGTTAGGAACAGGTTGGTTTCCTCTGTCTTTCAATTCCAGGCTCCATACTGAAGAGTGAGCTCCAATTTGGAACTTAGAAATTTTATGCAGAGGACTAAGAGGAAGAAGATGGGTGGAAATTTGTAATACCTCTAAAAGTTTTTCTTTGGATGTTTCAAAACATTGTGTTTCCTTACCATCCCTTGGCCAAAATAAATCTCATTGGCCAAAACAAGACCAAAGTCAAGAAAGTGAAAAATTAGAACTATTCCTGCATGGAAGTAAAAAGTGAGTAATTTCAAAAAAATAATTTATACCTTATCCTTGTGGTTTCCAGAATTGTTTGATTTATATCTACTTAGTAAGATGAATCTTAAAACAGGCCATGCATTGATTTCTTCCTTGACTAATCCTCATTTAAATAGTAGTAGCAGTAGCAGTAATAAAAATAAAGCAAAGAAAAATAATCAGTAAGTTAAAAAGAAAAAAAACGTTGATAGTAAAAACATTCCACGTATCTGGACCTAAGCGTCACATATCATCTCCTTTCCAGGTGTCAGGAACCAGTCAATAAACAAATAGATACCCTGGGCAGCCCAAAATAGGTGCCACCAAGTTTATTCCCTACATGTGGTGGGTTTTATTTATAAGAAAACAACCGTAGAGTCTCTGCTGAGAACCTGTCTATTCTTACTTCATGTACATTTTTGTGATTAATTTTCCCAGCCTAAATTTTATTAGGAGTACATTAGAAGAAATAAGAAGGACACCAATTTGAATTGACAGCTGGGCTCCTGAAATGAAAAAAAGTATTTGTCTTATTAGTTCTAATGTTTCACCCTTTATTTCTGTACCATTTTCATGTGACTTTATAGATCCCCCCTGAAAGCATGTTCTATTCCCTGCCCCCTTGAGTGTGCACTTACCCGTATGACTTGCATTAGAAACAGAATGAAGCAGTTGTAAAAGTGTGCCATGTCCAAACATAGGCTTTAAATTGCCTTGGTATTTCTGTTTGTTCCCTTTTGCTTTTTCCATCAACATGAAGTGAACTTGTCTCTGCTACCCATTAGTCTAGAAAGGATAAGAGACCCAAGGAACCTAGCTGATGTATTTGATTCTGAACAAGATCGGCGCAAGCCTGGCTAACTTATGTATGCTAATTATTTTATGCCAGTAAGTATTGAGGTATACTTGTATTTTTTTTACTTTAATAGTTAATAATCTTAAGATCATGACAGTAATAGAAAAAAATGCTCCTCGAAACTAGAGCCTCCCTAGTGTTTTACAAAAAGATAATAGTTATTTGGTAAAAGGGGAATCTAAGATCATACATGTTTGAGAATATGTGGGTCAAATAAAATTACATATTACAGACTACTGAGAGACTTTATTAGGTTCTGCTAACCTCAAAGAGTTAGCTGTATTTTTCAAATTGATTTGCTATCAGAAAACTAACATTAATAGAAATAATAGGTAACAAGTAACATCGCCCTAAATGTGGTTTAAGAACTGAAGATTGTCCTGGGTGATTTAGCAGAGTAATTAAAAATCCCATTTGCCCTTGAAAGCATCCTTGTTGAATCCCTCCACATGAGGCTGGAAATGATGCTGTGTCATTGAGAAAAACTAAGAAAACTCAACCAGTTTCAAGATGTATAGTAATAAAAATTTTTATAGACTGGTTTTCTTCATCCCTTTAATGACAAACCAATGCATACAGGGGATAACAGGACACAATGAGAAGACAACAGAGCTGTTTTCTACACAAAATGGTGGCTGAAGTAGAGTGTAGAGTATTTGCTGAGATCTCTGCTGTTTTCACCACTGAATACCTCTTGTCCACAACACAAGCCCTGTCGCTGTATTTGTCAGCCTACCTGATAGACTTTGCCGGGGTTGCAGCATCTCAGTTTGGATAAATAGTTGATGTAATTAATTGGTAAAGTCTTAAAGTATAAAATAGTTTTATATAAAAGTTATTCAGCAACTCACATTCTCGAGTAAATCATACAGTTTTCAACAGTAACCTCTTTACCAATCAGTTGAGTGTTTGAAATCAGATTATTAGAGAAGATAATTAATGACCAATTTATTCTAAGACTGAAAAATTTATTTATTGCCATTTCTGTAGTTACTTAAAATTCAGGTTAAGAAAATGCTCAAAGGATGATAATTAATTGATTTCATTTCTATCTGTTTAAATATCGCAAACCTAGGAATAACATCATTAGATGACATATTACAATAACGAAAATTATAATTAATCCTAGAACCATGGGAAGGTAGAGATATCATATGTGGACAATTTAAACTTATTCCCTGTAAGAAACTTTTTGATTTGCGCAAAAGTACGAGGTAATTAGTGTATTGAAATTAAATTTCATTCCATTGGAAAAGGTTAAAGTAGTATATTTTTATCCTTTGAGTAATTACTGCTCATGTCCTGGCCATTTACCTTTAATCATTTTTATCTCCTTGTACTAATAGAAAAAAAAATTTAATCATCCCCTAAACTCACTGCTTCATATATTCAGTACTGTATGATGTACTGTATAAACTTCTAAGATTACATGAATTACCAGCTTGATCTTAAAATACAATGTATAATTAACTTCCTCTTTGCTTACTCTGGTTAAACTTTTTTGTATTGCTAATTAACGTAGTTGTCTCCGTTCATGTGTATTTACTCAGTGATGGAAGATGCTTTGGTTAGTCTACAGTATCCATGGATACCAGGCAGATCAGGGATTCCAAGCTGAGTAACTTCAGAATTGAAAGTCAACACCTCTTATCCAAACTATCATCATAGAAGTGTTTGCAAAGACATGCCAATGTTAACTTAGCAGATTTAACCTGAAGTGGAGGGAAGACAGTTCAAAAGCTAATTTAACATGGTTTCTCAGAAATTGGTATTTTCTCACTTTTTGGAGAGGTAATTTCATGACAACCTGGAAGAAATGAAAATGGATTTGTCATTATACATATATTTGACAAGATTGCATTGACAATTCTGTCTTATAAAATACAATCTTGAAATCAAAATTTAGAAGAATTCTAAAAATTGCAAGGTATTATAAAGGAATTTTTCTACTTGAAAAGACTGATATATTTAACACTTTGCTTAATTAACTGTAACGATGTGTGTATATACACATAAATGTATTTGTAGATCTCTATTATTATAATAATTAGGTAAATATTTCCTAGAAGTAGAGTGCTTATCTGAATCATAAAACTGTAAGAACTTGACTTATTTTTCTCTCCATGGAATATCCTCACACTTCTTGAAGTTTGAACCTAATTTTCAGAACACTGTATGAGGTATTTGGGGCAAAAACAAGTATCTAGGGAAAGTATGTACATTTTCTCGTACACTCAAACCAATCAGGTATGAAGAAATCTGAAAATTAAAGTCATGCACAGGTTGAAGTTAAGTTGGGAGTGTTTAAATTGAACTATGTTTTCAATAGACTATAGGTAAAGCACTTTTAAGATTTCTCACACTGGCTTAATAACCTCTGAGAATTACAGTATTTTGTCCCATTTATTGACAACTGGTGTTGACAAAAGCAAGTTAAGGTTTTTTCTCCTATTACGGGAGCTAAAATACTGCTTCATGGCATCATTATAAAATCCAGCACTGGCAATAGCTAACCCTGTTAGAGTAGAATAGATAGGTAAGTAGTGCTGGATCCAGGGTGGAATATTACACAGCAAGGAGAGTGAATGGACTACGACTCTGTGTACTGACATGGATGAACTGTACAAACAATACTAACCCAGCTACAACAAAGTAGATGCTTTGTGATTGAGTTTACATAAATTTTATTTTTTTAAGATTTACTTACTCATTTACAATAGAGAGAGAGCATAGGTGCATGTAAGTCGGGGGAGGGGCAGAGGAAGAAGGAGAGAAGCAGACTCTATGCTGAGCACGGAGCCAACCTGGGGCTCGATCCCACCACCCGGAGATCATGACCTGAGTGGAAATCAATAGCCAGACACTCAACCAACTGAGCCACCCAGGGGCCCCTTACATAAATTTTAAGAAAGGCTGCTATGATATTTTGGGGTAAAACACACATAATGTAAAATTCACTAATTTATTTTGAAGGGTACACTTCACTGCCAATAAGCAAATTCATCACGTTGTATAATAATCACCACTAACCATTTCCAGAACTTTTTACTGTTCTAAACAGAAGCTCTATACTCATGAAATAATAAATCATCTAATCCCTTCATGCAGCCCCTAGTAAACTCTACTCTGCTTTTTGGCTTTATGAATTCACCTGTTCTAGGGACCTCATATAAATGGTATCATACAATATTTGACCTTTTGTGTCTGGCTTATTTCACTTAACATAATGTTTACAAGTTTCATCCATGTCATGGCATGTCATCAGAACTTAATTATTTTTATGGCTGAATAATATTTCACTGTGTCTATGTATAAATTAAAACTTTGAGATCTGGTAGGATAAGGCCTCCAACTTTGTTTCTGTGGAGGCCTGAGAACTTGGAGCCTCCTCGTCCACCATTCTGCTGATGTCACTCTGCAAGGGAAATACGGTTTTAAATATCAGCCTCCTGGTTACTTTTGCAGAGTAGTTGTTAAGTTTGAGATTCCATGTATTCCTGGGGTTTCTGTTGTCCTGGTAATGGACTACTTTTTCCCTAAGTGATATTTATGTAGACCTGTCACCCTTGCATTAAATTGTAGAATTGTATACACTTGTGCCATTTTTTTTGTTTACTTCAATGAAAATTTTTTTCAATTAAACTTTTTAATTTTTTTAAGTGGGCTCCATGCCAGCGTGGAGTCCAACATGGGGCCCAAACTCACGACCCTGAGATCATGACCTGAGCTGAAATCACGAGTTGGACGCCCAACTGGCTGAGCCACCCAGGCACCCCAAATGGAACTTCTTTAAAAAGAATTTACCTGTGCAGCAATAAAAAGGAACAAACTAATGATAATGTTTACAATAACATAGATGAATCTGAAAGCATTAGGCTAACTGAAAGGATATAGATACAAAAGGATATATACTATATGATTCAATTTATGTAACATTCTTGAAAAGATAAACTTGGCAGAGTAACCACCAGATCTGTGTCCCTCAAATGTTCAATATTGTCAAGTGGCATACCATCTATAATTACTATTACACTGAAGAGGTTCAGGGCATCAAGTACCAGACTTTAAGAATAGTGAACCCCTGCTTTTATGACCTGCTTTCTATTTCTTTTACCTGTATATTGGTTGCCCCTCTTGTCCTCATAGTAACCTCTCACGGATTCTTAAAGATAAAAGTCTCTTCTTTCTCTGTGATGCTGTCCCTCCCTTCAGGCTCCTGAGTCAGGCAGTACTCACACGCCAGGATCTCCATTTCTGTGCCTAATACCCTACCCCTTGAACCCACACTGCTCTCTTCACACATGCAGGAAGCCGGAGAGCTGGGGAGTTGAAACTCTGGGTTACCTCAGCCCATGATTTTTGCGAGTTCCCTAACAATCCAGGGCAAACAGTCAGAGATGGAAGTTTCACACGTTTTTCAGAATTTCACACAAGAATAATTCCATTCTACTGTGATACCTTGCTTATAGTCCGGTACTTCTGAGTGTCTTTCCCTTTTCTGTATCCATTGCCCCCCTGGTGTTCCCTGTATTTTTCAAATAAACTATGTTTACACACTCTTGTTTTAGGTCTGCTAAGCCATGATAGTACTTAGCATGCATATCCTGTTAACACCAAGTTCTTCTGAGTTAGCGTCAACTGAATTTGTGCTATGTATAGACCCACATTCGTCCTAAGAACATAAAGTCTCTTGTTTCTTCCTTTTTTTTTTTTTTTTTTTTTGCCTTCTAAGCCCCAGAAACAATTTGTTTATAATGGGCACTTGATTTAAAAAGTCCTGATCAGTTAATCTTATGCACCTGAAACTGTTTTTTTTTGTTTGTTTGTTTCTTGTCCTGCTTTATGGAGAGGACACTTGATGTTCAAAGACCAGAAGAAAAATAAGCAAACTTGTTTAAAAGGGCATGTAGAATCTAGGGAGAAGGATGGAAAACAGAAAGGAGTATATTAATTCTGGAGACTAATTTCAACATGAATTTAGATTTTTAGGAATTTTGAAATGCGGTTTCAGATACCTGGATTACACCACTCCCTGAACTGGAGTTTTGATGTGGCTGTAGTCTAAATAGTTAGTAGCCAGATAAAATGCTGAAGTTATCAGGCATCATCCAGGTAGTCCTTTCCTGTCAGGGACAAGTATCTCTGCAGGTGCTCTAACACCACATTCGTGTGAACAACTGGCCTGGGTGTGTTTACACTTTGTAATAAACTGGGAAACTTAAAATTGTATATCACGTTAAGGCAGAAAAAGGATGCCATATAATTTTTTAAAATTTCACTGAGAAGAGTATGAACATTTTTTAAACAATGTTCTTAAAGGGCAATTCACTTCATTTCAATGAAATTAGGTCAAAGATACAAGAGATGTAAATACCAAGAGATTCAGTGAGGCAAAATACTGGTGGGAGAGGCTCTGAAATGAAGAAGTCCTTTTTTCAGGATTCAACTGTTTGATCTTGAGAAAATCAGTGGGTATTGGACAAGTCTGGTGATCTAGGAGGGGGGCAGGGGGGGAATCCATACTCATTCAAGCTGTCCTACATAACACTTCTTAGAATTTGGCTCCTGGTTTTAGAGCTAAGAAAATAAACACATGTGTTTTGTGTCACATGTAGATATGACTTGCAACTGTTTTTGTGTTCTTAAATTTATGAACCGCTGAGTAGCCACATGGAAATAAAAAAGGAAAGTCAAACAGACACACACTTAATTTTTACCATAATGTTGACCAGCTAAATGCTGCTTGTTCAAGCAGTAGAGTTGATACTCTTAAGGTTTGTATTAAATGCAGTTCCAGAAAAAAGTCATTTTATGACTCACCCTTTCTGCTCAATACCATCCCTCCTCCCTACTGTGCGCACACATAAGAACATAATAGTTTAAATGCGGTGTCCTCACATGTGTTCCTAGGTGTAACATAGAAAAACTGATCCATGTTCAAATATGTTTGAGAATGTTATGTATTTAAAAAAAAAATCAAGATTTCCCTGCATAGTTTTCTCCTCCTTTAGTAAGGTTATATCAGGAGGTGGCAAACCCTGGCTAGCATGGGCCAAATTCAGCCAATTATCTGTTTTTATGAATAAAGCTTTAGTGGAACACAGCAATACCTATTTGTTGATAGATGATCTGTGGCTGCTTTCAATTTACAGTGACAGAGCTTGTGACGGAGACTCTATGGCCTTTAAAACTGAAAACATTTACTATCTGGTGCTTTAAAAAAAAAAAAAACTATCTGGCCCTGGGCTTAGAGATAGTATGTAATACGTAATGTAGTAGATATAGTATACAATTCTCATAATTACTTGAGCAGAGAACCCATTCCTCACACATTTTATAGCTTTAATATTCTGTGGAATAGCGTATAGAATATAGTATTCGAGTGTTTGCTCAGCTCTCTGTTTTCCTCTTTATTTTTAAGTGAGATTTGCCAACCATAAACACAAAGTTCTGAGGATATTTTGAAGAAGTGGGAGGAACGTAATGTAGCACTTGTAATAGAAAATACCCTTGGAGATCTCACTGGTTTTTCAACAGTGATATAAAATAATAGCTTGTGGTAATTTCTTAGAGATGAACCCATCAAAAATATCTTTTAAAAATACATTTTATATGTCCAATTTATTTGGTTCTCTTTAAGTTTGCATTGTGATTTTTCATGAGCTGAGCAAAAATAATCCTTGTTGCACAGAGAGATAATAGTTGCTCTCAATGTGCTTAAATTACTATTTTTATATTAAACAAAAGATATACCTGTAGAATACATGTTTATCTTGATACTCGATCAATTTTACCTTACATTTTATTTTTTGTGCCAAACGTTCTGTAAATTAGAATGAATTACAGAAAAAGAAGTAAAAATTTAACTTTTACTATTGTTTTAGCTAATAAAATTTAACTATCATTTTGAAGAAATAGCTTATTAAGAATGAGTTTTCCCGGGGCACCTGTATGGCTCAGTCATTAAGCATCTGCCTTCAGCTCAGGGCGTGATCCCAGAGTGCTGGGATCGAGCCCCATATCAGGCTCCTCCACTGGGAGCCTGCTTCTTCCTCTCCCACTCCCCTTGCTTGTGTTCCCTCTCTCGCTGGCTGTCTCTCTCTGTCAAATAAATAAATAAAATCTTAAAAAAAAAATGAGTTTTCCCTTGTTGAAAACAGAAGGGAAATACATTTAGATTGCTTAATGTTTTCCTTACTAAAATATTGTTGAAAAAATAGCATATATATATATATATATATATATATATATATTTGCATTTTAGATAATTAAGAAGAAAAAGAAAACCAGTCTTAGAGGTTTTAAGACCTATATATCATTCCTTTTTCTTATGGAGGTAGAATTGAAATAACATGGTTTCGGGTGTATGATGGAAGGATTCAATGTGTATATGTATGGCAAAAATGATCAAAAAAGTCCAGTGAACATCCATCATCATACACTGTTACAATGTTTTTCTTGTGATAAGAACTTTCAAGAGGCACTCTCCTACTTTCAAGTATGCAATACAGTATTATTAACTATAGTTACCATGCTGCATATTATTTCCTTTGACTTATTTTATATCTGGAAGCTTATAACTTTTGATCCCCTTCACCCATTTTGCCCCACACCTTGGGCAGCCGTCAGTTTATTCTCTCTACCCATGAGCTCAATTTTTGTTGTTTTTTTTACGTTCCACACATAAGTGAGATCATATGGTATTTACCTTTGTCTGAGTTGCATGTAACATAATGCCCTCAAGGTCCATCCATGCATCCATGTTGTTGCAGATCTCAAGATTTCATTCTTTATAATGGCTGAATAATAACTGAATGGAGATACATGCACACACACATTTTCTTTATTCATCAATCAGTGGGTGTTTAGGTTGTTTCTATGTCTTTTCTTTTTTTAAATGAAATGTGTTTGTTTCATAACGCTCTTCTCCCATGTTAAAGTGTAAATACTCTTCTAGATCAGAACGTATTTTTCAATGTTTTTAATAGGATTCTTCAATAGTGTTAATTATGCGTCAAACACTGTGCTGCGTGGTTTATATAATTGATGTAAACGTTGAGTTCTAGTATTATTTCCATTTCATAGATGGGACTATTAAAGCTGAGAAGTTAAGAAAAGTATACAGTGACTTAGAGCTGCTATGTGGTATGGCTGGGAATCAGACATAAGTCTGTGGGACTCTTAACCACAATGTTGTACTCCCTCTTTATTAATACTCCATTGGGTGAATGTATTGTAATCAAACGAATACAGTAATGTTGGACAATTCAGTTTTAAAATTGTCCCTATTGGAAATATGAGTATGTTAAATCTCTGTGATCTCTGAGCTCATGCATAAGCTAAAATAAATTTGTTTGGGATTCATAGAAAATGCATACTTTGAAGGCTTGACAAATACTACCAAATTGCATTCTGAGCACCATCCACCAGTTTTTGTACCTTCTTCCTCCATATTATGCCCAGCATTAGATATGTTTGATAGAGGAAAACAGACCTCTCATTACATCTGCATGTTCTTGGTAAGTAATTAGAGTGAGCATATTTTTGATATTACCATTTATACTTAAAATTCTCTCTTTGTTTTGTTTTCTGAGTTATTTTTTTCAACTTGATCAGTATGAGGTCTTTGTATAATAAAATTGTTGTGGTTTTCCTTTATGTATATATATATTTACATAGTTTTTTAATATTTTGTATGTGATACTTCTGTTTTTATTTTTTAATGTGCACAAGTTTTATGTAGTTAAATCCATTCATCACTTTGTTTTGTGGAACTTCCTTTTGGTGACATTATCATGAAATAGTTCCCTACTGTTAAGATTTTTAAAAAAAAAAATTCTCATCCACACGTTACTGTAATATTTTCATAGATTCATTACTTACATTAAAATCCTTAATTAATATGTATTTTAACACCACAACTGGTTTATGTAGGTTTGTTTTTTCCCTAAATGGGTAAAATTTATTAAATAATTACTGTGTTCCCCACTGATAGTAAATGCCATATTTATCATGTACTAACTCTATTTTGTTATCCTGAATATATGTATCTTGGTATTCAAAAATGAATCCTTTTGCTTAATTTTTTATTCATTTAGCCAACATCGTAAACTGATTTCTGTATCTCAGGCACTGTAGTTGGACTAGTGAATTTGAAAGAAAAGGAAGCATGTGACTAAAAGGGAGCATATTACTATCTAGTTTGTTAGACAAATGAGTTGAGAACAGTAATTATTGGGGCGCCTGGGTGGCTCAGTCATTAAGCATCTGCCTTTGGCTCAGGTCATGATCCCAGAGTCTTGGGATGGAGCTCCGCATAGGGCTCCCTGCTCAGCAGGAAGCCTGCTTCTCCCTCTCCCACTCCCCCTGCTTGTGTTCCCTCTCTCACTGTCTCTCTCTCTGTGTGTCAAATAAAATCTTTAAAAAAAAAGAACCATAATTATTATTTTTTAAAGAATTTACTTATTTGAGAGACAGTGAGCGAGAGAAAGGGTACAGGCAGAGGGGAGGGAGAAGACTCCCTGCTGAGCAGGGAGCATGTTGTGGGGCTCCATTCCAGGATCCTGGGATCACGACCTGAGCTGAAGGCAGAAACTTAACTGGCTGAGCCACCCAGGTGCCCCGAACACAGTAATGAATGCTATAATAGAGGTAAACTATGATACAGGTAAGAGGATGCCATCTTACTGGCAGTTTGTAAGGTGTTCTAAAGACTTAGGGGAATTGATGAACCATATGGCAAGGTGGAAATGGCATTTCTGGAAGAAGGAATGGCATATGTGAAGACATGGATGTTTGAAATAGCAGTCTTCACCCATGGAGCTACAAATAACTATGTGTATATCTGGAGCAATGTCTATGTGAGTGTGGAGTTTTTAAGGGAGAATTAGAGTAGATGAGGCAGAACAGGGACAGGACAGTGAATAATTGTGTTTGGTAAGTGCTTTATCTTGAAATTCTGAGGAAGCCATTGAGTTTTTCCGCCCAAAGGATTTATATAATAATAACTTTTTAGAAAGGTTAATTTGGAAAAGGGGCGGGGCTCCCACCACCATGGCGTCTCATAGGGTCCTTGGCATTTTCCTCCTCTATGCTCTCCCCCTCTTGTATCTGGAGCTCTGGCATGCGATCCCCAACCTAGGAGTTAAAGATCTATTGTTGCTGTGTGGCCAGGTTTTCTTACTGCTTGCTGTTTAATTATTTCTGTGACTACCTCACGGCTTAATTCATTTAAATCGTCCCAGGTGTATCTGAAAGAAGAAGAGAAGAATGAGAAAAGGCAAAAACTTGTCAGAAAAAAATAAGAGGCACAGGGTGAAAATACCTGCAGAAACATAGAGAATGTTCTAAAACCTCACCAGGAAATGAAACTGAGAAAACTTAAAGAGTGTGTTTATCAGGTGACAGGTGAAAACTAGAAGTTAAGTGGTGGCCATGAACTTGGGGCTGATGAAGATTTGGTGCTTGAAAATGAGAGTCAGACGTCTTTTAAAACACAAGCAGAGAAACAGCAAAGAAAGGGAACTTGCCTAAGACCTTAACCAAAATTTCACTGTCTGTTGAGCAGCTCACGCAGAAAGAGCTTCTTGATCTACCTGAAGAACCTCCTGAAACAGCCGAACAAGTAGGTACTGTTGCTCTACGGTGTCCAAATGGGAGTGTCCTGAGAAGATTTTTTAAGTCTTGCAGTTCACAGGTCTCATTTCACTGGGTGATGAAAATCGGGTACCACACATCCCTATACAGCTTTTCTACTTCCTTTCCCAAAAGACCTCTGGAAGTGGAGGAAGGCTGGTCACTGCAGAACATAGGAATAACTGTGGATATTGTACTCAATGTGGAAGAGAAAGAGCAGAGCAACTAATTAAGAAAGGAGAACTACCTGTTCTCCATAAAATCAGTGATGCCATGACCTTACAGGACAACAAAGGATTCACATTAAAATTATGCCATACTTTGAATGAGCTCAAGGCAGCAAACCCTATAATGTTGAGATCCCTGGGAACATATGGATATAAAGGATTAGAAAAGGGTTGCTCTCCGCATATGATAGTTTCTGAAATGTGCCATCTTATAATGTACCAAATGAGTTTAAAACTAGATAAAAATGTGCCCAGAAAGGCACTCGATGATTTGTATTTCTTTCCTCTCTGATACCATTTATCACTATGTTGAAAAAGTCTTATGACTTTGTTTTCTGCCTTTTCAGTCCACCTTGCCACACTGAACATTGCACAATTCAAACTCTTTAAAGTCTATTAAATAGGAATGGTTTTTTCTGTATTTCTAGAAATTAAACTTTGAAGGTATTTCAAAGGTCTTTAATGTTTTAAAGTTCATTTTGATACATGATAAAGGGTTAGTGTCCAAAATATATAAAGAACTTAGAAAACTCAACACCCCAAAAAACAAATAATCCAGTTAAAAATGGGCAGAAGACGTGAACAGACATTTCTTCAAAGACCTACGCATGACTCACAGACACAAGAAAAGATGCTCATCATCACTCATCATCAGGAAAATGCAAAGCAGAACTACAGTGAGGTATCACCTCATACCTGTCAGAATGGCTAGAATCAAAAATACAAACAGGTGTTGGTGAGAATGTGGAGAAAAAAGAACCCTCTTGCACTGTTGGTGGGATGCACACTGGTGCAGCCACTGTGGAAAACAGTATGGAGAGTCCTCAAAACGTTAAAAATAAATTACCCTCTGATCCAGCAATATACTGCTAGGTATTTACCCAAATCGTATAAGATTTGGTACGAATTTGGGTAAATTTGGGTAAATTAGGGTAAATTAGTGTACAAGAACACTAATTCAAAGGGACACATGCACCCCTATGTTTAAAGCAACATTATTTGCAATAGCCAAGGTATGGAAATGGCCCAAGTGTCTATCAATTGATGAATGGATAAAGAAGGGGTGGCGCTATATATATATATATATATATATATATATATATATATATATATATATTCTATTTCTATAAATATTCTATTTTATATGTATCTATATCTATATATCCATCCATCCATGCAATGGAATATTATTCAGCCCTAAAAAAGAATGAAATCTTACAGTTTGCAAATGAGATGGATAGAGCAAGAGAGTGTAATGTGAAGCAAATTAAGTCATAGAAAGACAAACATCATATGATTTCACTCATGTGGAATTTAAGAAACAAACTAGCAAAGGGAAAAAAGACAAACCAAAAAGCAGACTATTAATTATAGAGAACAAACTGATGGTTGCTGGAGGGGAAGTAGGTGGGGGATGGGTGAAATAGGTGATGTGGATTAAGGAGTGTACTTGTGATGAGCACTGGGTGATTAAAATAAAAAGTTTTTAAAAAAAGGTTAATTTGGCAGTAGAATGGAGGTTGGATTGTAAGGGTCTGGTTTGTATGTATTAAGAAGTATATTAGGATTCTCCAGAGAAACAGAACCAATGATATATTTTATATGTATTTATTAGTGCTTCACACATGAAAGTGTTCTTCCTTGCTTGCTTATTTCCTTATCCTCTTCCTTCATTTTGTGCAAAACAAATACACTTAGAGTCTACTGTAGAGACCTGGCGCTGTTCTAGATTGAGCGTATCAGTTGTCAGCAACAACCTAAGACAGAAATCCATGTTGTTAGGAAGCTTGCATGCATATAGAGTGAGACAGACATTTGCTAAAAAATAGAGATGGTATCTCAAGTATTAATAAGTACTATAGGGAAAAATAAAGCACTCAGGGTGAAAAGGGGCTCCAGGGTGATGAGGGTCCTATAAATTTTAGAGAAGTTCCATTTCACGAAGGTTTTATTTAGCTACTGACATAAGCAAGTACCTGATGGCAGTGAAGTAGAGAATTGTACAGAGATCAGATGAGAGAACTTTCTATGTAGAGAGAACAGCAAGTGAAAAAAGAATCTAATGGAGGAGCAAGCTTGCTGGGTTCAAGGAGCAACAAGAAGGTCTTTGTGCTTGTACCAGGAGGCAAGGGGAAAGGGGAAAAAATGACATCAGGAGGTAATAGGAGGCCAGGTACTTTGGGGCTTTGGGTGGACATTGTAAAGATTTTGACTTTTGTTCTGATTCAATGGAGAAATCATTGGAGATTTAAAGGAGTGACATGATCAGCCTTGGTTTTTCAAGAATAACCCTGGACACTGGGTTAAGAAAAGATGAAAAGGGACAAGGGAAGAATCAGTAAGTCTAGTTAGATGGCTGTTGCAGAAACTAGACAATCCCTGATGGTAGCTTAGAAGAGGGTAGTAATGGAGCTGGAGAAAATTTCTTTAGAGTTGAGATAGGCTTTTCTGTTAGCCGAATGCAGCTTTTCCTATAGAATTCAGGACCCATGCTTTAGAACATCAGTTTGGCATTGGGTAGGTTTTTGGCTGATTTTCTCAGTTCATCAATATATTATCAATCCTTTCAAATGCTGTAGGTCTTTCAACCACGTGAATCATAATAAATTGAGTCATAGTAAACATTTGTGTTTTCAGTATATCTGAAAACTTTGAAGTTAAACAGTTATCTGGAAAAGGTACAAAGCTATAGCCACTTTGTATTTGCAAAATGATTCAACAAAAATTCCTAGCTCTTCTTAGAGTAGATTGACAAGTGAACTCTTAGGGAGTTCCTTTTGGTGTTTGAGTTCCTGGGTAGGAATCGGTAAAGATCAGGGAGCTCTTATGAAAGGAAAACACTCACCACCCAATCAAGACCTCTCACTGTGAGTGGGACCCAACATCCTCCTTCCACTTGTCTAATTTAAAAATACACTATTGATCTCTCAAGTAGGCCTGTCTCAACACTGTTCTCTGTACCTTCAGTTTTTTTATTCTGGCTTTATTGAGATATAATTGGAATGTAACACTGTGCATTGTGTAAGCTATAGTGTGTTGACTTGAAGCATTTATATGTTCTCAAGGCCAGCCTGGTTATGTTCTTTCTTACTGGAAGTCTTCCCCTGCATCACATTTAATCCCTATGCTGACTTTGAGTTACCCATCATTTTGTTTCCCTTTCTTAGAGTAGTCAACAGTAATGTACAAAATAATTATTATGTGCCCGATGTGAAAGATACATAAAGGTCATGTTTCCTTCCCTTCCAGTGAAGGACATAAACTTTGAAAAAGAAAGTTATAAACATAATGATGAAGATACCCAGAGTGTTCTGGTGGAAAATCAAGGGCAGAAACCTAGCCTGACCTGAGGAGGAGTGGTGGAACATCACATTGTTGCTGGGAGAATTATAATCTAATCAGAGAGAGAGGCGATAAAGAGGACGTAGGCGTATTGTGGTTGAGATGATTGTGGTGAATCCTCTTGGGAGTACTGTAAACCCCCCCACCCCCGCCCAGGATCTCCTCTAAGAAAAATACATTTAAATGCATAAAATAAAATACAAAGGACTATAAAAGAAATTATACACTAATAGAATATTAAAACAAACCCTAATACAGTGATACATGTGCTTTTGTTGTATTATATAACTGAATCTTGCCACTCAGATTTAATAACTCATAATTTTGTAGCCTATGTGTTGTATCTATGAGGTTGATAATGATAAAACTGCAGTCACTGCTATTACAAAGGTATGTTGTCTACATTCATAATTGAAAGAAGTGTTTGAGGTTAATATAAATAAAGATGTAAATTTTATCCATCTAAGTTTACAGATCCCTCCCCTGCATCTCTTACCTAGCTTTACATAGAATTTATATAATGGATTTAAGGTAAGGTAGGCTGCAGGTGGGTAGAGAGAAACTAATGTGTACTTAGTCCTGCAGGATGATGATGAAGCCCTAAAGGTTTTCCAGAAACTCTAGCATATGATGCCCTTTCCTGTCATTGAGTTCATTTTTTTTTTCTTTTACTTGCCCCACCAGATTTAAGATTTAGGTCATAACGGACTCTCTAAGGAGGGATAAGAAAAAGGAAGAAAGGAAGGAAACTTCTGGAGGAAATAGATACAGATTTTGTATGTCAATCATACCTCAATAAAGTGTTTTTTAAGGAAATCTTATTGTAGCTACATAAATGTCAACAAGGAGCACTGTATGGTGGGGCGCCTGAGTGGCTCAGTCAGTGAAGCGTCTACCTTCAGCTCAGGTCATGATCCCGGGTCCTGGGATGGAGTCCTGCATTGGGCTCCCTGCTCAGTGAGGAGTGCGCTTCTCCCTCTCCTTCTCCCCTCCCTTCTGTTCATGTTCTCTTGCATGTGCATGCTCTCCCTCTCAGAATAAATAAATCTTTTCTAAAAAAATAAAAAAAATAATGGACTCTCTAATTTTTCATCTAATTTTTAGGCCTTGCCTTGTTAATAAGATGGTAACCTTAAACCCTTGCTTGCTACTGAAAGTGTGGTTTAGGGACTGGTAGCCTTGGTGTCACCAGGAGTTATTAGAGTGCAGAATCTCAGGCTTTGTTCTAAATCTATGGTATCAGAATATAAAAGTTGATAAGATCACTAGGTGATTTTTATGAACATTGAGGATTGAGAAACACTGGTCTAAGAGGCAGGGTTTCTGAATTAGAGTCCGTTTGCTTCCTCATAAGACTCTTAGAAAATTTAGTCACGTAATCTTTCAATACATACTTAGTTTGACAATTAAACCAAAATTACAGTCATTTTATGTAGGAAGTGCAAACTTTCCTCTCAGATTTAGAAGTAAAGGGTATATAAATCACATTAACAATCCTAAAGTGATCTTTAAAGCAGTGGACGGTTTTGCTGGGTCAATGTATCACTCTGAGCAAATAGACTTACCATAAATGGCCTGCCATTCAAATGGACACCTTAAAACCATGCATCTATCAACTGGCATGAAATCTTAACTGCTAATGTGTATATCCTACCTACATTAAGATAACAGATCATAAATTAAGAGTGTGCAGTTTCTCATTTCTTTATCGTTGTGAGGCATATTGTTCACATAAACTTTTAATCATTCAATAAAATGAGTGGCTGGAGAAGGCATATGCAATAATACTCCATCATGGCATTCAGTCCCTGGCAATGGCTTTGGATTCTTTTGAAATGTTTTATTAGGTGTTTAAGTAAAAGGGAAGTAAAGAGTAACTACGGAATTGTGGCTTTTAAAAATTGCTGAATATTTCTAATAACACTTTTCATGAAGCATGTGATTCCTGATTCCTGAATTGTAAGGTAAGGTTAACTAAGTTTCGGACAAAATATTGTCATTTAATGTCACCCAGTGTATGTAATAAAGTCATTGGAGCCAAATTGGTTGGGCTGAGGCTTCGAGTAGGTTGGGAAGAGGCAGAAGTTGGGCTGATGAAAGGGTGAGAACTGGAGGTTGCTTGGAGAGAGCTAAATGTTTCCCTTGTTAATTTCCGAGTTGTATGGAATTACTGTTTTCAAGATAAAAGCCTCTTGATATTTATTCTGTAAGACAGTATATTTGAAATTTTCTCTTTTATTTAAAACTATTCAGTGACTGTAAAAAAAAAACCCTTCAGATAGTTGAAATTGTTAATATTACTTTGGTTAAGAAAAAATTTTTTAAAAAAGGTGGGAACACATTTTATAATAAGTGAGAAGTGGTGTTCTTAGGAAAATAACATATACTAAAAGAGAAATGCTTTCAGCTCTTCCTGATTAAAAAAAAATCAAATCATAAGAATGGTGAAAAATCTGTACATTCCACTTATAGCCTTTAAAAATCATGTCTGCAAAAAGCTTGAGGTTTTACTACATTAACTTAAAAATATTTTATCACCTGATCATTTCAATTAAAAAATCTAGTTTTCAGATTAGCTCTTTGCATATATGTGGAGAATTTTATTGCACATATAAATCATGTGAATTTTTTTCATTTTATGTGTATTTAGGAAAACAATATTTAAATTTCAAGTGCTTAATTCCTTATAATATTTTGCATCGTAAATATTCCTAACCAAGGATAGATATACTATTAGCAAACAATATCAGTTTTCCTAGTTTTATATATATTTTAAAGACTTTATCTACTTATGTGAGAGAGAGAGAGAGACAGGGAGAGAGAGCAAGATGGGGAAGGAGCAGAAGTAGAAGCAGACTCCCTACTGAGCAGAGAACCCTACCAGGGGCTTGATCCCAGGACCCCGGGATCATGACCAGAGGTGAGAGCAGATGCTTAACCAACCGAGCGACCCAGGTGCTCTCCCCTAGTTTTATATTTTGAGATGCTTCTTTCTTACAAAAGAGTTCAATTTGTTATATTTATAATGTGGCAATGTAGCTTTCTTTTTTGTGGTGGGGGGGGGCAATGTAGCTTTCAATTTCCAATGCTTTTGAACCAAATCAAATGAAATTAATTTTGCCAAACTTCTTTAGAGCAATAATCATCTCAGTACATTATTTAAATAACTTAATTAAAGGTACACTGTATTTAGAATATACTCCATTTGAAGGCAAATATTTAAATACTTTATAAAGAGGGGGCATCTTTTTATTTTTGTTAGTTTTTTTAAAGCTCTTATTTAAATCCCAGTTAGTGAACATACAGTGTAATATCAGTTTCAGGTGTACAACAGAGTGATTCAGCACTTCCATACAACACCTGGTGCTCATCACAAGTGCCCTCCTTACTCCCCATCACCTATTTCACCCATCCCCCCACCCACCTCCCCTCTGGTAACCATCAGTTTGTTCTCTAGAGTTAAGACTCTGTTTCTTTGTCCCTCTCTCTTTTTTCCCTTTGCTT
The DNA here is from genome assembly GCF_023065955.2 of Ursus arctos. Classification (NCBI taxonomy): domain Eukaryota; kingdom Metazoa; phylum Chordata; class Mammalia; order Carnivora; family Ursidae; genus Ursus; species Ursus arctos. The sequence continues at coordinate 27,963,588 of NC_079873.1, read as the reverse complement.
ATTCATTTTGTTTCTTAAATTTCACACGAGTGAAATCATATGGTATTTGTCTTTCCCTGACTGAATTATTTCACTTAGCAGAATATTCTCTAGCTCCATCCATGTCCTTGCAAATGGCAAGATTTTATTCCTTTTTATAGCTAATACTCTGGTTTATGTGTGTATGTGTACACCAAATCTTTATCTGTTCATCAGTTGATGGACAGTTGGGGTGTTTCCATAATTTTGCTGTTGTAAATAATGCTGCTGCAAGCATTGGAGTGTGTGTATCCCTTCGAACTAGTATTTTTGTATTCTTTGCGTAAATACTCAGGAGTACAATTACTGGGTCACAGGGAAGCTCTATTTTTAACTTTTTGAAGAACCTCCGTACTGTTCTCCAGAGTGGCTGCACCTGTTTGCATCTCCACCAGCAGTGCAAGAGGGTTCCCCTTTCTCCACATTCTCAACAACACCCATTGTTTCTTGTGTTGTTGATTTTAGCCATTCTGACAGGTTTGAGGTGATAACCTCCTTGTAGTTTTGATTTGTCTTTCCCCAATGATCAGTAATGTTGAGCTTCTTTTCATGTGTCTGTTGGCCATCTTAGGTGTTCTTTGGAGAAATGTCTATTCATGTCTTCTGCCCATTTTTTAATGGATTATTCATTTTTTGTGTGTTGTTTGATATATTCTTTATAAATTTGGATACTAACCCTTTATCACATATGTCATTTGCAAATAGCTTCTCCCATTCCATAGGATGCCTTTTGGTTTTATTGTTTCCTTTGCTGTGCAGAAGCTTTTTATTTTGGTGTGGTCCCAATAGTTCATTTTTGCTTTTGCTTCCCTTGCCTCAGTAGACACATCTAGAAAGAGGTTTCTGTGGCCAGTGTCAGAGAGGTTATTGCCTGTGTTCTTCTCTAGGATTTTTATGGTTTCAGGTCTCACATTTAGGTCTTCCTTTCATTTTGCATTTATTTTTTTGCATGGTGTAAGAAAGTGGTCCAGTTCATTCTTCTGCATGTTGCTATCCAGTTTTCCCAGCACCATTTGTTGAAGAGACTGTCTTTTTTCCATTGGGTGTTCTTTCCTGCTTTGTTGAAGATAAGTTGACTATATAGCTGCAAGTTCTTTTCTGGGCTTTCTATTCTTTCCACAGATCCATGTATCTATTTTCATGCCAGTACCATACCTTTTTTGTTCACTACAGCTTTGTATTATACCTTGAAGTCTGGAGTTGGGATGCCTCTAGCTTTTCTTTATCAAGGTTGCTTTGGCTATTCGGGGTCTTTTGTTGTTCCCTACAATTTTAGAATTGTTTGTTCTAGGTCTGTAAAAAATGCTGGTGGTATTTTGATAGGGATTGCATTAAATGTGTAGATTGCTTTGGGTAGTATGGATATTTTGACAATATTCTTCCAATCCATGAGCATTGAATGTCTTTCCATTTGTTTGTGTCATCTTCAATTTCTTTCATCAGTGTTTTATAGTTTTTACAGTACAGGTGTTTAACCTCTTTCATTAGGTTTATTCCTAGGTTTATCTGAATGTTTTTGGTGCAGTTGTAAATAGGATTATTTCCTTGATTTCTGTTTCTCCTGCTTCATTACTGTATAGAAATGCAACAGATTGCTGTATGTTGATTTGTGTCCTGCAACTTTACTGAATTCATTTATCAGCTCTGGCAGGTTTTTGGTTCAGTCTTACAGTTTTGTGTGTGTGTGTGTGTGTGTGTGTGTGTGTGTGTGTATTTGTTTCTGTTGTCTGATTGCTGTGGCTAGGACTTCCAGTACTGTGTTGAATATATGTGCTGAGAGTGGATATTCTTGTCTTGTTTGTGACCTTAAGGGAAAGGCTCTCAGTGTTTCTCCATTGAGGATGATGTTAGCTGTGGGTTTCTTTTTAAGATAAAGAAATCAAAAAACAAAAAGGGATTACTCCACAGTAATACAGTCAGCTATGCTGAAAATGAAATGTCTATCTCCTGAGGGTAAAAGCATATTCACTAAATGAGTGCTTCTAAAATAGTTACTAGGATAATAATGTCAAAAGAATTCCAAAATGAATGTCTCTGTAAAAAAAAAAAAAGAAGTTATATAAAACAAAGGTATGTTAGCTCATGAGCTGCTGCTGATGGGCAGAATCCTCGTTTTGAGCAAGTACAGTGGTGGTATTCATTAGTATTTTTTAACACTTTTATTAAGGTGTGATTTACATGCCATAAAGTTTATTCACATGTGTACAATTCAGTGATTTTTTTAGTAAGTTGACCAAGTTATACAGCCATCAACACTATAAAGTTTTAATATACTTCCATAATTAATGTTGCACTGTATGCTAGCTAACTGGAAATTAAATAAAAACTTTTTTAAAAAGGAAATAAAGAAAAACCTTCCATCACCACATTAAGATCTCTTATGCCAATTCATAGTTAATCCGCTTTTCCACCCTAAATTGTGGGCACTCATGTACTTACTCTCTCTATAGACTTGCCTTTTTTGAACATGTCATATAAGTGGATTCATAAACTGTGTGGTCTTTAGTGGCTGGCTATTTTACTTAGGGTGTTATTTTCAAGCTTCCTTCTGTTGTAGCATGTGCTGTACCTCATTCTTGCTATGCTGAACACTGTCTCACCTCCTGGATATATCTCAGCTTTGCTTATCCATTCACCGGTCAATGGATGCCTAGGTTGGTTTGATTTCTTGGTTGTGAGGAAGAATGCTGCTGTAACTAATATTTAAACAGATGTGGCTGTGGTGGTGACGACTGGCAGAAACTGAGAACATCTATTAATGATGCTACTGAATGTAAAGAGGGAGGAATCACTTTGGTAAGGATGAAGAGGTATGACAGTTGATGGACAGGGTAGTGTGACTAGAAGAATATAGTTGGTTAATTGTAGCTAGTGAAGGTTTACTTTTGTACTTGGAAAGTACAAGTCAATACATTATTTCAAAAAATATTTACTAGGTACCTACTCTGTGTCAGAGTCCGAGCGTAGAAATTATGGTGGGATAATCGGATGCAGGGAAATGATCAAACTAGCAAAAACAAATCCGAACGCTGTATCTAGGAACCACAGGGTTTTTTTTTTTTTTTAAGGGAAACACTGCTGAGAAGTTAAAATTAATGGAAGCAAATAATTCATACTTTGCTTGCAAGATAGACACTTCTGATAGGTTTTCTCCTCTTTCAGAAAATGTGTGCTCCTCAGTATTTGGGTAAGTATCTACTTGAGGTTCTCTAGGGAGTCACTTTTACAGGAATGGCTCATGTAGATCCTGTAATACAGTTGTCAATTCTGTTATTTACAATAAAACAATCCTAAAATATGCTCTAATGCTTATTTAATCAATTTATCAGGCAGCTTGTGTTACCTTGTAGGCTTTAAATATGACTCTTTCTTCCTAATATGAGAAAAGCTAAATGACTATCCCAATAATAGAACATGATAATGTACTTTATTGATAATTTGATTTTCAGATGATTCATTAAGCTCTTCAGGTTACTTTGTAGCTAAGCAACAGGCCTATAGAAAGACACCTGATTTACTCAAGAGGGAGAAATATGAATGCCTACTCCGATCTTGATGATTTTCTGAAATTATTTTGAACTTTCCTGAATGGTTCCCCTCCAAATGCATCCCAGAGAACACTAGGTCCATTAAATGTCCATGAAGAAATAGAAATTCCTTGGTTAAGTAAGTTTGGAATATGTTGCATGGTATACCCTATTGGAAATTCACAGTGTATATTAAAAATTCTGAGAAATACTTCTGGGAGGAAGAATGTGAAACTGATCATTTTTCGGTATTTTCCAAACGTGTCTTAAAACACCCCTCTATTTTTACGTATACCAATAAATATCCTATGGAAGTAGTAACTTGTGGAAGACCCATGGTAAATGCCAGTCTAGATGATGAGGTATTAGAGGAACATAATGCAGTCTGAATGTTATTCCTGGGTCTGTTAAAAGATCTGTGGAGATGAAGGGAGGAAAAATGGGAAAAGCCCTATCCCTTCTCTCTCTTGGTGAACAAGCCGGGCGAGCCAGGACAGTCTGGGTCTCCTGTGTAATCAGCTGTGAGCTCAGAAAGCATAGCTTTTGGGATCTGCTTAATTTCTTACATTTATATTCCCCCATTTTGGAAAAGATTCTCTGTTGACTGGAGTATTAATCTCTTAGTGCTGGAATTGTGCTCCATGATTTTTAATCCTGACTCCTTAATCTTCTAGTTGTGAGACTTTGAGCAAGTTATTTGATCATCTAATCCTGTATTTACGCGTCTGTAACATGAACATGCTGGGGATGCATACCTCATAGGGCTGTTGTAAGAATCCAATGAGATAATGATTGACTCAGAAAGGTACCTGGTACATAGTGAGTTCTCAAATATTTATAGCTGTCATTATGTGCTCTCATAGAAATGGCTACACGTTCTGTTTACAGTGATTAATTGTATCACCTGTGGTCCTCGTTGAAATTCATGTAAGACCTGCCCTACCTTTAAAACGGAAAACCAAACAAAAACAAATTCATTCATATCCATTACCATGGCATAGCGATATCTTTCCCTTAGTAAACTAGATTGATTTTTCTTGCTCTTGTCATACTCACTGTATACTTTCTCCCTCCGCATCCCCCCCCCCCCCGCCCCACGCTGCCTTGTGTTCCCACCTAAATAGTGAGTTCTTTAGGTCCTGGGAACAAATCTTAGGCAACTTTGAAACAATATGTAGCATAATCCCCACTATGTAAAAGGTACTCACCATGTATCTTTTTTTTTTTTTTTTAAGATTTTATTTACTAATTTGAGAGAGAGCTCGAAGTAGCGGGCAGGGGCAGAGGGAATGGGAGAACCAGGCTCCCCACTGAGCAGGGAGCCCGACACAGGGCTTGATCCCAGGACCCCAGGATCAGGAACTGAGCTGAAGGCAGACGCTTAACCAACTGAGCCACCCAGGCGCCCCTCACCATGTATATTAAATAAATTGGGGGAGGAGATACCATGTGCTAATCTACTGCTTTTCTTTACGTTTTTAAACTGGTGTTCTTAGCAGCAGTTGCCAAAAGAATGAAAGTAACCCCACTTCTGTGGGTCTGTTTTGGGGAAAGAAAATAGTAGATATTATCCTGAAGTAAGTATAACTATAATACGTAGAATGCCACCTTTAGGCTGGCATTTCATCAGAGTAAGATAATTGAGGGAGAGAGAGTGGCAAAGTGCCTAGTGATACAAACTGGGAAGCTAATGAACCAAAGTGGCTTTTCTGCTGTTTTCTTGAAGTATAAAATTAGAGGCCGTGTAGTGTACAGCTTGTAATCTTAATATCCATGGTGATTTTCTTGGATACAAACTATCCATAAATTTTCTTATATATAATAATAGCAATAAAAGTGATAATATAACAGTTATGGTTTATCATAGCTAAACCAGAATACCTGGCTAGCCACTTGAGAACACATTAATCCAATGAAGGGTATTGGTACATTGGATAATAATACTTCACTTTGCGGACTAAGCAACTCTCCTTTTTCAGCAAATCTATTAGTGTTCTTAGAGATAAAATTTATGTTAGAACACTTGCATAAGCATAATAAATAGATTATGAGGAGTTCTTCCTGTTTGCCAACAATTTGCCAAGTGCTTTATATGCATAGCCTTAATCAATGCCTAAATACCTTAAAAGGCAAATATTACTCCATTTTCAGATTAAATAATAGAAGTTTAGAGAAGTAACTCCTCCAAAGTCCTCCAGGTAATAAGTGGCAAAGCTACAATCTGAACCTGTATCTGCCTAAACAAACACCAGTGATGCCCTCGACTGTATTTCAATTACTATCCAAACAGGCAAAATTTTGACATGGAGAGAAGGCTGGGTAGAAGAAGATACAGAAGGCATAGGCTCTTTGCCTGGCTTCAAAACCTACTGTCTTTGTGACCTTGGAATAGTAGCCTATGTGTTCTGAGCTTCAATTTCTATACCTATAAATTGGAGGTAATACAACCCATCTTATATATCGAATAGGGCTCTTAGAAAGGAAGTTAATAATTCTATGTATATGGTTGTGCATTTTATATTATGAAACTCGCAAAATTTGTTTTTAAACCTTCTTTTACTGCTGTAATTCTGCTTTCTGCCATATGAAAGAAATTTCAAGGAAGATTAATACTAGTATTAATAAATGCCTAATATTTAGTGAGCAGCTAGTATGTTCCTGGCCCTATCATAATGATCTCAACAACCAGTTTAAGTTGATCTATTCACCAGGTAAGACAAAGACGTGGGATGTGGAGGGAGAAGGTAACAAACCCTGAGTTACAAGAGTAAGGGTATGACAGTAACCCAGGCAATACAGCCCCGTGTTTGTCAAGACCCTCTACCGCCAGTCTAGATAAAGTAGGTTATGTGTTGGATTGGAATGATGTTTGTCATTAAGGGACCCTTACATAAGTCCAACCACATAGATTCTGCAGTTCTGACCTCCTTGGAAGGCCAGACTTTCTTGGGGAAGGTGAAGTTTTTTTCTTCACATGCAGTTACTTCAAAAGCTATTTGTTTGAAATTAATTTCAGAAAGATAAATATATACTGAATAAAAATGGATGTTCTCCAACACGGAGGCACACAAATATGAGTGAGAAAAATGGAAACGCTTATCAAATAAACCTTGTGGCCTTTGTAACTGAGACTTAGCAATCACTACTCCTATTGTTTTAAATTTACCATTATCATCCCTCTATTTTCCCTCAGGTAGCTGTAGTACAGTCCACCTGGTAAACCAAACGGGGAAATTCAGAATCCTCTTAAGCTTACTTTTCTCTTCCCTCACCTTTGCCACTCAGATTGCCAACCAATCTTCTTAAGCTATTAATTAAGTGACTCCCAGATCTAGCCTCTTGGTACTACATCCTCTGTAGCTGTCACTCAGAAAGCAGTATAAACTTACTAAATGGATTCCAGCTTCCAGATCGTTCTCACATCGTCTTCAGTGCCATGAGGGTTACTATCCCCGAAGCAGACAAACTCTCCATGTCTGCTTCAATCTCTCTCTCTTGTCTATTGTTGTCAGGATAAAATCCAAACTCCTTATCATGGCATGCAAAGTTTTTTTGTATTCTAGTCACACGCTTTCCTCAACTTCTTTTGCAGCCCCCTTCACAAATCTGGTGGTTGTGAAGATGTCCTCCTCATCTAAACACCGTGCCTCTGAACACCTACCTCTAAGCATCTATTCCTGCTCTTCTTTCTGCCTATAATTCCCTTCTCTCTCTGGCAAGCTCCAGTTTATCTTTTAAAACCAAACTCAAACTTTACCACCTCTGAAAGCTTTACCTAGGGTACAATAAAAAGCCTTGACTCAATGCCTCCACGGGCAGATGGTCACTCTCTCTTCTGAGCTTCTATGGCATTATATTTTTATATATACTTTTTATTTTAGAGTAATTTTAGATGTTTAGAAAACTTAGAAAGCTAGTACAGACAGTTCCCATATACCTCATATTCACTCTCTCCTGTAACTTCTTTCATTATTGGGATACATTTGTCACAAATAACAAGACACTATACATTATTATTATTATTATTATTATTATTATTATTATTATTATTATTAACTAAAGTCCATATTTTATTCAGATTTTTCTCAGTTGTGGCCACTTTTCTTTGTTCTAGGATTCCATACAAGATATCACATTACATTTAATTCTTACATTTTCTTAGACTTCTTTTGGCTGTGGCAGTTTCTCAGACTTATCTTTCATTATCTTGACAACTTTGAAGAGTACTGGTCAGGTAGGTGTTATGTAGAATTTTTCTAAATTGAGATTTGTCTGATGCTTTTCTCGGTTAGACTAGGATCGTGGGTTTTTTGGGCTATGTCACAGAGCTGAAGTGCCATTCTCATTACATAATACCAAGAGTACCTTCTGTCATCATGACTTACCCTGATGGTGTTGATCTTGATCCCCTTGCTGAGGTAGTGTTTGTCCGGTTTCTCCACTGCAACGTTACTCTTTTTACCCTTTTCCATAGTCAGAGATGAAATATGTTCCATAATTTTTGGAATTCTTCTGTATGGGATATTTCTCTATTCTTCCTCTTTTATTTGGTCATTTATTTATATAATTCTGGAGTCATAGATGTATGTTATGTATTTGTTTATACAGTTGACCCTTGAACAGCATGGATTTGAGCTGCATGGGTCCACTTTTATGGAGATTTTTTTAATATATAGAAATACAGTACAATACTGTAAGTGTATTTTCTTTTCCTTATGATTTTCTTAATATTTTCTTTAGTTTACTTTTATTGTATTAATATAACATATAATACATACAGTATACAAAATATGTGCTAACAGTTTATGTTATTGTTAAGGCTTCGTTTTAGCAGGAGACTATTAGTAGTAAAGTTTTAAGGGAGTCACAAGTTACATGTGGATTTTCTACTGTGGGAGGAGTCATTATTCAAGGGTCAACCACGATCTAATACCTATTTTTTATTGCCCAAATTATTCAAGTTTTGGCTGTTGGAAGTTCTTTTACTTTGTCCCTGTATCCCTTTGACATGCCCACATCTGTGTGTGTGTGTGTGTGTGTGTGTGTGTGTGTGTGTGTGTGTGTGACAACACTTCTTTACTTTTTGTTTCCAGGCTCATCTTTAATATTCCCCACCTCAGTCATACCTAGAATAAGACATTTCTCTAAGAGACCCTTATTCCCTTTATTGAAGAAAGGCATTAGAAATCAAGTTCTGGGTACTGGGACCCAATATTATATCTTTGTGTCTATTATGTAGCCCACATCAAATTAATTTTATTTTTCTCTCCCATTAGACTGATGCCTACAAAGTTCATATTCTCTTACACAAGAATAAATCCTGTAAAGTATGTAACCTTGCATTCTTCTTTAATTATTTGATAGATTTATAGTGTTTCTCCGTGCAATTACATTGTAAAATCATTGTGTTGAAGTATTTCATGTATGTCTTACTGGGCCCTGCATCAGTCAGTTATGTTTTATGATTCTGGGACTGAATTCTATGTTTTTACCTTTCCCAAATTCTTTTCTTGCAGCAAAATTTATCTTTCCTGTACTTACCTCTTCTACTCACAGCTGTAAGGGATTAAAATCGAAACTTTAACAAGGGACTAGTCCTTTGAACTATAGCCCGGCACATAATATACTTTTGCCTTGTTATGGTGTAAAGAATACAGAATAGGACTACAATTCATTTTAGTGAATTTAGTGATTTTAGTGAAAATCACCCATTTGTTTACTCATTTGTAATACTCAACACTTAAGAACTTGCTCTTGAAAAGCAGGGGATGTATTAGTTCACAAAACTGATAACCGAATTCAGTCAAGGCTGGACATAGTGCTTCAAATGATAGGAAAATCTTCCTGTGTGGCTCTCATCTTTACTTACACTGATTATCTTTGTACATTGTCATTTCTCCTCTTGCCTTCCGTTATATTCTTTAAATCTCTAATACATCGTATTCCCTCTTGTACTATAGCCATATTTCTACTAATACTATTCAATGACCAAACAGCTCCCTGGGGCATATTTGGTATCTCTGATTTACTGGTGTATCTTCCTTGAAGTGACAAAAATTACTTTTAGCTTCTGTATAATTTCCATTTTCTCAAACTTTGAAAGAAAAAAGTAGCTCTCAAACAAACCCTGACCCTAATTATTTACCTCCCCCCCACCCCAGAAATCAGTGAATATATCCAAGGTGTTGAGTACCCTGCTCAGAGTGGGGCATTTGGATATCCCTGTAGGTGAATGCGCTTGAGCCGTATCTTGTTATGCAGTACTGGCAACTGATTCAAATCACAGTCTCATGCATATTTTGGGTTACGTTTGGTGGCTCATTTTAGTTAGTGCATCCATGTTGTTTCCTATGACGAATTTCCAAATAAAGTATTTGTAATTCTTTTTTCTTTCAACACAGACTCTTTACAACATAAGCTAAAATACCTGTTTTCTATGGCTTTGACACAAACCATCCTAACACTTGGCTTCAGGGCAACATTTATTTCTCCTATCCCTGCAGGGTTTAGCTCTTCGAAGTTGGAATCATTTGGGCAGCTCTGCACCTTCGAAGTGGGCTTCTTCACTGATTTGAAGGTCACTTGGCTATGGTTTTAACTAGGCTGGCCTTGATGATTTGGATGATTTAGTTCTGCTCTCATCTTCCAGCAAGTAAGCCTGGTCATGTTTCACATCAGTGGTAGAGACACAAGAGAGCGCGAGCCCCATGTGCAAGTTTGTTTTAAGCCTGTGCTTATACTGTGTTTGATACTATCCAGTTTGTCAAAGCAAGTCTCATAGTTGAGTGGAAGGTCATTTGACAGGGCGTGTTATCCTGCTCATGACTGCAGGGAAATGCAGAGTTACATAGCAAATGGTGTGGGCACGAGGAAGGGGTAATGAATCTTGGCTACTCGTGGAACCTACTACAACCAGGTGCTGTAGAATTGGAATAAAGAATCAGATCCATGACATGTCTTCAGAAAGCTGATTGTTGAGCAGGGGAATAATATAAATATTGCAGGAGAGAATATGATGTATCATTAAAGTTACGAAGTAAAATTGGAGGAAGAAAGGGAAATCATGCCTAATTGGAAACAAAGACTTCCGGAGAAAATGACATTTGGGTTTATTTGTAGTTACACAATCAGAAGTTGGGCGATTAATAATATAAAATATATGTCCATGTTTAGAGTACTAATCCATTTAAACACAAAAACTTGATTATTTGGCTTCACATATTTTACTTAGATATCTTGAAAAAGTGAATAAAATAATCTAACTGCTAGTAGACCTTCTTTAGTAAATAAAATATTCTTAGAAAAATAACCTTTAGATGTACCATTTCATAGTTTGTTATAACCTGTTAGTAACATTAGTAAGAAATGAAGAGTACTTACAGTCAGTGGGTAATTAATCTTTATGAATTTTGACACAGATTTCTTTCTTGGGAAAAAAGTATGTGTACATTTTAGACTTGTATCTGTTTGCCCTTCTGTGAGCCAGAAACCTCTATTTTACAGTTTCATGGAACTATAAAGCTTATCCTGAACATTTTGTGGGCACTTATGGGGCCTCCTTTTGGTACTCAACATCCTAGTAGAAATCAAATATCAAAGAAGTGGGAAATATGTTCACATTCTTTTAAGTCTGAGTGCTTTTAGTTGAAGGAGTTAAGATGAAAACACCCATTAAAATGTCTGCAAAACTAAGTAATATTTCACTCTGAGCTCTCCCTGGGAACATTTCCTTTCTTGTGTGTGATTTTCTGTCCTATTTCCAGATATCTGAAGACTGAGATGTGACTTTAATGGAGACAAATTCCTCATTCCCCTCCCCAACATGTAGTTTCTTTCTTAAATTAGGTGAGACTATTTCTAGTCAGAGACTTTAGTCTTGAATCTGAAGGTGGGATTTCATGTATGTGTACTGCAAAGAATACATGCTAAGAGAGACCTGAAGAGGAATGTGTGATGTAACAGAGTCCAGTAAGGATAAGCCTTCCTTAAGTGGAATCCGTGGGTGGAATCCCCCAGGAAGTAGTGTTACCATAAATTTCACACAGTACCACTGTGGAAGTATCCTAAATGAACTGTTTCTCAAAAAAAAAAAAAAAAAAAAAAAAATCGCCAAATAGCAGAAGAGGAAGCCTGATGTGTATCTTTATTGTGCATGAAACTTTATATTTTTAATGTTCCTTAATCTATAGAAAAACAGCAAAACCCTTCTGGAATGATTAGATTATAGATGGTGTACTTCAAAAGATGCAGAAAATAACATGTAAAGTGGCCTTTTGCCTAATTTTAAAATACCTGTTCACTTTGAGAAAAGCAGCCATAATAGGCATACATAGATGGTGGAATGTTTTTTTCCTGTAATTTCTTTCTTCCCATTTGAGAAATGTTAAATTGTGTTAGTTTTAGATAGAACATGATTCTTCCGTATATACAGGTGACATCTTTAATACAAATTTTGCTCTAAATACCTTACATGTTCAGAAAAGCTATAAGAATTTGGAGAACATGTTACTGATTACTACCTTTAAAAGAACAACTAGCCACAATAGCCAAAGTATGGAAAGAGATCAGAAATTCATTGATAGCTGAATGGATAAAGAAGATGTGATGTTTATATATACAATGGAGTATCACTCAACCATCAAAAAGAATGATATCTTGCCACTTACAATGACATGGATGGAACTAGAGGTGTATTGTGCTAAGTGTAATAAGTCAGACAAAGACAAAGACCACATGATTTCACTCATGTGGAATTTAAGAAGCATAACAGGTGAACATAGGGGAAGGGAAGGAAAAATAAAATAGGAGGAAAACAGGGAGGGAAACCATAAGGAACTCTGAACTACAGGACACAAACTGAGGGTTGCTTGAGGGGCGGTGGGTGGGAGGATGGGTCGTTGGGTGATGGCATTAAGGGAGCACTTGATGGAATGAGCACTGGGTGTTATATGCAACTGATGAATTGCTAAATTCTACCTCTGAAACTAAAAAAAACTAAAATAATTTTTATGCATTAAAAATTTTTTAAGAAGGAAGACTAGATGCAACTTTATATTTCTTTCTGCCCTTTCACACATGACTTAAGGAAAACTGAAGGTGAACCTGAGCTGAGTGAAGTGTGAAGATAATAAATATCTTCTGTCCTTTATTTTCATTGCAGGAGATCATTGTTCATTACCTCAGAAATACTTCTGTACTCTCCATTCCTTTGTTTTCTGGCTAGAAATAACAGAATTTCAGGAAAATCTGAAGGCATGGAAAATGCCCTCCCTACTTTTGTGGGAAGGAACAAATGCCAGCAAGTATGTAAGAGAGATACGTGGAGGAAAAATTTTTTAAAATTTAATACATTTCTTTGCATTTTTTCAGCCTAAAGCTACTTGGTTATTTTTCACAGCACAAAAGGAAGTGCTTATGATTTGGTTTGCTAAATTTCTATGGTATGCATTTTATATATAAAATCATTACAAATGTAGTTGTTACGGGAACATTGTTGTAGACAGAGTTGGAGTCTGCTGATTTTTCAACAATCTACAACTTTATTTTTTGCCAATTTAAGAAAAGCAGGCTAGAACTGCGAGTGAAGAACCCATCGATATTGCAAAACAAAGAACATTCCTATGTTTCCTGGACTTGCTGCCCTTAACAATGCAGAATGCCTCTTTTCAGAAAACAAAAAATGCATTATAGAGTGGCAGACAGACTAAACTGATTTCATATGAATTTTATAATGAAAATATATCTAATTATTTTCCTTCTTTTGTTAATACCATAAACAGTTTCTTCTTCTCATGTTTTTATTTTTAATCATCTTTCACAGACTGTTGATAACTAAGTGTTGGGACAAACTTCTTCATCTGCTCATAGTGTCCTTTCCTTGCTCATGATATCAGTATGCCTTCTAATACAAAAATATATTTTTATGTTATAGTAGATAGTTATTGTTTAATAGAGAAAAATGGTTTTTGTTTTAAAAATGAACTATTTCTCTGGGGGGAGACTGTGTTGGTCAGGACTGATAGTTTCCACAATAGAAACCATGCTAGCTAGTTAAAATGGAAGAGGGATTAATGAAAACATACTAGATATTTTCTGGGTGGTTCCTGGGTGGGATTGTTGAACGTGAGAGGAACAGGGCAGAGAGGCTTTGAGGATGTGTAGTATGGGACAGTATCCAAATTATGATTCAGTTTGTTTCACTGGAGAACTTTCTATGGGGTTGTCCATTGATGCTCTAGCTTCAGAGGAGGCTACAAAGTAATTTGCTTCAATGTTGAGAGGATGGGAGTCATGTATGAAGTTCCTCAATTGGGGAGGTTTGCTTAAGGGCTGATGGACAGCTACTTTGTGACAAATCACCGCAAAAAGACAAACTAAAAAAGTACAGTACAGTAGGGAATACCATACGGTTCTAAAAGCCGAGTTTGTAATACACTGCATTCTAAGAACACATAGTTTCTCACAGAAAATACTGTTAACAGAGACACAAAGATATCTGGGGAGAGCACATCCTGGCATGTGTAGTGTTTGATACGTAACAACCCATGAAAGCAGAGCTGAAATTACTCAGATACTCTTACCCCACTCATTGACTTAAAGTGCTATCTAAAGAAAGGTGGCATCATCATCATCACCCAGGAGCTTGTTAGAAATGTGGAATTCTACCTCAGTCACGAGAACATGAATTTTAAAAAGCTAACTAGGTGATTGATTGAGATGTGGGGCAGCGCTGCTCCATTCGATACTACCGTTGAGTAGTAGACCGTTTTCACCAACTCCTGCATGTAAATCACATACTTCAGCCAGAGATGCTCTACATCTATAGTTTAAATGGAGTCAGGATTACCGGAACTGTACTCCTCAAGGGCTCTGCTTGTTCCTTGGAGTGGCCCAGAGCATCTAAGAACTCCTACAGTTTCACAATGCACCGTATTAAATAAAAACACCTTTCCTAGTGTTAGAACTTTCAGGATAAGTCTACCTCAGGTCTACAAAATCATGGTGGTAAACTTCCGATTGAGACCCTCATTGATCTAGAAGATGTGTTCATCCACCTACATTTCAGCTTTCAGTTAAAGACAGAGTAATGTCAACATTCTGTTGGACAGTTAGTGAGACCGAGAGCGTTCCTGAGGTTGCCGAACAGTATTTCTGGATGTCTTCCACTGCTCCATAGAGAAGGATGGATAGAGAAAAGAAAAAAAAAGCAGTCTGGTGTCCGTGAGAAAGTCTCAAAGGTTTAAGAAACTAATACATTTTAAATATCCAAAAATAAAACTTGTGGAAAGATGAATCATTTCAAATGATACATAAACCTGGGTTCCATGAGTAAATTTAAAAATGTTACACAGAGGTCCTGTATTGAAAATATAATCATGCAAAATGTAAGTGGAGAGTAAAAGAAATTTCCACAAAATTAAGACTGGAAGGAAGCTAACAACATAATAGTGAAATTAAGGACTATGTTGAGTGCTTATAACAAAAATAACACCAGAGAAAATTGAATCTGTAGAAGATAAAATTGAGGAACTAATCCTTTAGCAATGCAGACAAAAAAGGAATATAAACCTGAAAGTAATGTGGGGGAGAAAAAAAACTCAGAATGTTTCATTGTACAGTTGTTTTTGTCCGAGACAAAAGCACAGCCTGAAGAAAGGAAGACTAAATTGGAGCTGAAAAACAAAAAAACAAAAAACAAAAAAACAAAAAACAAAAAAAAACAAAAAACAAAACAAAACAAAAAACAAAAAAACAAAACCTGTTCCGTAATGTTTTGAGGAATTACCCTGGTTTTTTAAAAATTTTAATTTCTGCAAACATCTAATTAGAACAAATAACAATAAATGTGTACTTGAGGACAAAAAGCAGCAGATCTTAGACTTCTGTAACAGAAACACCAGAGAACATTGGAGCAGCGTCTGAAGTTTAATTGGTAAATAATCATAAAATTGGTTATCTGTTTGTAAAGGCTGTAACTTTGTCAGATAGTTAGTGACTCAACAACTATAGAATCAATCTAGAAAAATCATAATGCATTGAAGTTGATTACAAGATAAGTCAAAGTGAGTGTCCTTGTAAAAAAAAAATTACACTAATCAATGCCTTTAATAAAATATTCCACACCAATCAGAAGCTAAAATATTATGCAACAGTGATACTGAGAAATTTGTTTAGCTAATTGGTAAAATATTAGGCCTTTTCTATTAGACCTTTTTTTTTTATACCAAAATCATTTTTAAACAGATTAGTAGAGAAAAAAGAATTTCTGCTACATAAAACGGAAGAGAGTGTATATAAAATTTGAGGCATGGGGCCCTTGGATGGCTCAGTCAGTTGAGTTGTTGAACGTCTGACCCTTGATTTCTGCTCAGGTCATGATGTCAGGGTCCTGGGATCTGTCCTCATGGGGCTTGGCATTTGGGCGAGTCTGCTTGTCCCCCTCCCTTCCCGTCTGCTCCTCCCCTCCCGCACTCACTCTCTTCCGCTCTCTCTCTAAAATAGATAAATAAAATCTTAAAAAAAAATTGAGGCCAACAAAATGGAATTTATTCCAGGAAAATTATTTTAGAAGTCAAAAATAGGACAAAATTTGAAAAACTATTTTTGAATGCAAAGCACATGATGTGTATATATGTACATATAATCAGTAAGAAAATCAATGTTTAATAAAGCAATCAGATACCAATTTTCTCTTATAAAGAATGTTAATAGGTGCCACCTTTACAGAAAAAAAAAATTGAGTAATAGATGTATAAGTGCTCAAGAATTCAAATTATAGAAGCAAGTTAGACTGCGAGGTGTTCATCATTGCTTCATTAACACAAGTGAAAATTAGAGTTCAAATAGGGGAATGTTTTAGAGCTACAGTTTTTAAAGTGTCTCAGTGTTTCTTAAGCCCTTCATTATAAAAAAAATAGACTTAAGATGGTGAAACTAATTACATTTGGCTAGTCATTTCTGAATTCCTAAACGGGCAGATTTTTTTGACACTTCATTATTGTGAAATGTTTTAAAATTTATAAATTACTTTTCCAAACATATCATTTTAGTTCCAAATCTCCCTTGTAAGCCAGTAAACTCAGGGAATGATTATTTCTACTTTTCAGATAATGGAATTAATTTATTAGGCAAGATTTTTTTTTTTTTTGCTTCCTCTTGGAATTTTATACTCTGCCTTTCTCCACCCTGCGTGCTTAATACTGGAGAGCCTGATTTCTGTGGGCTCTGTCAGCGAGTGTTTCTATACTCCAGTTTCTGCATGTGTTGACTCGTTGGAAATCACTGGCAGGAGAGGAGAGGATTGGAGGAGAAAGAGGTATTTATTGCTCTGGCTCACTCCGTCCTGTTACAGGGTAACAGTGGCTGAATTTTCTGTCTGTGGCCACAACTGCTGTTACATGGTCCCTCTTCCAAAGCTCAGCTCTCCCTGGGTCCAGTATTCACGTTCCTTTCCATTATCCCTTCAGGCCTGGGAGCGGGATAAGGACTTTCTGATATTACTAGACCTTGTGTGCTTCGCAATCCTTATTGGTTAATGTAACCCTTCCCACCTTACTTCACTTATTCCATTGTGTGGTGTGCCAGCTATACACTGTCAAGGCCTTGACGGATATGGATACCCAGAGAGTTAACGGCTCTTTCAATTATATCCTAGAAGAATATGTCACAGCCAGGTTAGAGACTCTAATGTTTCTATGCTCTATTTCAGGGGGAATTTTTGCTTTAGACACTAAGGATAGGATATCTTTTTGTGAGACAAAAATATGGTTTGGCTGTTTAAAATATATCTGTGGACAGACAGGGTTTATTATATACACCTACTAGCACAGAAGTTCTTCTTAACAAGTAGGCGACTCAAATTATGTTGTCATGTCACTAGTTCCTTTATAATGAAATATTATGTCAGTTGAGTGCAGTGGAAAGCCTTTGTGAAGGTGGACAACATGAAAAGGAGGGAAATCAGTGACAGGGAACTTTGGTACAACACCAATCAAAATGAACCCATCTATAGAAAAGTGCCCAGAACAAAACAAAAACCTTTACTGACAGAATTCCTAAAAAAGAATTCCTAAAAAAAAATGAACACTCCATCTGACAGGAGGCACATGTTTCAGAAAATCCAGTGGAAATTATCTATGATTATCCCAATTTTTAAGCTTTGTATTTAGTATATTTTGTTGATCCCATGAGATTTGGCCTTGGTGGAGAGATTGTGGGGTATGTTTTATGAAATAATTTGGTTCTTGACAGAGCTGGTAAGTTGGCAGACCCATTGGATTGCTCAGTAAAACTGCTAATCACAGATGCTTTATGAGTCAGAATTCAGTTTAGTATTTGTTTTACTTAGGAGGAACCAACATAGAAGTAACTGGTAGGGGTGCAAGGGTAAAGTGAAGCGTCGGCTGGACACAGTAGTAACTCAAATAACTGTAAGATTCAGAAGATCCCATCATAGCTCCGGGAGAACTGTTGCGTTTTTTTTTTTTTGGCCGGTCCCCGTCTTTCCCAGGTTCCCATGCTGCCTCTGCAAGCCACATCAAGCCCCGTAAAACATTGTTTTACATTGTAAACACCACAACTTCTGGTACGTAGTAAGTGTGGAATACATTATTTTTTTTTAGTGAAGATGTAAGTCATTAACCAAATAAAAGCAGAAAGAGAAAACATTCATGTATGCAGGCCTATTAAATGCATACGTCAAATTTATCACAAGCCAAGCAAGGGAATATGCAGTCAGATTATGTCTTAATTATTAAGGACGCCCAGACATTCTAGACCTAAAGGGCACAGAAAACATTTCTTTTAAACCTATACCTGAAGCTTCAAGTAGGAGTAATGTAGACAAACAAGACCTCAACAGTGTCTGGCACACCCGATAGAGTATTTCCTGAGGGTATACCTTGTATTTTTACAAAATCAATGGGAGGACATAACAGCTGAACACTGCTTGTTAAGTCCACTCGTGTAGAAGAGTGAATTTTTTTTTTTTAAACACGGTCCTCTTATGAAGGCTAAAGTTGTATTATGGTCTTTTCTTGACTAAAGGGTATTTGTACAAGGAACTGTGGCTTGCCACTGTGTTCACAAAAATTAAGGTCTTCTGGAGAGACTTGGGAGCTACCATCAGGGATGAAGGGGCAGTAGAGCCAGCAGAGTCCAGTGTTTTGTCCCCAGCGTGAACATCTGATTTTCAACTTGTAATAAATATCTCACAGATAGAGGGATGAATGTACAATACTTTAGAAATACAACTGTCAACTGGGCTGTGCAACCAGTTTGAGGTTGTGTTCCTTGTCGAGTTCAAGTCTAGGATACCGGTGAATGAGAAAACCAGATAGGCTGATAAGAAACACAGCATTACTGTGTGAAAGTTAAGATAATTCTAAGAATCTGTTTTCAATGGATGAACTTCTCATCAGTACACAGATGAATGGTGGGAGTCCCAAAGTGCAAAGACAAGGCTTTGATCAAAAACATCATAAGAGAAAATAAGCCTGGAGAGGAATTTTCTGGCAAGAAAATGAAGAGCAGATAGCATTGGGAATTGTGGTGAAAAAAAAAAAAAAAAGTACCGCTGTAAGAGACTGAGACCCAAAATGCAAGTCATTTTCACCTTACATGCTAACAGGAATGTGGTATAGATTTGGAAACAGGAAGTTGTGAAAGATACTGACTTTTTATCTAGTGTTTCCAGAAAATGTCATGATTCACCAATGGCAGAAGCTCTGAGCGTGTAGGACATGAGTGCCAGCAAATACGCAGTAGCTGTTCCTATGGCAGACTTTTTCAAGTTTCAGTCCAAATGCTTTGCCATTTCCTTAGTGAGGGCTTCCAACAGGACCTTATTTAAATTATGCCTGCCTCTAGCTTTTCTTATCATATGGCTTTGATTATTTTATTGTCACCTTTTACTAAAATTATTAAATATATTAAAATTATTTTGTCTACTTGTTTGCTTGCTTATTGCCTACCTCCTCTCCATGAGGAAAGATACTACATCAGTCCTTTTCTCTTAGATCTCTGACACCAGCTGGACAGCAGGTGCTTAACATTATTTCCTGAAAGCAAGCAAGCAAGCTGTATATTTACCAACAGTTTCAAGTGCTAGCATGGTGTCCCTTACTTTGACCATTTCTATTATTTCTCATGAAGCTTGAATGAAACCTTGTCAGGTATATTCTCTCACAAGCTGCTATTAGTTAAAGTAGGGACTCAAAAGTCACAGGGAGCTTTTCCCCCAAGATGTACTCTCACTTCTAGAAAGTCCTCATCATCTTTATTGCTGTTTATGTCCTTTGATGTCTTATGTGACTCAAAACATCATGTATGATTTCTGCATCATTAATACAAGGGACCATTTACTTCCATGTTCTGCTTTTATTATGACTGGCATTAAATTTGTTGATGATTATGAAGGGATGACTCTTAACTTGGGAATAATTTATAGTAGTATTTTGGGAAGAGCTTACTTCATAACCTGCGAATTCTTTATAAGACACAGAAAATTACCATTTTAAAGTCAAAACGTCAAACATTACAATTCCTAAAGCTGTTCTATACAAGGTTTTAACAAGATCGAATATCCTGTAATATGTCTGTATGATGAACTGAAGTTTTCATTAATGCATGAGTTATAGATCTGGTAGTAAAAGGTGGATGCAAAGATAAGATTTAAAAATATACTAGCAATCTAAATAGTACTATCTTAACTCTTAATTAGTTAAGACTGCAGGTTTATATTGGATGTAGAAATAGGTAGCAATGTCAGTGATAGAACCAATCCACGTATTAGGCAGTACTCTTAAAGTAGACAGGAAATACATAATATTAACTGACACTCTTGTAACATTTTCTATTAACAGGATCTTTTGTGAGAACATGTACACCTAACATACACAATCCTTGAAGAGTTCTGTGAGGGCGTACCTGGGTGGCTCAGTTGGTTAAGTGTCTGGTTAGGCTCTGCACTCAATGGGAGCCTCCTTGTCCCTTTTCCTCTGCCTCTCCCCCTGCTTGTGCATGTGCTCAAGCGCTCTCCCTCCCATAAATAAATAAAATCAAGAAAAAAAGAGTTTTGAGAGTATACTGCTGGTATTTTAATAGAGAAGGAAACTGAGGTACACCAAGGAGCTATGCCCAGAGTCACAGCCATTAACTGAAAGATTGGGAATTCATACCCAGGCATTCTGTCAACAGTATATGTGCTCTTAACCCTGGGATATACAAGTCACTGGAGCTAATTTGAATAATTTAATGTTATTTTAATTCACCAAAGGCTTTAAAAGATAGGACCAAGGAGAACTTAACAAAAATCACTTAGTAATTAGTCAGTCCCATTCACCTAAGAGGGTTGACAAAGAATTTCATTAAATTGGATCATTGTTTCCAGTGTTACCCAATCATGTTGTAGGAATTGAGTGTATCTAGATATTCAATCTTTGAAAATGGTAAAGCATTGTTATCCCTGCCTGCTGACTTTATCATTTGCTATAGCTAGCTATCTTAAAACCATGCATCCATGGTTTTTGATGTGCTTTCAATACTTAGTAATGTACAACATTAATAATTTAAGGAAGCCATATGATTATCTCAAAAGATAACAGGAATTTAATAAAATTCATTCAGTGTAAAATTTTTTAGTAAACTAGGATGAGAAGAATATTTTTATCTGAATGACTATGGCAAAACTGATAGCTTTTTTACTGAGATGGGGAATACAAAGATGACTATTATCACTACCCCTCTTCATCATGATACTAGAATACTAATCAGTGTAATAGGCTGAAAAAGAAGAAGAAATGAAATTATAGAATTGGAAAAGAGAATAGCAATCATCTTTATTTGTGGATTCTAGCATTGTATTCCTATAAAAACAAAACAGTCTTCAAAAAACAACTTGAGTTTAAAAGGCTTAGCAAGGTTTCTGGACTTAAAGTCAATATAGTAAAATTAGGTAGTGACTTGAGTGAAAATTGTAGATTAGGCACTTCCATAAACCCTCTCCTCCATAAAAGCAATGAGAACGTGGAAAACATTCTCAACATCAATTTTTTTCCAAACTCTGGAAATGAAGCAAAGGCCTTCAGCAATCCAGGTAGTGTTTATTGAAAAAAACAATGACTGGGCTTGTGGTTTTGGCTCAGGTCAAGATCTCCGGGTCACAAGATTGAGTTCCGCGCCAGGCTCCATGCTTAGCATGGAGTCTGCTTGAGATTCTCTCTCCCTCTCACTCTGCCCTCTCGTCTGTGTGCGTGCTCTCTCTCTCTCATAAATAAATCATTAAAGAAACAGTGACTGAATCTTGGTAACTACAATGACCCTCCACTCCTTTTTCTGAGGTAACTCGAAACCAGCAACCTGGGGGCAAGAGTAAGCTTGGAGCTCCCTCAAAACCTCATTCCCAGAGGATTGTCATTATTTTCCCTGTCTGGTTGGTCCATGGAAGACCTTACTCTTAATGCTGTCTTTTTTTTTTTTTTAACCTGATTCAGAGTTCACATATTATTAACAGCCTTTTATGGGGATGAGTCTCAAAAACAATAAAAGGCAATTATTTAACATTGTAGTTGCCTGTAGTAGAAGCTAAAAGTTGAAGAAAACAATAGGCTAATCTAAAAGCTTGAAAGTAAAATCCAGGAAACAAGATGTATGCGTGATGCTTTGAAAAGCCACAATATCTTTTTCAGAGTCAAAAAGGCCATGCACATGCATAGAGCTTTGTATGTACCCAGAATTGTACACAGTATAGGAGAGTCCTGAGGATATTCTAGTCTCTAACCTCAGGCTGAACTTAAGATTTTTGCCACCACAGGAAGTGAAGATAAGAGTTATACAGTACCTTGCTGGGTTTTGGTATCACCAACCCGCACACACAGCCCCTTAGGAAAGCCTGAAAGATTTATTGGTTCCAGGAATTTAAGGAAATCTCTGTGTAATCATTAGCTGGCGTCTAAGATGCTGAAGAAAGACTTCAGTGGCCACATGTGACAAAGACTATGAGCTGTCTTGAATAAGTTCAGAAAAGTCACTAAACATGCAAAATACTAACAAATAGCCATAAAAACAAACTTTGGGGATGGAGTACAATCTAATTTTCAGAACTGCCATAGTATATTAGTTTAAATGCCTAGTTTAACTAGAAAAATACTAGTACTTGCTTTGGCTGCACAAATACTAAAATTGGAATGATAAAGAGAAGATTAGCATGGCCCCTGCATAAGGATGACCTGCAAATTCATGAAGCATTCCATAAAACAGAAACTAGATGTACAAAAAAAGAATGAATGGTCCATGCTCTAGGAAGAAAAAATAAAAGCCAACAATTGTCTCTAAAGCCCATGTGTTGGACTTAATGGAAAAAGTTTAAATCAGCTATTTCAACTCTGTTCAAAGAACTGAAAAAAAAATGTTTAAAGAACTAAAGGGAAGTATGAGAATGTGTTTCACCAAAAGAGACTATTAAAGAAGAGATAAAAATCACAGGAAAGTGAATAAAATTTAGAATTTCTGGAGTGGAAAAATAATAAAAGAATATTAAATATGGGGTTCTATGTGTAAGGAGCTTGGAAGTCACCATTCTGTCCTAACATCCAGTGAGAAAAAAAAAATGAACAGTTCTCCTAGGATCCTTAAAAGAGGTAAGGACACAAGGAAAACTGTAATTCCAAAGATCAAAGAAATGTAGACAAATACTGGGAGTCAAAGCTCACCAGAGTAGAGACTCAGGAGGGGAAACTATCACAGGAACCAGTACAGGGGTAGGAAAAGTTGACCCGTAATTGTTAGAGGCTCAGTGTGACACTCCACCCCCCAAATTTTGTGGGATTTACCTTCAGGAGCTTTACCAGTTTCCCACAATAAACATCACAGAAAATTGCCTTCCTGCTTTTGGCAGGGGAATGGAAAAGTAACCCTTTTGATATTTGCCAGAGACATATTGTTCTTTTTAATAACGCTTGCCTTCAGGAGAAACTATTTAACCAGAGCTTAACTGACCTGAAGGAAGAGAAATACCTAATCCAGTCAGTTTCAGACTTGCATATGACAGAAGGGAAATGCTTAACTCCAGCCTCCTAGAGCCATCCTGCCCTACCTAAGGAAGGCTACATACTGTATAATTTCAACTATATGACATTCTGCAAATGGCAAAACTATGAAGACAGTAAAAACTTCAGTGGTTGCCAGGGGTGGGGGATGAATACACAGAGCACAGAGGATTTTTAGGACAGTGAAAATACTCTGTATGATACTAAAATGATGGCTACATAGCATTATACATTTGTAAAAACTCATAGAATGTCCAACAGCAGGAGTGAAATTAAGATAAACCACGGACTTTGGGTGATAATGGTCTGTCAATATAGGTCCATTAGTTGTAACAAATGTACCACTCTGGTGGGGGACTTGATAATGGGAGAGTCTATACATGTGTAGGGGCAGGAGGTATATGAGAAATATCTGTACATTGCACCCAATTTTCCTGTGAACCTAAAACTCTTTTAAAAATGTCTTAAAAATACTAACTGTAGATGATCAATAGGTTTTTTGAGTGGTCAGAAGAAATTATTAGCCAACTTGAAAATAGATCAATTGAGATAATCTGGTCTGAACAACAGAGAGAAAAAAGAATGAAGAAAATTGAAATAAGTCTCAGAAACCTCTGAGACACCCTCAGGTGTATTGAGATATACATAATGGACATTCCAAAAGAAGAGATGAAGAAAAGGGCAACAAATAATAATGAAAAAGATAATGGCTGAAAAAGTTTCAAATACAATGAAAACACTAATCCAAACATCCAAGAAACACCCAACAAATTCCAAGTAAGATAAACCAAAAGAGGTGCATACATGGACACATCTTGAGAGCATCTAGAGAGAATCTGTCACATAACCTCACATATGAAGGTCCTCAATCTGATTAAAAGCTGTTTACTCTTCAAAAACCATGGTGGTCAGAAGGCAGTGGGATAACATACTAAAAATGGTGATGGAAAAGAAAGAAAGTCAACCAAGAATTCTATATCCAACAAAACTACACTTCAAAACAGTGGGTGAAATTAATACATTGACAAATAAACACCTAGAGAATTTATGGCTAGTAGATCAGCCCTACAAAATACGTTATAGGAAGTCCCCCAGGATGAAATGAAAGGGAAATTAGACCATAATCTGCAAGAAGGAAGGAAGAGTGGTGGTTACCTAAATGGAGAAACATAAATGACAGTATAAGGATTTTTAGAAAATCCTACACAAAATACTAGAAAAGTGAAGGCAGCAACATATAAAAAGGGATTATAGACCATGTTCAAGTAGAATTTATTCCAGGAGTGCAAAGTTGGTTCAAAATATGAGAACCAATGATCTAATTCACTTTATTAATAGAATAAAGGTTCAGAAAACACATGCCAAAGCAAATGCCAAAAAAATTTGACAAAATCCAACTTTTTGTGATAAAAAAAAATATTTGGAAAACTGGGAATAGAAAGTACATTACCTTTCCATAGCTGCTGAAACAAATTATTATAACATTAGTGCCTTTTACAATACAATTTTTTTCTTATTTTACAGTTTCATACTGTAGAAGTCCAAAATGGGCCTCACTGAAATAAAGTTAACAGTTGGGCTGCATTCATTTCTGGAGGCTCTAGGGAAGAATCCCCTTTCCAGACCTAAGCAATTAGAAAGCTATCCCATAACCATGAATTGGAAGACTTAATCATTTTAAGATGGCAGTATCCCCAAAATGCGTCTACTGATTCAACACATTTTCTATCAAAACTCTGTCTTTTGTTGTTGCAGGAATTGAAAAGCTATACTAAATATCATATGGAAATTCAAGTGATGTAGTGTAAGCAAAACAATGTTGAAAAAGAATAGCAGAGTTGGAGGATTGATTTTCCATTTTCAAAAGTTACCACAAAGTTGGAGTAATCATGACTATTATACCATTATGAGGATAGACATATAATGGAATAGAATGGAGAGTTCAGAATTAAACCCATAAATTCATAATTGATTATTTATTAGTGTCCCAAGATTTTGTGGGGAAAATAAGTAATATTTTCAACAAATTTGGTGGAAAGACAACTAGATATGAAACTGAGATGCCATCTCCCACCATTTACAAAAATTAAGGAACAAATACCATATGATTTCTCTCATATATGGAATTTAAGAAACAAAAGAGGTGAACACAGGGGAATGGAAGGAAAAATAAGATGTAAATTGAGAGGGAGGCAAACCATAAGAGACGCTGAACTCTAGGAAACAAACTGAGGGCTACAGGAGGGGAGGTGGGTGGGGGAAAGGGGTATTTGGATGATGGGCATTAAGGAGAGCACTTGATGTAATGAGTGCTGGGTGTTATGCAACAGATGAATCACAAAATTCTACCTCTGAAACAAAAAATAAAAAATAAAAATGAGCTCATAATATACTGATAAAAAATAAGGTTAATTTTCTCCCCATTAAAATGACAGTTTGTTAGATTATTGGTCTGCTTTTAATAAGAGATTATAAAAAGTTTTCTTTACCTTTTGTATTATCTGTGAAGGAAATAAAGATTCTATGTCTTATCAAAATAAAAAAGATTAAAAGTGGATAAAAAACTTGTGTAAGAACTGAAATGATAATATTTTTATAAGAACACAAAGACCCAAATCTTCCTTATGCTGGATTAGGCAATGGTTTCTTAAATGTGACCCCAAAGCCACAAAGAGCAAAGAAAAAGTAGATAAATTAACTACATTGAAATAGAAAACATTTTTGATTCAAAGTAAGCTGTTGAATATTATTTGGCCATCAAAAAGAATGAAATCTTGCCATTTGCAATGACATGGATGGAACTAGAGGGTATTATGCTAAGCGAAATAAATCAGATGAAATACAAATACCATATGATTTCACTCATGTGGAATTTAAAAAACAAAACAGATGAACATAGGGGAAGGGAAGGAAAAATAAAATAAGATGAAAACAGAGAGGGAGGCAAACCATAAGAGACTCTATAGTTAAGAGAACAAACTGAGGGTTGCTGGAGAGGAGGTGGGTAAGGGGATGGGCTAAGTGGGCAATGGGTATTAAAGAGGGCACTTGTTGGGCTGAGCACTGGGTATTACATGTAAGTGATGAATCACTAAACTCTATTCCTGAAACCAATGCTACACTATTTGTTAACTAACTTGAATTTAAAAAAAGAAAGAACAATTCATTTCAAAACAACAACAACAACAACAACAAAGTAAGATATCGAGAAAAGTGAACATACAAACCACAGAATGGGAGATAACAGTAAATTGTGTATTTGATCAGAGTCTAGAATCCAGAATTCATAAACAAGTCTTAGAACTTAATAATAAAGGCAATTAACCCCATCAAAAAATGGGAAGATGCTTTGATTAAATATTTTTCTAAATAAAGTATAAAAAGAGCCAATAAGCACATGAAAAGATCCTCACGATCATTAACTCTTAGGGAAATGCAAATCAAAATAAGACCACTTCACTCCCATTACAGTGGGTAGAAAAAAATATGCACATTAGTAAATTTGGTGTGGATCTGGAAAAATTGGAACCCTCATAAATTGCGGGTAGGGTTGTAAAATGGTGCAATTCTTGTAGAAAGTAGTTTGGTCATTCCTCAAAAAGTTCACTGTAGGGTTACAATATGGCTTAGCAATTTCATTCCTAGGTACTGAAAAGAATTGAAAGCACAAAATAATTGTACTTGAATGTCCATAGCAGCGTTGCTCATAATAGCTGGAAACTGGAAACCATCCATATGTCCATCAGTTGGTAAATGGTCAGACAAAATGGTGTATCCATACAATGGAAGATTGTGTCATTTTAAAAAGTGAAGAAATACTGGCACATGCTACAATATGGATGAATCTTTAAAACATGCTAAGTGAAAGAAGCCAAACACAAAAGTATATATGTAATTTCAATTATAAGATATCCATAATAGAGAAATTTATGGAGGCAGAAAGTAGGTTAATGGTTTCCACGGGTTGTGGATGGGCATGGGAATTGAATGTCAATGGGCATGTCATTTGTTTTTGAAATGATCAGAATGTTCTGGAATTGTATAATGGTGACAGTTGCCCAACTTGTGAATATACTAAAAATCACCCGTACACTTGAAAGGGATAAATTTAATGGTATGTGAATTATAGCTCAATAAAAATTGAAAATATATTAATGAATATATAGAAAGCAAAATTTCTAAGAGAGGAGCCATTGCTATTGTAAAATAGCATCAGAATCAAACAAAAGATGTATACAACTATCACAGAAGAAATAATAAAACTTTACAGAGAGATAAAAGAATTAAAAAAAAAAGACAAATCTCCCTTGTTCATGAATTGGAATGTTCAGTATTAAAGAGGTGAAAACTCCCTGAAAACTGACTGTAAAACAATCAAAATAAAAACCACAACAGGTGTTTTGTTTTATTATGTTTTGCTTTGCAATTCAGCTAGCCAATTCTAAAATTTATAGCAAGCTGTAAATGGCTTAGGAAAGCAAAGACATTCTTGAAGTGAAACAAAAACACAGAGCTTCTATAATATAACATGGCTTATAAAACTGTGGTAAACAAGACCATGTATTATATGCACAAGGATAGACAAGTAGACCAATGGAGCAGAATAGAGAACATGGAAACAGATCTTGGCACGGTACTAGAGGTGAAAAAATAAACTTTGATCACAGCAAGGTTTAGAACCAGTTCTGTATATATCAGAAGATAGCAAGTGTTCTCGAGGATGTGGAGAAATTGGAACCCTTGCTCGTTGATGGCGGCATTGCAAAATGGTACAGCTGCTGTGGTAAACAACATGGAGATCCTGCAAAAAATTAAAACAAGAGCTAGCATATGATTTGGCAATCCCTCCTCTGAGTATTTATCCAAAAGAATTAAAATCAAGATTTCAAAGAGCTTTTAGCACTCCTGTGTTCATGGCAGCACTATTCACAATAGCCAAATGTGGCAACAACCCAAATGCTCATGGACAGATGAGTGGATGAAGAATGTAATTTATGTAAAAATGGGGTACTTTTCAGCCTTTAAAAAGAAATTCTGCCAAAAGTAATAACATGGATGAATGTTGAGGACATAATGCTAAGTGAAATAAGCCAGTCACAGACAAATAGTACATGATTCTACTTACATGAGGTATATGTAATAATAAAATTCAGAGGATCAGAGAGTGGAATGGTGGCTGCCAGGGGTTAAGAGGAGGGGAAGGTGGAGAGTTACTAATCAACAGGCATAAAATTTCAGTTAAGCACTATGAATAAGCTCTAGAAATTTACTTAAAACATTGTACCTTTTGTCAGTAATTATGTTTAAAATTCATTAAGAGGGTAGATGTCATGTTAAATGTCCTTACAACAATAAAATTAATTTTTAAAGAAACCAATACATGAAATGTTTCCATTTGTTGTTTATGAGTATGAAGATAAAAAAAATGTTATGACATTGGATGGACTGAAATGTTACTATAATTCATTTTCTGCTGAGAATTCATTTTATAACTATGCTTTCCCGAAATCCAGAGTATCAGTGTATTTCTATACATAAACTTATACTATATACATATAATAATTAATACCTCTGTGAAATTATAATTTATCAGATCACTATATGCTATCAAAAGGTATTTTTATATAGTTTCATAGTACACTCAATTCTGCTATTACACGACATACGTGTTCCTAAAAATTGTGTTGTGCAAAATAGTGGAATAAAAGCCATAGGGCTTATGGAAAATGGAGATAAAGGAAAAGCACTAAAAAATATTTTGTCATTGTCACATAAAATACATGGGGATCGAATGAGAATGATGTCACAGTCTTATACATGTTAGACAGTTAATACATATATAAATACTTCAATAAGTTAGGTACTTTACCTTGTAAAATACCTGATATTTGCTTATGGACACAGGCATGGGGAGAGTTTGTATTTGTGAGTTACTGTAAAGTGATAGAAGGTGAACTATCTGTAATCAGAAGTAAAGTAATACGAGATGTGATGGCGGTGAACTAAGGTAGCTGGTATATGCTTGAAGTGTGTGCGTATGTTTTATATGCTTCTGCGTTGTTCTGTTCAGGGAGATGCAATTTTCTGAGTTTACCTAGTAGTTCTCACGGGAAAAAATTGCACAAATGCAGCGCGTAATTTGTGTTACGCTTCTGTTCCCTAACATTACAACTGTACTGAAACAAATTCATGTTCTCAGAGCAAGTGTTATAGCAGAACTGACTGTAACTCCCATTTTCCCTCCTGAATATTGAGAGATTTCAAATGTAGTTCACCGAGTATGCTTTACTTACATTTGTATTTCCTGTGGACTACTACGTGTAAACTTGTATCAAATCGAAACAACATAAATTTAATACATAATATTTGAAATAGCTCTGCAGGATCCATATAGGCTGTTGTACTTTATTTTGCTTACAGATAATTCATATTAACCAAATTTGGCAACTTCCAAAGAGAGTAGTAGAAGTAAATGTGTATATTGAATTACAAGTTAATTTTTTTTAACTGGTAAGGATCCTAAAGTGAAATATATATGTATGTTATGTCCCATGAAGGTAATAAAAAACTCCTAAAATGCACTTATGGAGTTCATCTTTAGGTATAATTTTACTCTTGCCTGTATGAACACAGTTCTCCATAAAATCAAATCACTGGGAACAGCATATGCATCTAAGAGCGGAATAGAGTCATAACGCTGGTAAAAGCTTTAATGTTCTGGGGATCAATAAGATCCCTAAGTGCATTCTGAAGATGCTGGTTGTGCAGTATTTATTGCTTTTGATTGATTACTGAAATATGAAATACCGCATTTCCACAAGTAGTTCTTTTTCTCATAAACAAAAGACAGAAATCAAAGGGGGAAAGTCAAGCTCTCAAAGAAGACTTAGGGCATTTTCCTCCATAGGAAATTATTACGGAATAACTATAACACAGAAACCAAAACTAAGTATGGAAACTTAATCTGGAAATGTTAAAAGCCAACATGCTGTCAATGTGCCAAAGGCCGCATATATAATTAAAATAATGCAAAAAATAACTATTACAAATACTTAGTATAAGGCATTTTTAAATATTTAAAATAAAACATTGATAATAGTTTATATAATAATAATTGCTTGGCTTTTAATCTGATTGGGATACATTTTTAGGGCATTTCAGTATAAAAATACATTTGAATCCTTGAAATCTCTGGCACATTTTGAGAATTAGAGCCACTAAATAGATTAAGCCACTCACTTATAAGTACATATTGTAGAGGACTTTATTCTTTTATTTATTAGAACTACATCAGAATTATTAGTTCGTTATGTCTTTGTAATATTTTCTATGAAAGTCTATATTTACCTCATTTGAACTGCCCTGAGAGTTTGGCTTGGAATGTTGAAAGTAGAAATTATTTTAGAGTTGAGCTCATTTTACCAACAACGAACCTGAGGCCTGGAGGGGAAAAAATGAGCTTTTATCACCCTACGGTTTAGAACCAATTCTCTGTAAATTCTTCCATCTATTTTTTTTCTTGATCAATTGCTGTACTTTGTTACCGGTGGCATCAGAGAAATAAGCAGAAAAAAAGGCTTACCAACTCAATATGTTCTTTTTAAAAGTTGATGGTTCAGTTATTTTTAAAAACACTTTCCATGCTCTTGGAACCTTGATTAAGAATGTTAAAAATTCCTATGATTGATCAAAATGTAGCTGTGAGAGATTGCCCACATAAATTAATAACAAAGCAAATTGAACAAATGACAGTGGAAGGCACAGCTTGGGGGTGAGACCTCGTGTTATATATGGAAAGAGCATATTTTCAGGGCCAAAGTCACGGCTCATGACAAAGCTCCTCGATACCAGTGCTTTTTGACCTTGAGTGAGTTTCTTAACTTGGCCTAACTTTTCATGCATTAGCATGAGAAGAGTCATCATTACATTTCATTGTTTTAAGGATTGAATAAAATAATATATAAAACATATCTGGTTCTAACTGGAATATAGATTTTTTTAGATTTTATTTATTTGTTTAACAGAGACAGAGAGAACGCATGCGCACGCACACACAAGCAGGGGCAGTGGAAGAGGGAGAGAGGGAGAGGCCGACTCCCTGGACCCTGAGATCATGGCTGGAGTGAAAGGCAGACACTTAACTGACTGAGCCACCCAGGTGCCCCTGAAATATAGATTCTTAATGAAAGGAAGGGCCATAATTGAGTAGGTAAAACTTAGGTTAAACTCTTACCTTGGTAAATGATTTGTAAATAGTTTGCCAATTTAGTTTTAGATTGGAATATATAAATGAACATAAAGTCATTTCTGTGACTCTGGAGTCCGGCTAAACATGAATTTAATTTAATTAAAAAAAGTTTCTATAGAACAAAGCCAGAGAGAAAATATTATTATGGGCCTTATAGCCTCCTCTCATTTTTGAGCACACATCCTACAGGAAACTGAGACAAGAGATGTGAAGCTGCTATTTGCTCAGAACCCTGAATTTCCATGTGCCTCTCAGAATGGAAGTACTTGGCTTTCCTGAGTGTGAGGCATATGCAGCATGGCCCCCAAGACCAAACCTAATGACTATTTCTTCTGGAACCCCACTGAAGAAATAGCTGTCTGTACCCATCATGAAGGAAAACTTGTCTGGTGGCACTTAATGTGATATGTTTGTCACCAGTAGAGTGCCATAAGTGAGCCATGTTGGTTCTCAAGGTGATATATTCCTAAGGAAATTTTATGGTAGTTTTTAGTATGTATATTTGTCTTTTAATTTCAGAACATAGCTCTTTAAGATTGAGCTGCGTTTTCATAGTAAAAATAATTATAGCAAAGTAGTGTACATATTTTGTCATAGACCTGTCTAGCACTATATGGGATTGCAACTAAAAGTGTGTTTGATAATCAGCTTGGGTTCCTTAGATGCAGTTACTTTATATTTTGCTTTCCAAGGGGCATTACACCCTTGTTGAGTTATATCAGAGATCATTTTTTGATAGTTAGCATACTTTAACTGAAAAATAGTGTTCAGGAGAGAAATGCTAAAGCATTGATTAGGGAAAGAAAAAAAAATTTCTGACTCTTGTCTTTTCTTCACTACCCTACCTACCTCAGAGAAACACACCCAGAAAATATTGGTGAGTTCTTTAATCTCAGGAAATCATCCTTTTAAAGGCTGGTGTTAAGTGTATACAGTAAAATATGCGGTTTCTATGTCGGACCCCAGAATGCTTCACGTAACCTTTATAAAAACTGTGTCTTGTCTCATCTGAAGTGATAATCCTATTGTGAATACCAGCGAAGTCTAAGAACAAGTAAATTTCTTACAGGTATACGGGGCTTGGGAGAATAGTTTGAGTGGATGCATTCAAGTAAGTCACAACTATTATATCCATGATTAACTTAATTATAATGTACCCACGAACACAACTCCAGAACACTGAGTCCTATGTGATGAATTAAAGATAGGCTGCTAAATTTGTTCTTATCATAACACAATCTTTTGGTTTAAGCCATTTGAATTTTTATTCATATTTTTATGGACATTAGCTGAATTCCTATTTTGAATTAAAAGAGCAGAGATATATAAAGGCATAATTCCCTTGAGCTATAATATCAATCTTTCTTTCAGTGGTTAAATGTTTAAACTCATTAACCACTGGGAAGACCAGCTACTAATTTTAGTAGCCCAAACTTAATCTCTGTATGCAGTCATGTAGAAAATAAGTTTTAGCTTATTACTTTAAAATCAGATTGCCAAGGAATATGCAGGAATTAAGTATAGTATTTTACCTTTATCAACCTGAGCACTTGTATAGGTCCTCTTTCAAGTAGTGGTAGGGTAATTTGAAAGGGGGGAAACATTGTTAAATTGTAGATTTCTTTACATCTTATATCTCATTTTTAGAAATGCTTAGCTTCTTGAAAAGTACTTAAAGCAGAGTTAAATTAGCTTCTTTTTGTGTCTTTAATGTATATTTACCTTAGTATTTGGAAGCTTTTAAAATAAATTATTAGATGTGTTTTTAATGGTTCTCGTCTTTTGGTAAAATGTTTTTTCAGTTTCTCCTATAAAAATAACTTCATGGCTTAACATTTATCACTTAAAAATATTTATTAAGTACCCACTAAAACCCGACACTATGCTTGGCATAGAGATAAAATGGTGATCAAAAACATATGTCAGTATTTTCATGGAGTTAATGGTTTGGTAGCTCTACCTTAATCCAATACACACTAGTGTGTCTGGAGTCATTCTGATTGTCAAAACCTGATGCAGGGGAAGGCAGCGTGCTTCTGAAGCTGATGGATAGAGACCAGGGGTGCTGCTATACAGCCTGCCTTGCACAGAATGGCCAGCAAAGCATTATGGAGCCCAAAATGGCAACGATGTCACAGTTGAGAAATATTGCTGGTGTATAAAAATGGCATAGATTAAACAATTCCACTATTGAACGCGTGAGTAACTTCCAAGATAAGTACTTTGAAGGAAAGGAGGCATGGGGACGCCTGGGTCACTCAGTCAGTTAAGCGTCTGCCTTTGGCTCAGGTCGTTATCCTACGGTCCTGGGATCAAGTCCCCGCATCGGGCTCCTTGCTCAGCGGGCAGTCTGCTTCTCTCTCTGCCTGCCACTCCCCCTGCTCGTGCACACGCTTTCTCTCTCTCTCTGACAAATAAATAAAAATTAAAAAAAAAAAAAGGCGCGGTTTTATGAGAGCCCAAAGCAAAGAAATTTGGCCTAAGCTGGAGTCAGCGTAGTCCTCTCTGAGGGAGTTACCTGAAATTTCTCTCAAGGTTTAAGTGTTTTTGTGTAGATAATGCGTGGAGGGCATCTTGGAAGGAGGGTTCAAAACAGAAGGGCTACTGGTTGGAGGAAATAAGAATTCATACCAATACGACAGACGTGCAAAAGTTGCTGTGAGTTAAGACTGGTGAGGCAGGTAAAGCCACAGCTGCGTGGATCCTTTGAGGGACGCAAAGCTGCTGATACGTGTTGGGCAAGGTGGGACTGGAGTAGATCCTCCGGTTTGAAAATACCACTCTGGCTCAGTATATAAAGAGAGAGATTAGAAGAAGACAAAGTTGCTGGAAGGAAGCTAAAATGTTCTGGCAGCTACTATAGCTATGAATTATCTGAATCAACAGTAAAGATAACTGTGACAATATTCATGTTTGTTTAACTCGCACATTACAGAAGAAGGCCTTTTAAAACTGTGACTCATAAAGCAAGAGGATGAATTTTTAGTTTTAACACAAAGAGGGGCGGCGACAAAGCTATGCATTTGGCAAAAGTATATGTAAGCGAAGACTTAGGCCCCTCTTTCTAAATTGTGTTGTTGCTCTTCCCAAAGACATTGAAACGCAAGGTATGCTGAATTAGCAGAGAAAAATAACGTGAAAAACAAAACCAGAACTTTCTGTCTAGTACACAGTGCAGGGAGAGCTATACATAAGAACCTGAGGATTAAAGTCAAGGAAAGCCACAAAATGGTTAATGTTTTGGTAAAGTGAGGCTGTAACTTTCTCGAGTCTAGAGTCTATAACAGTTGAGTAAGCCATTTCTGCCTTAGCGCAGAGGAAGCGGATTAAATGGGTAGCTTTCTCTGAGCATTCTGTTTTGTTCATAGCTACCAATGAAATACTGGAATTGCTGGTTAAGTGAATGACTAGAGGCAAAGGTACTTCTTCCTGTTTTAGAAGCTGTTATTTTTCTACTTTCCCCAGTAAAGCGAGGGGATTACCATATCCTGATTTAGGGACTCTTAGCTGTTTTAAAGTATTGGTGAGGGAAGTTGGAGGTGATGGGGGGAAAAAAGTAAAGTGTCATGAATTGTAGCTAACATTTAGTTCAAATGAAATTATTTTCTAACCTTAAAGCTTTCTAAAAAAAATCTCTAGAAAATGTTTAGTTAAGCCTATTTTGTTTAAATTTGGTAGGAAGTAGAGTAGTAAAATGATATTGATTGATGTGCAAAATTGAAACATAATCTCTGTTTATGAGATGACATTAAATCCATTTAGTCCGACTCATACAGAGAAAATTAAATTCTTCCACGGTGAGCTTTACCCATGGTATCTAGCCTCTGTTTGAACAACCTCAGAGAGAGAGAGAATTTAGGAGATGAGGCAGATCATGGCAATGTAGAAGGAGGTACGCTAGGTGGAAGAATTATTTCTGATAAAATATTATTATAATCCGTTCCTGCCCTTAGAGTTGTCCTTAGGATCCCCTTTCTTCATTCAGAAGCAAAATAAAACCCCTGTTCCAATGTTCGAGATTTTTCTCTTTTAATACCCACCCTTCAACTGCTTGCATGCTAGATTATTCGTCACTCTAGCCACACTTCTAAAATGGCAGCCAAAACAAATCTGAAAGTACTTTTGTAGATGATTGGTTCTGGGAATGAGAAGACTATAGTTGGTTGTGATTTAGACATTATATTTCTTATATTTAATTAAATGAATTATGACTTTATTAGTATGACTTTATTAGTCAGGATCTATAATAGTTTTACTGATGAGGGTCAACATTTAACTAACTGCTTTTCCTTGTAATGGACTTACTAATCTGTTGATTAAGATGATGTGCACATAACACTGCATAAATCTAATTTCTATAATGTTTTGCCAAAACTTTCCATATTATTTCATGACTATAAGATGTTATGGTTCGATGAGCTTGAAACTCCCAGACTAATTATAACCAAATAGTAGTCTGGTGATGAGTTCAGTTTTGGATGTGCTGATTTCTATATTCCCATGATCTCTTCAAGTAGAGATGCCCTCCTGAAGAGTTGAACATGTTTCCCCGCTCTCCGAAAGTAGAACATTCCTTCTGTAAGCCAGAATGGTGTAAAGTGAAACAATTACAATGAATTTATAATGAAAAAAAAAAACTTGTGCCTTCCTAGATCCCCAAAATAACCTCTCTTAGGCTTTTCTGATACCTTAGGACACATCTTGCAAATGGATGCACAAAATAAATCAAGACACAGCACAGATGCTCACAGACACAGTTCAAGGCCATGGTGACTTGATGCTGAGATGCAGGGCCTGGTTCCTTAAGTGTGGGGAGGAGCTACCCAGTGCCACTGTCGCTGCTTGGGGTGTATGCTGCGTCTAGAAGAGCTCACCGCAAAAATGAATGCTGAATGCCATTTTTACTCTTTGCTTTTTCTCTTAAAGTGAAAAATCCTTTTCAGATTTCTTTTGGTTAGCAAAATCAGTTCCTAACATAGGTTTTTTGTAAAAGTAAAGCAGCATAATGCAAACTTTTGAAAATTGGAGAGATACCTGTATATGTCTGAGGCTCGGAAAAAGGTAAAGACTATCACTCTGTTTTAGGAACAATAAGCATAAAGGTGATTGCTGCAGCCATGCGTATGAATTAAAACAAAAAGAGGAGAATGCATAGGTTGAGAAGGATGAGGTACGACGATGAGATGCTTGGACATTATGGGTGATAAGGAGCAAACAAAGTCAACGAGTGAAAAAGGGAATATGGGTTCCAAGGGAAAGGTGAGAAAGAAGAAGAAGGATATCTCTGCAACTCATATGGGAGAGTTTGAAGAAGCCAGGAGTGGCCTGCAGTATCAACAGCGCAGAGAAGTTCAATAAGACGATAACTAAAGCATAGATATCAGAGTAAGCAACTGGCATGGAATGGATGACCTTGGCAAGAACAGTGACATTGCAGTAACAGATTTTTAGGATATTGAGTGAGGACTGGATGAGAGTTGAGAACATGGGTACAGTGAATAAAATATAGATTGAAGTTCTCTGTTTTGATGGAAGGATTTGGAGTTGGTGGAAAGGCTACCGTTAAGGATCCCAAGTCCTAAATAAAGATGGAATAACAAGTTCTAAAGATGAAAATAGGGAGAATGAGAATGAACAGCGTTGTTACATGCTGTGATCCAGGTCTTAAGGGTTTTTATGTGAAGGTGAATGAATAATAATATATAATAGACATTCAGAAGTTTAGCAGTCACAGAACCTCAACCCTGTGGGAGCGAGTTGTGGGAGAGGCAGACTCTACTTTTGAGGGACACTTGGAAATGTGTCTTCTGGGAACACTAGAGTCAGTTAAAGCAATGAGGGAAGGAGCATTCTGGAAATTATGGTATACAGGCATCTCTTTTAGCTGCGAAAGAGATAGGGACTCTGGAGATAGGGTACAGAAGTCAAAGCTGATGGAAATTTGTGGAGACAGTAGCAGTGATTAATAAGGAGACCTGAAAGACTTGTATTTGTTTGTGGTTGAAAAAAGTATGTGGATGTGACACAGGTAAAAATGTCGGATCCAAAGGGAACTTGATAAGCTTGATTCTGTGTCCCTGCCTGCCATGTGCCAGAAGCCTAACTATGTTGGCTGTTTTTCTGCTTGTGCTCAGAGTATTAAGTAGAACATTGATGAAAATCTCTGACAAGGGTGAAAAGAGTGACTGGCAGCCGAGAGACTATTAAAATTATAATTCTTCCAAAGTAATGTCTTTTAATCACCCATCTCTGACTCATGGATTCCTATAGCTTGTTGGATAGTTTTGAAATCAGCCCTCCACCCACCATTTCCTTAGGACCTTACTTCCTTTTGAAATCCCAAATCTCCCCTTAACTTCAATGTTTGTTCTGTGGGTTCACAGAATCTCGGATGAAATTCATGTAGGAAACTGGGTCATGATCCTTCTGTCACATGGGGTCTTGTCGATTTTGCCAGAAGTGCCTAAAACACAAAGTCACGCAGAAGAGACAACTTAAGGGTTTTTTTTTTTTTTTTTTTTAATGAGTTGATGAAGGTAAGAGGAAAATCACTTTAGGGGCCGGATGAAAATGCTTCATTTTTTGCTGCTAAATAGCTCAGGAGTAAGGTCTTTCTCACATTGCCCTGATGTCACTACTGCAGACAACCTAATTTATTATTGATGACTTGTGATGCTTTTTTATTTGTCTTCATTTCAGCACTTTTGATATGTTGGGTAAAGCCTATTGATTCATGCAGGTTTGGCTTTTATGGTAATTTACTTTAAGGGAGCCTCGAAGAAAGCTTGCAGAAGAGATGGACATTTTTCAGATCTTACCCAAGTGGAATAAAAGAAACGTGAAAGGTCTGTTTTTCTCCAGTTGAGTTGATGATTCTGCTTCAGTTTAACTTGTGGGTGGGTCAGGCTTGGTGGAGAAAGGATGTTGTTAGATGTGCAGTGAGACCCGTGTTTTTTTAGTACTGAGTGTCAGTGATGGACTATGCACTTGAAAAAACATAGGCGTTACATGAAAAACATGATGCAATTTCATTTTTGAAAACCTGTAGTACCTTCTCTTTGAGAGGCCTCAGTGTGTTACGGTAAGGCTTTGTTGAATGGATTATATTTTGAAGTATATTGTGACTAATATTCCTGTTATCCCTTCATCTGGAGCATCTGAAAAGTAAAAGTAAATATCCTCTTTTATCTAGCATGTCTTTTCATGTAAATGTATGGTTTGTCTTGATTGGATCTAAATTGTTGAGCAGAGAGAATGCATGCATCTCCTTCCCATGGCCCTCATGGGACATCAGATCAAATTCTCCTGTGTATTGTTCTGTCTTGACGACATCTGTCTGTTTTTATCTCTGCTACATGAAAAGATTACTGAGTTTTATCTTCCCAATGGGAAATGGAAAAAAAAAAAACTATATTCTCCCCCTTATTGATATGCTTTTTCCAGAAAAACATGCAACTAGATAAGTTAGTCTTAATCAGTAGATAAGAGAATCCTGAATGCCGAATAAAATTGACGGTCAGTGAAGAGCATTTGGAACCTGGACAGACTACCGAGAGGCCGCAGATCAGGGATTAGAGGGAAAAAACAAACAACTTCTGTGTGATGAGAAACAATTGAACAGAGACTGACCACAAAGCTTTCAGTTTTATCAGTTAGTATGTACACATTCTATCAATCGTATTGCTATAAAGCTAGCCTTTAGCTTCTGTGCAGAGAAAGAGCAAATTATGGGAGTTAACTGAGCTGTTCCCCTTAGATAATTTACTGAAATAAATTATGGTATGCTTTAACCATCTCAGTATAGTTTTGAACTTTAAAATTTGCCTTTGCTTAGAGAAAGGTGAGGATAACTGAAAATAAGTAGAGGTAAGGAAAGGAGAAAAGGAATAAAAAATGTTACATTGTTAAAAGTAGGAACTTTCTTTTTCGTGGATATTGAAGACAGGGAACCAAATATTTAGAAAAGGTTAGTTTCTCATTTGGCTTTTTTTTTTTTAGAAAAATAATTTTAACATGCTTGAGATCAATTGAACTGTTCTTCAACGTGTTTTTTGCTTTTTCAATGAATTCATTTAATATTCTCTCTTATCAGGATGTGTGTGTATATGTGTGTATTGGGAAGAGACATTAGGTGCAACGTATTTTGTTACAGGGGATATAAGGAAATAAAAAACCCATGTTCTCCTGCTTTGGTTTTTTTTTTTTTTAATATCTAGTTGTTAAGAGATTTCAGATAATTTTATTTACATTTTATGTACATAACTATTAACTTAGTGGCTAGATCAGGAAGGAATACAGACAGTTGATTGCACTTTGGATGGAGAGAAAATGGGCACAGAGGTTTACACATTAGAAGAGAAGGATTCCAGGAGGAGATTGAGATTTGGCTTGACCATAGAAATTTGTAGAAACGTACAATGCAATGATGTGAAATTAGCATGTGGTCAGAGGTGGAGCATGGTAATAAAGCAGGTGTTACTCTGGTAGCATATGGCATTTGGGAAGCAGCTGAAATTTGAAAACATGATTTATTTTAGAGTGTAGAAACATGCACTTCCCAGTCTAAGAAATTGGGACTTGATCTGGCATTCTTTCTCTGCTACAGCTAAAAGAGTTATATAGATATTTACTACAGAAAATAAACACAATATTATTTCATACAGCTGTAGGAACAACAGGTCAAAATAAGTGTAATCGTTCTTTTAAAAAGCTTTGATTTCACGCACGTGTGGAATTTAAGTAACAAAACAGATGAACATAGAGGCAGAGGAGGAAAAATAAGACGAAAATAGGGAGGGAGGTAAACCATAAGAGCCACTGAACTCTAGGAAACAAACAGCGTTGCTGGAGGGGCGGTGGGTGGGGGGAGAAGGTAACTGGGTGATGAGCATTAAGGAGGGCACTTGATGTAGCGAGCACTGGTGTTACATGTAACGGACGAATCACTAAATTCTCCCCCAGAAACTAATAATACAGTATATGTTAACTACGTTGAATTTAAATAAAGAATTTAAAAAATGAAAAAAAGTAAATAAAAAGCTTTTAGGATTACTGTCCATGGAGTTCTACCTACAGATTTTAAAACCCTAGTTGTAGTAAATAATCATTCACATAAAGAGTTTATGATAGGGGCACCTGGGTGGCTCAGTCAGTTAAGTGTCGTCTTTGGCTCAGGTGGCGATCTCAAGGTCCTGGGATCGAGCCCTGAGTTGGGCTCCCTGCTCAGCAAGGAGTCTGCTTCTCCCTCTCTCTCTGCCCCTCTTCCCACTCATACACCCACTCGCTCTCTCTCTCTCTCAAATAAATAAAATCTTTTTAAAAAGAGTTTAAAGATAACTGAGGCTTAGAAAATAGAAGAGAATGTTGTTATATGCTCATGGACTTGACAGATAGGCACATAGGAACGACACTGCTGGTGAAAATAAATAATAGAAAATTAATAAGTTACATAAGTGATGAATTGAACACTACATCTGAAACTAATGATGTACTATGTGTTGGTTAATTGAATTTAAATTTTAAAAAAATCATTGCCACATCTTCTGAAAATTAAAAAAAAAAACACAACATTGCAGGGCTGGTAATAACTAATGAATAAAGACGAAAACCAGGCAATAAAACCAGACCGACTCTATGGAGATGTTAGAAGATACGTAGGGATAGTGGACTCTGGGAAACAAACTGAGGGCTTCAGAGGGGAGGAGGGTGGGGGGATGGGATAGGCTGGTGATGGGTAGTAAGGAGGGCATGTATTGCATGGTTCACTGGGTGTTATACGCAAGTGATGAATCATGGAACTTTACATCAAAAACTAGGGATGTACTGCATGGTGACTAACATAATATAATAAAAAATTATTTAAAACAGGTTATAAGAGACAAAAAAAGAAAAAAAGAAGATAC
Source organism: Ursus arctos (assembly GCF_023065955.2). Classification (NCBI taxonomy): domain Eukaryota; kingdom Metazoa; phylum Chordata; class Mammalia; order Carnivora; family Ursidae; genus Ursus; species Ursus arctos. Next base: position 27,921,848 of record NC_079873.1, on the reverse strand, counting down.
GTAGGGATAGTGGACATAAAATCGAGTCCGAGATCTCTGATTACAGCTAAATTAAACCTGGTGGGAAATCTGTATCAGGGTAGATCAGGAGTGTGAAGTAAGTATATCAACCGCTTTTTACCACTCATAGAGGCTTAAAAGATTTCCGCTGGAGAAAAATGCCACAGTGCCCTCCTCATGAAACCCCGTTAGGGTATGATACCCCAAGGTAGGGTATGATAATCACTTTCTCAAATTTGCTGAGTGTCATGATTTTGGGGTGCCACGAGCAGTGTGTTATCAAAGATTTAGCAAAATAAAATACATTAAATAAAAAGATGCAGCCATTTGCCAGATAATACGTTTGCTGGCTGCTGAAAAATGGTCAGGAACATGGTAGGCAATGATAGGACTATGATAAAAGAAGAAAGTCTACATGTGTAAATCCAGGCATGAGTCGCTTTTCTGGAAGGCATGTGGATACTCTCTCCCAGATCTTCATTGTGGGACACTTTTCCTACTTCCTTTCATGCCTTGAACTTTTTAATTTTTATTCCATGATGGACACTGTGAGTGATACCTTGTGGAGAGGCAAACTCCTTTAAAGGACATTGAGTTTGCCCGGGCAATTATTTGTGGTTCCTCTTGTGTATATTAGATATGGCTTTATTCTTTATTAACATGATACTGTTTTAGTCTTGTCCTTAATTCTAGGCCATGGACCTTTTTCTAGGTCGTAGAGTATACTGCTAAGGTAAGACCTTCCTGGGGTATGAAGGAAGCTATTCATTCCAAGGTGTTCAGGGAGGTCTCTCCTCTGTTCTTGAGCTGTATTGCTAGTGTTCCTAGCATGACATGGCCTCTTACACCACTTCCTGGTGCTTAACAAAGCAGCAGGTGATTTCTACTAAGTTTCCCAGAGTTTCCCCCAGTGGAACTATACTCTTGGCTCTGGAAAGATGAACTATAGTCTTGGCTCTGGAAACAAAAATTTTTGTTGAGAAAGCTTGTCAGAGAATGATTCTGGTTCTGTTCTGGTATCTATGATAACCACATTTTGCCCCAGCTTTGAATGCCAGTCGGTTGAGTGTCTGACCCTTGATTTCAGCTCAGGTCATGATCTCAGGATTGTGAGATCAAGCCCCGTGTTTGGTTCCAAGCTGGACGTGGAGCCTGCTTAAGATTTTCTCTCTTCTTCTCCCTCTCTCCCTCCCCACCCTCTCTCTCAAAACAAAAACAAAAACAAAAACAAAAACACCCAAAGTGATCTTACAAGAAAAGAGTAAGTTGTGGGGGAGGGAGGGGAAGGCTCACATTTCCTGAATTCAAATCTTAGTAAAAAGTCACAGTAATGATGGATTGTGATGTTGGCATAAGGATAAGCATAAATTGATGAAATAGAATTGATAGTTCAGAAGTAAACAGATACCCTGTTGATAAGTTAATTTTTAACAAGGGTGTCCAGATAATTCAGTGAGAGAATAGGGTTTTCAACAAATGGGCCAAACAGGATATACGTGTGAAAAAGAAAAAAAGGCATTAGATCCCCATCTCACTCTATACACAACTCAAAAGGGATACTAGACCTACATATAAGAGCTAAAAGTAAAAAAAACACTTGAAGAGGGGCGCCTAGGTGGCTCAGTCGTTAAGCGGCTGCATTCAGCTCAGGTCATGATCCCAGCGTTGTGGGATCAAGCCCCGCATCGGGCTCCCTGCTCAGCCAGAAGCCTGCTTCTCCCTCTCCCACTCCCCCTGCTTGTGTTCCCTCTCTCGCTGGCTGTCTGTCAAATAAATAAATAAAATCTTAAAAAAAAAAAACCACTTGAAGAAAATGAGAGTAAATGTACCTGACCTTGGTTTGGTAATGGTTTCTTAGATAACAACAGAAGTATGAGTGGTAAAGATTTAATGAATTGGACTTCATCAGCATGTAAGACTTGTGTACTGCAAATTATACTGTCCAGAAAATAAAAGACAACCACAGAATGGGAGCCATATTTGCAAAATATATATTTGATAAGGGGTTTCTACCCAAAATATATAAAGAACTCATAAATTAATAATAAAAAGAAAAATAGCCCGATTAAAACTAGCACATGATTTGAATTGAAATTTCTTCAAAAAGAAATTGCTCTGAGTAGTACATGAAAAGATGTCCAGCATTGTTAGTGTTAGGAAATTGCAAGTCAGAACCACTATGGAATACTACTCCACTTCCAGCAGGAGAGCTGTAACCAAAGGCAGACAAAACAAGTGAGATGAACACGTGGGGAAATGCAAACCCTCATACACTATAGGAGGGAAGGTAAAATGGTGCAATTGCCTTGGAAAACACTTTTGTAGTCCTCTCACTCTTCCTATATGACTTGGCAATCTCACTCCTAAGTATATACTTAAGAGAAAACATACACAAAACATGTGCAGGGTTATTCATGTTAGCATTTTTCATGTTAGAGAGTGCAAAAAACTCAGTTGTTTAGCAACCAGCCAAAGGATAAATTTAATGTGCTACATTCTACAATGGAATATTGGCAGTAAGAAGAATGAAATACTGATGTGTGCATGAGCCAACCTTGAAAACATTCTACTGAGTGAAAGAGCCAGTCACAAAAGACCACGCGATCCATGATCCGTTTGAAATGTCCATAATAACAAATGTATGGAGACACAGTGGACTACTAAGTGCCTAGTGTTGTAAATTGGGGAAGGGAGTGAGTGTTAATGTGTACAGAGTTTCTTTATAGGATGCTGAAATGTTCTAAGATTGTGGTAATGATTGTACATCTCTCTGAATATATTTTAAAAAACACTGAATTGTAGAATTAAAATGGTTAGGTTTTATAGTATGCAAAGTATATCTCAGTAAAGCTTTTAAAGTACATTCTGGCATTTTGTTTACTCTAAAACTAACTTCCCTCCTTTGGCTCAAGGACATAAAGTAAGTGTTAAGTTGAATATTTTGGATATGGTAGTCACGTGTAGCCATCTAAATTTAAACTAATTAAAATTATGTAAAATTTAGAATTTAGTACTGGTTACATAATGGTTCCTTCCAGAGCCACATGTGTCTAATGAATATCTTACTGGACAGGACAGCTATAGAACATTTCTGTCATCATGGCAAGTTCTACTGGAGCTGCTTTATGTGATTTAACTCAGTTGGAGGTAGAGTTTTGCTGCAGTTTCCCCACAATCCAGTGGTAAATACTGAGGCCATTTTCGGGAAACTGCTAGAACTCCCATTTAATGCTCTAAAAGAGGCTTTTTAAAAAAAATTTTACAGTAATTCCCCTTTTTCTTCTGGCTTTTATACGTTGCTTATGCTTTTCTTGAAGTGTGAAAAAGTTTACTTGCTGGTCCAAGTGAAGACAATGGTTTACTCACAAGAGATCCACAGTTGAGAAAGTGACCTAATTTTTGGGGAGAGAGGAGGAAGTTAAGATGGACATATAGAAAAGAGACCATTAGAACAAATTAGATCTTTTCTTTTTAACTTGGCATGATTTTTCAAGTTTTTATTTTCAGAATGTAGAGGCAACAAGTTATATTTTACTGTGATATAGACACAAAATTGAAAGATGTCTAATTCTCATTGTTCTCTCCTTTTCCCTGATAATTTTTGGTGGATTTCTTACCAGCTAGAAATACTCACTCAAGTTTACATAACCAGAGAACAGGAATAAAATTTAATAGCATATTTATATATTTTGTTTTTTTCTTCTTATGAAACTAATAGCTTACTATAGAAAATTTTAAAAATGCAGATAAGCATGGGAAAGAAAATAAAGATTACCTATAATTTTGGCACCATATAGAAATTTTATCTGTGTTTTATGTTTTCTAGATGTTAAATATTCTCTTTGAGTATTGTATTTTTAAATATCCTGTTTTGCATGTTGTTTTATAATATTTTTACATTGAAGGGTGCCTGGCTGGTTGTCAGAAGAGCATGTGACTCTGGATTTCAGGGTCATGAGTTCAAGCCCCACATTGGGTGTAGAGATTACTTAAATAAATAAAAGTTTTTAAAAATGATCAGCTCTACACTGAAATCTTATGATTTTAAGACTATGCCAATAACTAGTATTTAAGTTCAGTATCAAGAGTAAACACATTAGTTACTTTACAACTGAAGTGAAATATCATAGCTGTAAGTAACTGTGTGATTGTTTACAAATCTTGATATTTTTTAAACAAATAATGCCCCCAAATTTTTCAAAATTGTTCTTTTTGGGTAGTTTTAACTACAGGATCTTCAGAGTTCTAGTAATAAATGATATTCTTCCATAAATGGATTCTTGAGAAAAATTGTTTTAGTCACATGATGGTATATTTATTCATGGCTATTTTCTTCTCAGAAAACTTTATTAAATGCATCAACTCTCAGAAGTCAAAATGTATCCTATCTAAAGCTTTTGCTTCCCATGTTCAGTTCAAAGTGTTGAAAAGGCCTTTCTGTTCTGGGTTGTAAAATCAAATGTGATTCTGGTTGGTATTTGACAGCTGTATCAAAACCTGCACTCTGAGCAGTTGCACTCAATCTACTGTCCAGTGTTAACATGACATAAAATGTAATCACATTTGACTTTGACGAAGGAAGCCGCTCTGTACAATGGATGAGAGACTGAGTTATCATGTGCTTTTTCTGGTTTTTCTCTCTCTCAATAGAGAGATTGCATAAGTACATGTACGCTACATATACACACACATCTGTGTACACACGCACATGGACATGTATATATGTAGTTAAAGGTGATGTTTTCTGGGCAGTTTGGTTTCCTTGAGGGTGTCATTCAGTAAAATTTAGTGATATATACATCCTTAAATTGGAAGCTTATACCTTCTTAACTTATTTGTAGTGAAAGAAGCAGAACAAGGACTCCTAGATATAGGATATGTGAGTGAATTTCATGTTTTGGTAGAGTCGATATAAATTTTGAAGCCAAATGACTTAAAAAATATCTACATCAAAATTGAAGCTGGAACTTGGGTAAATCTCATCTCTTCCTATTACAGAATTTTTCTTTAGAGCATATATTTTACTTTTATATGGCTTTAAAATATAATGTCTCAAGTATTGATACTTGTACTACTGGGCATAAAACAAAGGCTTGTTTTCTCTTTTATACAAAATACTAACCGGGATGAAAAAGGAAATGCATCGCATTTGTGATTTCATCCTTTTCTTGATCATAACTAGGAAAGAATAGAGGTCAGCAGCTAAATATACCACAGACTTTTTTTTTCACTTTAAAGTATTTTGAAAAAACATTAGAATCATTTCTTTAACTTTGTGATTTTTTTTACATAATATATAAGTTATAGAGCACAATTTGTACTACCCAACCACACCTAAATTAGGTCAGAGAAACACCTTTTACCCTTTTGTAATTAAGATTCCTGTTTCAGTTTTATTAGGTACCTCTGATATGGGTTGCTAAATTTGGAAGTAGACATTTGGAATATAGTCTTTCATAATTTACGCCCTTGATATTTTTAGATAAGAGCATGTTACCGAGATATTACCTACTGCACACATTGTATACATTTTTGACTGTTTTTCATTTAAAAAGGTTACTGTAGACTAATTTTGTATTCCAAAATTAGCTTTTTAGAATGTTCTTTTAAAAATTGAAGTATAATTAGGGTGTCTGGGTGGCTCAGTCGGTTGAGTGCCCAACTCTTGATTTTTGGCTCAGGTCATGATCTCAGGGTTGTCGGGCTCTGTGCTGAGTGTGGAGTGTGGTTGGGATTCTCTCTCTCTCTTCCTCTTCCTTTACCACTCCCCCCTGCACTCTCTTCGCTCTCAAAAAAATTGAAGTATAATTAATATATGGTGTTTTATTAGTTTCAGATGTACCATATAATGATTCAACAATCCTGTACGTTGCTCAGTGCTTATCACAATAAGTGTACTCTTGATCCCCTTTCTCTGTTTTACCCATCGCCTTCCTTACTTCCCCTCTGGCAACCACCAGCTTGTTCTCCATATTTAAGAGTCTGGTTTTTTGGTCCTTTTTTTTCTTTGTTCTTTTGGTTCTTAAATTCTACATATGAGTGAAGTCATATGGTATTTGTCTTTCTCTGACTGACTTCATCTAGCATTATACCCTTTAGGTCTAGCTGTGTTGTTACAAATGGTAAGATCTCATTATTTTTTATGACTAGTTTTCCATGGTGTGTATGTGTGATTTCATATATACAGAATCATATCTTCTTTATCCATTCACCCATTGATGGACACTTGGGTCGCTTCCACAATGCAGCTATTGTAAATCATACTGCCATGAACATACGGGTCATATATCTTTTCAAATTAGTGTTTTCATATTCCTTGGGTAAATACCCAGTAATGAAATTACTGGATCATACAGTAATTCTATTTTTAAATTTTTGAAGTACTGCCATACTCTTTCCCACAGTGGCCACACCAGTTTGCATTCCCACATTGCACAAGGGAGCTTTTCCTTCACATCCCCGTGAACACTTGTTCCTCATTGTTTTTAATTTTAGCCATTCTGACAAGTAGGATGTGATATCTCATTGTTGTTTTGATTTGCATTTACCTGATAATTAGTTGTGTTGAGCATCTTTTCATGTGTCTGTTGCCCATCTGTATGTCTTCTTTGGAAATATATCTATTCAGATCCTCTGCCTATTTTTTAATCAGATTATTTGTGAGTTTTTTGGTGTTATGTAAGTTTTTTCTATATTTTGGATATTAACCCCTTATTAGATACATCATTGGCAAATATCTTCTCCCATTAAGTAGTTGGTCTTTTTGTTCTTTTGATGGTTTCCTTTACTGTGCAAAAGCTTTTAATTTTGATGTAGTCCCAATAGTTTAATTTTGCTTTTGATTCCCTTGCCAGAGAAGACATGTTTAGAAAAACGTTTTTGTAGCTGATGTCAAATAAATTACTACCCATGTTCTCTTTCAGGAGTTTTGTGTTTTCATATCTCACATTTAGGTCTTTAATCCATTTTGAGTTTATTTTTGTGTATGGTGTAAGAAAAGTGGTCCAGTTTCATTCTTTTGCATGTAGCTGTCCAGTTCCCCAGCACCATTGATTGAAGAGACGGTTTTTACCCCATTGTATATTCTTGCCTCTTCATCATAGATGAATTGACCATGGAAGTGTGGCTTTGGGCTCTCTATTCTGTTGATCTACATGTCTGTGTTTGTACCAGTACCATACTTTTTTGATTACTACAGCTTTGTAGTCTATCTTAAGATCTAGAATTGTGATACTTCCAGCTTTGTTCTTCTTTCCCAAGATTGCTTTGGCTATTTCATGGTCTTTTGTGGTTCCATAAAAATTTTAGGATTATCTGTTCTAGTTCTAGGAAAAATGTTGTTGGTATTTTGGTAGGGATTGCATTAAGTCTGTAGATTACTTTGGGTAGTATGGACACTTTAACAATATTGGTTCTTCAAATCCAAAAGCATAGAATATCTTTGCATTTGTGTCATCTTCAAATTTTTTTATCAGTGTTTTATTATTTTGGGGGTACAAATCTTTTATCTCCTTGGTTAAATTTACTCCAAGGTATTTTAGTCTTTCTGGTACGATTCTAAATGAGATTGTTTTCTTAATTTCTTCTTTTGCTACTTGATTATTAGAGCACAGACATGTGACAGATTTCTGCATATTAATTTTGTGTTCTGCAATTTTACTGATTTAATCAGTTGTAGTTTTTTGGTGTAGTCATTAGAGCTTTCTACATATAGTACTATGTCATCTGCAAATAGTGGACGTTTTACTTGTACGCCTTTTTCTTCTTGTCAGATTGCTATGGCTAGGACTTCAGTACTATGTTGAATAAAAGCAGTGAGAATGGACATCCCTGTCTTCTTCCTGATGTTAGAGAGGAAGCTCTGTTTTTCCCTATTGTGTATGATGTTAGCTGTGGGTTTTTCATATAAGGCCTTTATTATGTTGATGTATGTTCTCTCTAAGCCTACCTTTTTGAGGGTTTTTATCATGAATGGATGTTGTACTTTGTCAAATGCTTTTCCTGCATCTATTGAAAGGGTCATTGGTTCTTAGCCTTTCTTTTATTAATGTGGTGTATCATGCTTATTGAATTGTGAATATTGAGTCACCCTTGCATGCCGGGAATAAATCCCACTTGATCATGGTGAAGGGTTTTTTAAAATATATTGTTGGATCCAGTTTGCTAATATCTTGTTGACAGTTTTTTTCATCTGTGTTCATCAGAGATATTGGTCTGTATTTCTTTTTTCTGTAGCATCTTTACCTGGTTATGCTGTCAGGGTAATGTTGGCCCCATAAAATGAATTTGGAAGCTTTTCTTCCTCTTCTGTATTTTGGAATAGCTTGAGAAGGATAGGTATTAACTCTTCTTTAAATGTTTGGTAGAATCCAGCTGTGAAGCCCATCTGATCCTGGACTTTTGTTTGTTGGGAGTTTTTTGATGATTGATTCAATTTTATTGATGGTAATTTTTCTGTTCAAATTTTTTTTTTCTTCCTGATTCAGTTTTGGAAGGTTATGTGTTTTTAGGAATTTATCCATTTCTTCTAGGTTGTCCAATTTGTTGTCATATAGTTTTTTATAATATCCTCTTATAATCCTTTGTACTTCTACGGTGATGGTTATTGTTTCTCCTCTACTATTACTGATTTTGAGTTCTCATTCTTATTTTTTTGATGAATCTGGCTAAAGGCTTACAAATTTTATTAATATTTTTAAAGAACCAGATCCTGGTTTCATTGATACATTTTTTCTTCTTTTTTTAGTCTCTGTTTCATTCTTTTTTGCTCCAATATTTATGATTTCCTTCCTTTAATAGCTTTAGGCTTTGTTTTTTCTTCTTTTTTCTAGCTTTTTTAGGTGTAAGGTTAGGTTGTTGATTTGAGATTTGTTTTGTTTCTCGTGGTAGACATGCATTGCTATAATCTTTCCTCTTAGAACAGATCTTGCTGCATCCTAAAGATTTTAAACTATTGTATTCATTTTCATTTGTCTCCATGTACTTTTTATTTCCTCTGTGATTTTTTGGTTGACCCATTCATTGCTTAGTAGTATGTTATTTACCCTCCATGTGTTAATGTTCTTTCCAGATTTTATCCTCGTGACTGACTTGAAGTTTCATATCATTGTGGGCAGAAAAGATGCGTGATATGATTTTGGTCTTTTTTAATTTATTGAAACTTGTTTTGTGATAAAATGGGCAGAAGATATGAACAGACACTTTTCCAATGATGACATACAAATGGCTAACAGACACATGAAAAAATGTTCAAAATCATCAGCCATCAGGGAAATTCAAATCAAAACCACACTAATATACCACCTTACGCCAGTTAGAATGGCAAAAATTGACAACGCAAGAAACAACAATTGCTGGAGAGGATGTGGAGAAAGGGGATCCCTCCTACATTGTTGGTGGGAATGCAAGTTGGTACAGCCACTCTGGAAAACAGTGTGGAGGTCCCTTAAAAAGTTAAAAATTGAGCTACCCTATGACCCAGCCATTGCACTACTGGGTGTTTACCCCAAAGATACAGACGTAGTGAAGAGAAGGGCCATATGCACCCCAATGTTCATAGCAGCATTGTCCACAATAGCTAAATCGTGGAAGGAGCCGAGATGCCCTTCAACAGATGACTGGATTAAGAAGTTGTGATCTCTGCTAGAGAGCATTCCATGTGCACTCGAAAAGAATGTGTATTCTGCTGTTTGTAGATGAAATGTTCTGAAAAAACTGTTAAGTCCATCTGGTCCAATGTGTCATTCAAAGCCACTGTTTCCTTGCTGATTTTCTATCTGGATGATCCATCTGTTGCTGTAAGCGGATGTTAAGGTCCCCTACTATTATTGTATTCCTGTCAAAATCTTCTTTATGTCTTTTGATAGTTGCTTTATGAATTCAGGTACATAAATATTTACAATTGTTATATCCTCTTCTTGGATTGTACCCTTTATCATTATATAGTTTCCTCCTTTGTCTCTTGTTACAGTCTTCATATTAATATCTATTTTGCCTGATAAAATTATTGTTACTTGAGCTTTCTTTTATTTCCATTTGGATGGTGACTGTCCTTCCCTTCACTCTCATTCTGCATGTGTCTTTAGGTCTGAAGTGATATCTTCTAGGCAGCATATAGATGGGTCTTCTTCTTCTTTTTTTTAATCTATTCATTCACCCTATGTTTTTTTATTGTTGCATTGAGTCCATTTACGTTCAAAGTAATTTTTGAAATATTTGTATTTGGTGCCATTTTCTTGTTTTGTTGTTTCTGGAGATGTTCTCTGATTCTTGTCATTTTCTTGTTTTAAGGTAATTTCTGTAGTTCTTTGCTGTTCTTTCTTCTCTTTCTCTCATCCCTTGTGGTTTGATAGCTTTTTTTAGTGATATGCTTGGATTACTTTCTCTTTATTTTTTGTGTATCTGTTATAGATACGCTAAGATTTTACTACCCCCCCACATTTTATGTATATAGTGTCATACTTTATATTCTTCTACTGTGTGAATCCTTTCACTAAGTTTTATAGATATAATTTATTTTGCTGCTTTCGCCTCCATACTGGATTTTTAAATGATTAATCTACTTGTTTTATTATATGTTTGCATTTACCTGTGAAAATTTTTCCTTTCATAGTTTTCTTACTCTGATTATGGTCTTTTCTTGCCATCAAAGAATAATGTTTTTTGTAAGGCTGGTTTACTGTTGATGAACTCCTTTAACTTTTATTTGTCCAGGAAACTCTTTATCTCTCCTGTTCTGAATGATAGCCTTTCTGGATAGAGTGTTCTTGGTTGCAGGTTTTTTTCATTCCAGCACTTTGAATATATCATGCCACTCTCTTCTGGCCTGCAAAGTTTCTGCTGAAAAATCAGCTGATAGCCTTATGAAATTTGTCTTGTATGTAACTGTTTTTCTCTTGCTGCCTTTAAAATTCTCTATAAGTATTTCTGCCATTGTAGCTATTATGTGTCTTGGTGTGGACCTTCTGGGGTTGATTTTGTTGGGGGCTCTCTCTGTCTCCTGAATCTGGATTTCAGTTTCCTATACCAGATTAGGGAAGTTTGAAGTTATTATTTCTTCAAAAAATTTCTCCCCCCTTCTCTCTTTCTTCACCTTCTGGGATCCCTATAACAAAGTGTTACTACACTTGATGATGTCACTGAATTCCCTTAATCTACTCTCAGTTTTTCTTCTTCTACTACTGATCGCCTGAAGTGTATTTTGTATTTCAATTATGGAGTTCTTCATCTCTGATTGGTTCTTTTTGTATTTTCTATTTCTTTGTTGGGGGTGTTACTGAGATCCTGCACTCTTACCTCAAGTCCAGTGAGACCCTACATGCTTATCTCAAGTCCAATAAGTATCTTTATGACCATTACTTTGGATTCTTTATTAAGCAAATTACTTAACTCCATTTCATTTAGCACTTTTGCTGTGGTTCTGTCCTATCTTTCATTTTGGATATACTCGTCTCTTTCTTCATTTTGTCTAACTCTATGTGTCTGTTTCTATTTATTAGGAAAGTCACCTATGTTTTCTGATCTTGAAAGTAATTCCTCATGAAGAAGAGGTCCAGGAGGGCCCTGTAGCACAGTGCCCCAGATCACCAGAACCATTTGCCCTGAAGGTATCTAATATATGGGCTGTATGTACCCTACTGTTGAGGCTGAGCCACATTTGCCTTTAGTCCAGTCTGCTGCAGTGGCCCACTTTGCCTGTTATGGACAGAGTTGGTCCTTGTGCTATTAAGGGGCAGTCTAGGGCTGCCTTGGGTTTGTATTAGACAGTGTCAATAGTCAGACCACATGCCTGCCCTCAGCCTATCTACTGAGGCTGCAGTTGTCCCAACCTGCAGGGTGTTCTCCCTTGCTTGTTCCATGAGAGGTATTCGTTGGTGGGTGGGACCATCAGTGAGACCCAATGCCTACCTTCAGTCCAGCTGATGAGGCTGCAGTTGTACCACACTGCAGGGATCTCTCCCTTTGCAGCCCCCTGAAAGATTTTTGTGGATGAGCTAGGCCAGTAGTCAGATCAAATGCCTGCCCCAAAAGCATCTGCTGGGGCTGCAATTGCACTGATAGGCAGAGCACTATCTCTGTGCTGCAAGCTCTATAGCTTGGGTACTAGGACTATGGACACCCTGATGTATATGGTTATCTTCCACTTTCCCCGGGCAGGAGTCACTTTGGAGTTGCAGTGGTCCCTGCCAGGGTTGCTTGCAGTGTGTATTGAGGTGGGAGCTGCTTTGGAGCGACACCTGATGGGTGGGATGTGTTGGGTAGGACAGATCCTCAGGGGATCATGGGGCTAGGACATACAGTTCCTAGCAAGATAGTTGGAGAGTGTTCTTTCTGCTGCCTTGGAATATCACACTATCTAGTGTGGAGACACGGAGATAAATTGTATCTACCAGGAATTTGCTCTTGGAAAAGTGTCCTAAAGATCCTTGCCCCTCCAGCATACATTCTGAGATTAGTAAATAAATCTTCATGTATACCCCAGGTGATTTTCAAACTGCTGCTTCTGTGCTATATCATGCCTGAGTTATTAGTTTTGCTTTCTCTTTAAGGGCAGAGATTCAGTTTCCTGTTGCCCTCTGGCTGTCATGGAGCTAAACCCTCTGATTTTTAAAGAAACCAGATTTAAACCCCACTGATAGCAAAAACTAGTGAAATTAAGCCCCACTAGTTTTCAAAGCCAAATGTTATGGGGGCTTGGCTTCCCAGTACAGCTCCTCCATGCCTAGGATGCTTGTGGTGGGGTCTGCTTTTTTCCCTTCTCGGTGTTTATAGTGTCCTTCCCATTTGTAGTTTCTCACTAGAGATTTGGTTCTAGACCGAGTTTTTGTCCCTCCTGGCATTTCCAATGTGACCTCCTTTCTAAAATTAACTGTGAAAAGTCTGTTCTGCCAGTCTTTGGGTTATTTTCTGAGTTAGTTTCACTGATGGACCTGTTATCTGGGATGGGACTATTATCTTGGTGTGTCCCTGGGACAGATGAGCTGAGGATACTCCTACTGTGCCATTTTCCCAGAAGTCTAAAATGTACTTTTGAGAAGAAACCTAATTTAAAATCATGATTCAAATAAAGTCAATTTCAGATGACTGCTATATTTGCCTTGAAACCAGTATACTGAACTGTTACCCATGATCACTCTGGATGTAGTTATAACTTAAGAAAATGTATAGCTAATATTTAAGTTCGTTATAGACTTGACTTAATGTCCTAGTGGTAAATTATTAGAGATACTTGATAAAAATAGCTCATATTTGTATGACCATGTTATTTTGACATTGGAGTTACTTAAAGAGAAAAAGAAGTATTAAGTATTTCTTTTTAAGTTTTGTATTAACACTCTCTAGAGAAATTGTGGGCAAGGCAAAATGGGTAGCGAAATCTTAGCAAATAAATCAAGGTTACTTGAAGACTCTACTATGTTTCTTAAATCTAATGTATTAATGCTCTATCTGGAGGCTCATCACTAGTACTCAGAATCTTAGAAGAATTTCTGAGTGTAGCTACCAGTATTACAGGAATCATGGAAAGGTAAGTTTCTCAGGCCTTAAATTTTTTGATCAAGTGAATACAGTTTTGGTTTTGTTAATAAGTTGAATAAAAAAAAGTATATAAATGAAATATTTTGTGAAAGCCATAGAGCTTCAAATAGTTTTTGTGCTTATTCTGCTTTGTTTAAATCACTTATTCTCACTGAGAGTTGTACTTACCTAAGAGGTGTCCGGGAAAAGGTGGGGTAAATAAGTGGGCAAGACAGGTATGCCACGCAGCCTGTAATGCACAGCTCAGTCCTGCACAGTGGAGAACTGCCTCTCCATTGCACAGAACTGTATAATGCCCTGCATTCAGATACTTAACGCAGGTGGGCAGCCTGTTTATATCTAGCTGAGCAGAGACACTTTGTTTTCTATAGCAGCACAAAAGCACTTTTCCACTCTTTTAACATTCCCTGTATTTTCCAATAATTCAGGGATTCTCTATACTCAGAGAAGTTTGTACTTTGTTTTGTTCAGAAGCGTGTCAGGAATTTAAGATTTTGAAAATGTCACTGGTGATAACATAGGTTATAATATTTGAATCACCAATATGATGTTTTCTTTTGGACATCTATAGATGATCATTAATTTTTCCTTGGTATTTATTCTCCTTATATTTTTCTACAATAGTGCAGTGTTTTTTCCCAATTTAAAAAATAGTATTTTATATAGTATTTAAATAAATAGAGTTTAAATTTAATAGTATTTAAAACATAGAGTATTTAAATAGTATTTAAATTTAAATAGTATTTAAAAATAGTGTTTTTCCCTAATTTTATGTCTAGTCAGATGTTTTATTTATGAATTTAATGATAAAACAAAATTGTTACAAAATATTTATTTTAAAAAGGGGAGGGAATGTCCTGTTCTTAGGAGATAAATTCTCGAGAATGTGTAGGTTAATGGTCCAGATATCTTTGCCTCTCAAATGGTTCAGTATTTATCACGTGTGTGTGTGTGTGTGTGTGTTTAATAAGGAGTGGGAGAGGATGCAAATTTGGCAAAATAACAATGCAGCTAGCTTGAAGACAAACAGTTCATTGTACTATTTTTATACCTTTAAATAAAATTGTCAATTCTTAGTATATCTCAGATTAAGCTGCTAAATTAAGAAATTCATTTCTGATTTTGGAGGATTTGTTCATTTGCTATCCAGTGCATTTTCTTTGAATCATCTATCCTGATGAAATAGATGTTAGACCCCTACTGTAGACCATTCCCAGGGTTAAATCGTCATTCTGGCAAATGTCTGTGCAGGACTTCAAGTCAAAACTGACAGGAAGGCATCATTCTGTCAGAAAAGGAGGTGTGACAACTCTGGTACTCACTTATAAAGTAATTACTATTTATTATCATGTCGAATTACTCTAATGTCAGTTGTATTTAGGAAGCCACAGTGACATGGCTGTGGGCTTTATTTCTTAGTAACACCTCAGTAACAGAAGAGTAAATGTCCTAACTGAAGTAGATTTTTAAATACGCAGTGATGGGCACAAGTTCACAAGTTTAGTATAGATGAGTGTTTAGTGACTCATCCCTATGAAAGTGACCACAGTTATTATTATTTTTTAAGTAGGCTCCTCACCCAGTGTGGAGCTCAGTGGAGGCTTTGAACTCACCACTCTGAGATCAAGACCTGAGCTGAGATCAAGAGTCAGACGCTTAGCCAACTGAGCCACCCATGCGCCCCAGTGGCCACAATTATTAAATCACAGAATGCTGGTAGTGGCAAAAGAGTATGGAGAATTCTTTAAATGGCAACAGATTTTATACATCAGAAAGATGAAAATTATGGAAAAAGAACCTAGTAAGATCCTATGATTAAATTGTGTTGCTTCCTAACTTGGAAAACCAAAGACAACTCTTATTTTTTTCATTTTATTAGGAACATTCAAATATTGGGGCACCTGGCTAGCTCAGTCATTAGAGCATGTGACTCTTGACCTCAGGGTTCTAAGTTTGAGCCCCATGTTTGGTATGGAGATTGCTTAAAAATAAAATCTTAAAAAAAGAAGAACATTGAAATATTTTTTTAATGTTTTTTTATTATATTATGTTAGTCACCATACAGTACATCCCTGGTTTCTGATGTAAAGTTCGATGATTCATTAGTTGCGTATAACACCCAGTGCACCATGCAATATGTGCCCTCCTTACTACCCATCACCAGTCTATCCCATTCCCCCACCCCCCTCCCCTCTGAGGCCCTCAGTTTGTTTCTCAGAGTCCATAGTCTCTCAGGCTTCATTCCCCCTTCTGATTACCCCCCGTTTCTTTATCCCTTTCTTTAAGTCTGTTCTTGTTAGATTAGTGTCTTTGAATTTGTAATCAAATCAGAATTGTAGCTTATTTTTCCTTAGTATCTCAACATGTGTCAGGCACTGATCTAAACACTTTTTTAAAAAATATGTATTTATTTGAGAGGGAGAGAGAGAGAATCTCAAGCAGACTCCCCGTTGAGAGCAGAGCCTGATGTGGGACCCAACAGCATGACCCCAAGACCATGACCTGAGTTGAAATCAAGAGTTGGACACCCAACTGACTGAGCCACCCAGGTGCCCCCCTAAACACTTTTTATGTATTATTTCATTTAGTTTTCATAGGAGTCCTATTAAACATAGGCTCTATTAATATCTTTTTTTAAATTTTTACAGAATTAGTTACCACAGAGGCAAATAGTGAAATGAGGTTTCGAGTATATGTGCTTTACTGTGTGTGTGTGTGTGTGTGTGTGTGTGTGTGTGTGTGTAGTCATTCCAGGAAGCACTGATAAGGAAGGCAGAGAGTTAAGATAGCAAAGAAGATGATACTTTAATGAGATATTTAATAAGGTAATTGTTGTTCAGGGCATCTTGGCCTCAGTTCTCTTGGTGGTCTTTGGAAGATGGTATAAAGCAGTGCTTCTCAAACTTCGATATGCATCAGCACCCCCTGTGGGGTTTGTTAGACTGTAGTACTCAGGCTGAGCCTCAACAAGTCTGATTTCATGGTATATCAGGAACCAGACCTGAGAATGTGCGATTTTTCTAACAGGTTCTCAAGTATTGGTCCTGCAACTGGTTTGAGGACCAAATTTTGAAAACTGATAAGAACATGACTAAGAGCTGTCTCACCTGAGGATTTTATTTTCCAGTTTCTATCCATTATTGCCTGGGGATTGCTCCTTGGGTATGAACTTGATAACACTTCAGGCCAGCAAGGTGGATACCCAGAACAGAGAGCCCGATATTTTGCTTGATCCCAGGACCCTAAGATCATGACCCGAGCCGAAGGCAGACTCTTAACCCACTGAGCCGCCCAGGCGGCGCTCTTGGGAACTTTTAAAAAATGCATGTCCTTGGGTTCTACCCCAGACCTGGTAAAATAGATATTCACGACCGGCCCCAGAAATCTGTGTTTTAACAAGCCCTGCAGGTGATTCAGATATACTCTCAAATTTGAAAACCATTAGCCTTAAACCCTACATTATACAGTGTTCATTCTCTAACCGGAAGCTCCTCAGGTTTCCCTTGTTGCCTTTTTAAAACAGCAAACAGAGAATGAATGTTAACCAATTACCGTTTGTATCTGGGAATGTATGTGTCTGTCACACAGGTCAGTATACACCGATGTATCTGTACATTTTTCCTTTGTCCAAAGAAGTGCTTGTGACAACATGATCAGCAGTATGTTTCTTCTTGATAACACAGTACGTCCTTTTAAGGGCTGAAGGGTGTAGCTCTTTTCAAGGCACTGCCCTTTTTCTTTAGCTGCTTGGTGTGGTTTCATTTCCACAGTCCAGATTGCTTGCAGTTGTGAGCCTGCCGGTCCTCCTGCCGTTATTGGTACCTCTACACAGTGTTTACTTATGTACATGTCCAAGACCACAGAGAAGACTCAGATCAAACAGAGCCTCTGAGCAGGAGAGCTGTCAGTGTTCCAGAATCTCATGGCAAAGGATTCCTTTTTACTATTTGATGAAAAATAGTAATGTTAATAAAATTATTTCATGTAATGTACTTAGCTGGTTATCACACAAATTCATTGCAGCTTGCCGCCTGTGTCGTGTCTGCTGTTCTACTAAAGTGTTCATTTCCCTTTTCTACCTGGCAAATCCTGTTCATTCTTTGAGGGCCAGCTGAATTTTTTTTTTTCTTTCTTAGAACCTTTTCTAAACTGTCATAGTTAACCACTTTTTCCTGTCCCCTATAATATCGTTCATTGCCATAGTGTTTCTCACATTCTCCTGCAATTACCTAGTGTCCTGTCCATTCTAAATTATCAAGCCTAGAGGTGGGGGGGAGGAAGTGCTAGGTCTTCTGTATCCCTGCATCTGTAGAATCTGGTGTATGTGCATAAAGTGTAACTAATTAAGATGTAAAAGATGAAACTCTAAGAAGTTCAAGGCCATCTTATCTACTCTTTGATTCTAGTTTAGATTATATTTGAAACAATTCAACAGAAGAGTTTATAGATTTTCTAGAGAGTGTCTGGAAGTCAGCGTATTTTAGTAAGGTGTCCAGGAGCCTTATAGCTGCGTTACTCTGTAAACTCTCCAATTCAACAGGACACAGTTGTTAAATGATGATATTTACTTTGTCCTCTTGGAAGCTCAGAACCTTCAACCACAACTTTCTCAAAGCCCCTGGCTTGGCTTCAAATCAAACTGGAAACTCTACATCGATAGCTTTCAGTGTTGTCTCAGATCTTATCAGCCTCACACACTGTAGGCAAAATGTAATAGGAAACAGCCCTGAAATTCTGCGGTTAGGTTGAAACACATACTTAGCCTCATTTTGTCAATTTGACAAAACATTTGGGGATTAAAACAGATTTTCAAGGTAGGTGATAATTTACCTTATCATCCTTAGATTTTTTTTTCCCACTCTTTGGTATTTTTACAAAAAATTGTGTTTTCTAGTACCTTGTCACTCTGTCAAGAGATACCATTTATATCCCCTTCCCTTGAATTTGTGTGGGCCTTTGTGACTATCTCAACTATGACACTGTGGGAGAAGTGACACTATATGGCTTCCCAGGCTTGATTCTAAAAGATGACACAGACTCCCACAGTCTGTCCCTTTTGGTAGCCTTGGGCTTAGAACTCAGTCATCATGCTGTAAGGAATCACAGACTATATGGAGAGGCCTGGATGAAGAGGAAGTGAAGGTTTCAGCCTAGCTAAGCTCCAGTCAGTAGCCAGCACAAACCTGCTGGCCATTCGAATGAGCCATCCTGAAGTGGCTCCTCCATCTCCCACCCCTCAGTCATGTCACGCTCAGCTGATGCCGTATAGAGCAGATATCATGCTTCCCAGTCAAGCTTTGCTTGAATTGTAGTCATGAGCCAATTAATGATTGTTTCCCAAAGCCACTAGACTTCTGGGGTTTGTTGCACATCAGTAGATAAATGTCACCATGTCCAAATAGTCTTATTTTTGAGCATGGTAGTCTCTCAGAGCATTGCAGAGTGTATTCTGTTTGAATGCTATTACACTGAGCTTTTGTTTGATTTCTTTACCTGGCAAAACCTATTCGTTATTCTACCTTTTTCTTTTTTGGAGCCTTTTCTAATTCCCAAATTTCATTTTTTTTCTGTGCTCCCTCTATGTTTAACTCTGTTTATAATGCTTATCATCTTTTCTTGAAATCTCCTAATTTTCTGACCCTTCCTAAACCATATACCATAGGTACTGCGGACATTAAAAAAACAAAACAAAAAAATGTACAGTCTTAAGTAGAAGTCAGGGACTGATTATATTATTCATCCTGATTTTGTGTAGTTTCTTAAGGACTTTTTACTCTTCCATCTCATAATACTGCCTTCTTTCACATGGCCTCCAAGGCTGCCGCTAAAGAGTAAGTACAGGGAAGTCTCCAGGTCCCTCTTGCTCAAGAGGGATACACATCACTTCACTAAAATTTAACAAGGTAGAACAAGACACATGGCCCCAGCCAACCCTTAGGGGTTGAGAATTCTAACCCTTTATTCAGCAGCCTTCTCCCAGCAGTAACTCTATCTTGTGGAAGGGGAGCATGATTATGGGTGGGTAGCTAGCTAGCTAGCTGGGAGTGTCAAAACCAGAAAAATAGGATGGAAAGAGGATGGGCTAGAATAATGCATATCAATTCTTTTCTTTTACTTTTACTTTTCTTTTACTTTTTTTTTTAAGAGAGGGAGAGAGCACACCTGAGTGGTGGGGAGGGGCAGGGGGAGTGGGAGAGAATCTTAAGTAGGCTCCACGCCCAGTGTAGAGCCCAAGGTGGGGCTCAACACAGGGCTCAATCCCATAACCCTGAGATCATAGCCTGAGCTGAAATGGAGAGTCAGACAGTTAACTGAGTGAGCTACCAGGTGCCCATGCATCAATTATTTCTGATATTTATTAGCTATGAGATTGTGCTTAAGTCTCCACATGTATGAGGCCGTCTTCTCATCTGTAAAGTCAGCATGATAATAATAAGTTTTATGTCCTGTTGGAAGTGAGCATCAAAAGCAGTCAGCCTTTGTAAATCAATTTGTACTTGTTAGCTGTTACTTCACGATGAGCAGGGACATTTGTACTGCACATTATATTATCTTCAGTACCTTGCACATAGTACATGGTAAATAAGTCAGAGTAGATGAATACTGTTTCTGTCATATGTACAAAAAATTAAGATATTGGAAAAGAATGTACTGGGATTGCTTATATAGTAAACTACACATTTTAAAAATATATAATCTTTGTTTTCTCTGAGAAAAGTCAGGTTATAGCCACAAAAGAGATTGAGAAAATGCAATCAGAAAAATAAATCTAAAATACCTACTGTTATTTGATACTTACAAGATATTGACTACTTAACATGAATTACCTTTTTTAATACAATAATAATTTAGATAACATCTACATTTTAGAGTTGAGAAAGTATGGTATGGAGAACTTGCTTCTTTTCATATAGCCAGTTGGACAAAAAATTTGGATTTGAACTTGTTCGCTCTGATTCTGGGGCCTGATAATATATAAGACGCACAGTTCTCCACCGTAGCTGTCCACCTGGGGAGCATGTTAAAATAGAGTATCCTGCTCTTCCTTACTGTTGAGCTGTTGGAACAGTTCAATAAACTTTGCAAAAGTTCTCAGGTGTGTTTGGAGGCTAAAACTTTTGGAAATCATTCTGATTCTGTGAGCATCAATTAATATTTTTCAATCAAATATATTATTGGTGTTTGAATTTGTGCAGATAATTGAAAATATATTCTTTTCAGAATCTGAATTTGAGCTACAGTGCCATTTCATTGCAGCCAGGTATCCTGACAAGAGAATTTGAGATACCTTGGGGGCAGAGTTAGGATTTATTTGCTTAATTCATATGTAGGCAATCGCTATTCAGCAGTGTTTGTGTGTAGCTATATGGCTGTCTTCACAGCAGAGAGAAACTCTTCAAGGGAGAATTTATGTAACATGAAATCTTATAACCATAGAGGGTTTTTGTTGCTCTGGTTAACTTCCCTTAGGATTGTATGAGCATTCATATGAAATCATAAATCTGCCCTGTAAGTTGTACAGTTTCTAGCAACTTTTTATTCTGTCACTGAGTTATTCTTGTACATTTTGAGGTTGTATAGGATCCTTTTCTCTTTCAGTGTAGATTGTGATAAAGGTAAAGGAGAAAGGGATGGTAGTGTTCCATAAGGTGTTGGGCATTGGCTAGCATTTGTATATGCAGTATGGAGGATGCTAGGCAGATTTCCATATTCCGGAGCACTGAGTTTTATGTAGTGTCAAAGGATGGAGTGTTCTATGAACTTACCATCATCCTCACAGCTCATGAAGTGCATATATTAAACTCAAGGGTGTCCGTCTCTCCTTGCTTCTTGGTGATATTTCAAGGTGACTTGCTCTGGCATTCCATGCATGTGTATTTCAAAAATGCACATCTTCACATTGATTGTAAAAATGACACCATAAAGACCCATCATAGCCATTTATAAAGGTTATATGGTTTTCAAAGTCTATCTCTTATTCTGAAATAACTAAAACTCTATTCCAGAATTACAGATTTGTTGTTTTGGATGCTGATATTAACAGCTTAAACTTTACTGATTTAAAAGTGTTTTTACACAGATGGAATAGTTTTTTTTATATATAGTTCTAAGTTGAAAATTGAACATAGCTCATTTGGCAAAACTGCTGGCTCTGGTGATGGAGTGGTTGTGAGCTAATTGTTGCCTACTGAAGAACAAGGAAGTGTAAGTATATAAGAATGGCTGAGAGAGCATGGTGCACTGGAGAGACTGTTAATAGATTCAGTGTGGGAGGGGGCAGCAGATGCAGTGGGTGGATGTTTCATGAACTGATGCTAGAAAGGTAGGCAGTGGCCCAGTGATAAATGGTGTGTACGGAGATTAAATTTTATATTGGAAACATTAGGAAGTTGTCATAGATTAAAGATGGCCACAATTTTTTGAAACTTCTCCAATTAATATGTGAGGTCTAGCATCCCCTTGAAGTGAAGAGGGCACTATGACTGCTATTTAGCACTAGAAAATGGTGAAAGTGATGCTGTGGTAGTTTCTTGGCCCAGGATTTGAGATACCAGAAGCTGGTAGTCCTCTGTTTTGAATTCTTTATTCTTGGATTTCATTTTCCATGTAAGAAGTATGTCTATCATGAGACTAACATGCTGTAAGAATCACAAGATGTGGAGAGAGAACTGGGGAATGATACACTACAGAGACAGGGATAGAGACAGACAAACAGAACAAAGTGCCCGGAAGCACCAAACATTATTAAAGAAAACATTTTAGAAATGAATCCTGCAGCCCCAGCTGCCTCAGCAGATGACCAACCAGCAGGGGAGAAGGAGAGCAAGAGGACCACAGTAGTCCTCATCAAACAACCACAGACACCCCCTGCAGTTTCCATTGTCATTGACCCCACCTGTGGGGCTTCCTGGAGTCTACATCACTAAAACCCCTTGGGTTGATGGAAAGAGCCACCACATACACTCCTGGCACCCCTGTGCATACACCAGTGCCCCAGTTCCAAGAGGGATCCTCTTTTTGGCAACTTGCCCCAAGGAGAAAAGGAGGAGGACCCCAGCAGGCTTCACTACTGAGGACCCCCGTAGCCTCTGCTGCTGCTTCCATGGATACCCATAGCCTTCATCAACACGGACACCCACAGTCTTCACCGAGACTGACTTCACCTGATGTTGCTGTCTAGAGTTGCCATTGCTGTGCAACCCCCAACCTCCAGAGCTAGAGCTACTTTACCCTATGTAGCCAGCACCCTCACACCCAACCATAGGTGAAGGTCCTTCTCCACTGAAGCCAGTCCATGAAGTCTGGAAGACATGACCGTTCATTCAAATGTGCAGACATTCATGCAAGGGTACAAAGAACACACACAAAAAACCAAGGAAACATGACAGCACCAGAGGAACATGAAATATTTCTAGTAACTAACACTAGTTAATTAGATACATATAAATTGCCTGAAAAAGTAACTGTTTTAAAGAAAATCATTAAGCTACAGGAGAGTAGATGGACAACCCAATGTAAAGAAGAAAATAGTATGTGAATAAAGCAGGAAGATTAATACAGAGAATTAATAAAGAATCAAGCAGAAATTATGGAGGCGAAGAATACAATGAAAGAAATAAAAAATGAAATAGCTTCAGCAGCAGATTCAGTCAGTTAGAAGAAAGAATCTGTGAAGTCAAACATAGGATATTCAAAATTATCCAGTCAGAGGAGAAGAAAGAAAAAAAATGTAAAAGTTAAAAAAAACTCTAGGATTTATAGGGTATTTTTAAAATATTTTATTTAGTTGAGAGAGAGAGAAACAGAGCAAGCATGAGCAGGAGGAGGAGTCAGGGAAGAGCAGAGACTCCCTGCTGAATGCCCAAGGCAGGGCTTGTTCCCACAACCCTGAGATCATGAGCTGAGCCACCCAGGCACTCCTATAGGGAATAAATATACACATTATGGAAGTCCCAGGAGAAGAAAAGAGAAAAAGGAGGAAATAGCTTATTTTAAGTGCTTATATAAATTTATTTTGCTTTTTTTAAGTGCTTATATAAATTCTAGTTAGTTAACATACAGTGTAATATTAGTTTCAGGTGTACAATATAGTGACTCAACACTTCCCTATAACCCCTGGTCCCCATCACCTATTTCACCATCCCCCCAATCCACCTCCTCACTGATAACCTTATGTTTGTTCTCTATAGTTAAGAGTTTCTTTCTTGGTTTGCCTCCCTCTCTCTTTTTTTCCCTTTGTTTGGTTTCTTAAATTCCACATATGAGTGAAATCATATGTATTTGTCTTTTTCTGACTGACTTATTTCACTTAGCATAATACTCTCTAGCTCCATTCATGTCACTGCAAATGGCAAGATTTCATTTTTTTATGGCTGAGTAATATGCCATTGTATGTACGTACATATATACATACACACACATACGTGTGTGTGTGTGTGTGTGTGTGTGTGTGTATACCTATTCTTTATTCATCAGTCAGTGGAAAGTGGGCCATTTCCATAATTTGGCTATTGTAGATAATGCTGCTATAAACATCAGGGTGCATGTATCCCTTTGAATTTAGTATTTTTGTATTCTTTGGGTAAATACCCAGTAGTATGATTGCTAGATCATAGGGTACTTCCATTTTTAACTTTTGAGGAAACTCCATACTCTTTTCCAGAGTGGTTGTACCAGTTTGCATTTCCACCAACAGTACAAGAGGGTTCCCCTTTCTCTGCATCCTTGCCAACACCTGTTGTTCCTTGTGTTGTTGATTTTAGCCATTCTGACAGGTGTGAGGTAATGTCTCATCATAATTTTGATTTGTACTTCCCTGATGATGAGTCATTTTTTCATGTGTCTGGTGGCTATCTGTATGTCCTTATTGGAAAAAAGGTCTGTTCGTGTCTTCCCATTTTTTAATTGGATTATTCATTTTTGGGGTGTTGAGTTTTATAAGTTCTTTATATATATAAAAATAATGGCTACAAACTTCACAAATCTTGGGAGGGAAATGGACATTCAGTTGTAAAAAGCTCAAAAGATCCCAAATAGGATGAACCCAAAGAACACTACACTGAGACACTGTACAATTAAATTATTAAAAGTCAAGTTCAAAGAAAGCATTTTGAAAGCAGACAAAAAAATGATTCATCATATTATAGGACACCCCCATAAGATAATGAATAGATTTCTCAGTAGAAACCTTGTCGGCCCAGAGGATATATTCAAAGTACAGAAAGAAAGAAAAATGCCAACCTAGAATAACATATGCAACAAAATTATCCATTAAAAATGAAGAAGGGAGCCTGAGTGGCTCAGTTGGTTAACCATCTGACTCTTGATCTCAGCTCAGGTCTTGATCTAAGGGTTGTGAGTTCAAGACCCGTGTTGGGCTCCACGCTCTATATGGAGCTTACTTAAAAAAAAATGGAGAGATAAAGTACTTGCCAGAGAAAAACAAAAATCAAACTGAGGAATTTCATAACCATTATGGACCTGTCTTACAAGAAATGCTTAAAGGAGTTCTTCAAACGGAAACAGAAACATGCTATATAGCAACATGAAAGTTGAAGAAAGCTTAAATCTCACTGGTAAAGTTAAATGTATAGACATGTACAAAATAATGTAGGTGCATAAATAACATCTAATTCTAATTTAAAAGTTAAATGATAAAAATTTGTTAATGGATACATAGTATAAAAAGAAGCAAACTGTGACTATGAGAACATAAAGCATGGGGGGAGAGGTGCAACAGTTTAGAGTTTTATGTGTAATTGAAGTTAAGTTGTAATCAATGCAAAATAGGTGGTTGTAACTATAAGATCTTTTATGCAAGCCTTGAGCTAACCACAAAGAAAACAATCTGTAATAGATAAACAATAGATAAAGAGAAAAGAAATCAACTCACTACAAATATTCATCAAATGAAGGTAGCAAGAGAATAAGAGAGGGACAAAATAACTGAAAAACATGCAAAAAACAAAGAACAAGATGGCAGTGTTAAGTCTTCACCTATCAATAGCTACTTTAAATGAAAATGGGTTGAAAAAATGTAAATGGATTGAACGCCACATAAAAAGGCATATAGTGGCTGAATGGATTAAAAAAAATCCTGTGATATGTTGTCTACAAGAGATTCACTTTAAAAAGTCATTCATAGGCAGACAGTGAAAGGATGGAAAAAGATAGCCATTGCAAATGGCAACCAAAAGAAAGCAGGAATAGCCATATTTACATCAGATAAAATAACTTTAAGTCAAAAACTGTTTCTGGAGACAAAGAAGGTCATTACATAATGATAAAAGGGTCAATTCAACAGGAAGATTTAAAAATTTTAAAAATATTCACATCCAACAACTAAATGTCCATTAATAGATAAATGGATGAAGAAAGTGTGGTGTGTATATACACGGAGGATTACTAAGTCTTAAAAAAGAATGGAATCTTGCCATTTTTACAACACTGATGAATGAGGAGGACATTATACCAAGTGAAATATGCCAGGCACAGAAGGACAAATACTGCATGATGTTACTTAAATGTAGAATCTAAAATGGTCCATCATAGAAGTAGAGAGCAGAACGGTGGTTGCCAGTGGGTTGGGGGGAAGAGGAAAGTGAGAAATGTTGCACAAGGGATACAAAATTTCAGTTAAAATGAGTAAGTTCTAAAGGTCTAATGTACAGCCATGTGACTATAGTTAATATTCTATACTTGAAATTTTCTAAGAGGGTAAGTCTTAGGTGTTCTCACCACAAAAGAATAAAAAAGAGTCCGTAAGTTGATGGGTATGTTAATTAGCTTGATTGTGGAGATTATTTCACACTGTTTATGTACACCAGAACATCCAGTCATACACTGTAAACATATGCACTTTTATTTGTCAATTATATTTCAATAAACATAGAGGAAAAAATGGATGAATAATAAAAACCTCAAAAACATAACAGACATTTAATTGAAATTGTCAAATCGTATCTAAGGTTTATCAGGAAGTTAAGTATGTAAGAATAGCATCAGTGGATGAATTAATGAATAAAAGAAGAAATGAATGAATGATGGAACTAAGAAAGAAACAGGGATGGTTGTGATAATTGAGCTACCCACCAGATTATCAAAACAGGCTATGGGACTATTTTAATAAAAACAGTATGGTATTTGTGCTGGCATAGACACATACATTAACAGAATGAAGAATGTAGAAACAGAGGGAGGAGGGATATATATGTCATTGTGTTAAATGATACATATGCCGTGATATTAAAGGACAATATATTTCATAGTGTCAGGACAATTGCCTACATGTCTGACTATAATATACCTTTTGGCTGTTTAACACAGATGCCTTTTCTCCTCAGGAGTACTTACTTAATGTGGTTAAGAATATAAAAAAGCCCTTGGGTTTTCATTTTGCATGTATACTTGGTTATGGAGAAATATTTGTTATGCGATTTCTTACTTTAAAATAAGTTTGTGAAAGCGATCAAGTTTCAAATAGTTACTTTTTTATGAGCCATTATAGTTTTGCTGCCATGATCGGTTTTTGCCTGACTTGTTCCTCACATCACTCTCCACTCCTGAATTCGTTGGATTTCTTTTCTCACTTAAGGTTAGAAGAAAAAAGCCTGTTTAATAGCATCCCTAATAAATTACATTTTCTTATTCACACTCTATCCATTGTAGAATCCAGTCCAGTTGTTGTTTTGAATACATTATTCTTAGAGACATTTGACTGCCCATTTAGTTTGCAGTTGCTACTTCTTATGAGGAGGTCATGAAGTTTATTGCAGAAGTAACTCTCTGAAAGTAACTAGTTAAGAGGCAAAACAACAAACAAAAAATGAGGAAAATAACTTTGACCATTCTTGAGATAATTTTGAATTGAGACGGATTGGAACCCCAGTTAAAAGAATGGAGAGATGTATAGTTCTTTCTGATATGGTGTGAAAATTGCATAAACCACTAACATTAGGGAGCAACCAGGTTCAGACTGCGGTTTGGTTGAATTGTATGGATCAACCTAGAAGTGAACTCACTTGAGGTGCTGTACATCAGGAAAAAAGTCCTTGTGAAAATTTAAGCCATGATTCTATATTATAAGATTAGTTCAGAATTTTGTTTGAGTAAAGGAAGTCTTCCCTTCACGTTGTAAATACTGTCAGACTCTTAGTGAGATAATGTAACTTTTATCAGTAGATCAACACGTCTGTGGCTTTCTTGGTTCCATGTATCTGTCAACTGCAATTCAGGATTTTGTTTCTGTTAATACCTTTCTGAGCCTACTGTAGAGATGTCACCTTGGAGTTTCTTTTACCACTTGACTACGGAGTCAATTCCACCGTTTATTTAATCCTATGTTCTTCCTGTTTCTTGGTTTTCATCCTCTAATTGCTCAGTATAGCCACAGGCAACATCTCTGGGGGGACACCTGAGACATAACTTGCTTCAGTTTTGGAATTTCTGAAAATTCTCTCTGTCCTTGCAGTTAGTAGGTAAATTATATGTATCTAAAATCCAGTCTCAGTCATTGACAGAAGAGCTTTGAAAGCAACTATGCAGTAATGCTAGTTATAAGTCTGAATGTAGTCCAGTTCTTATCCCTTTGTCAGCAATCCGTATCTCTGTAGGTTTTGTGTCTTTGGCAGTTTTTAGTTTTGTCTTTATCTTTGGCATTCTCCAAATTCGATATGCTGTCTTGAGATTTTGATTTCAATTTTATTTTGGATAAATACCCAGATGTGGAATTGCTGGACCATATGGTAGTTCTGTTTTTAATTTTTTGAGGAATGTCCTCACCATTTTCAGTAAATTGGCTATACCAATTTATATTCCCATTAACACTGTACAAGAGTACATTGGAAAACAGTATGGCGGTGCTTCAACAAATTAAATCTAGAACTACATGATTCAGCAGTCTCACTTCTGGGTATATACCCAAAAGAATTGACATGAAGCTCTCAAAGAGATATCTGAACCCCCATCTTTATTACAGTATTATCCACTGTGGCCAAGATCTGCAAATAACCCAAATGTCCATTGGCAGATTGATGGATAAAGAAAATGTAGTATGTTACATTTAATGGAATATTATACAGCCTTAAAAAAGTAGGAAATCAGGACATTTGTGACAACCTAGATGAACCTGGAGGACATTATCTGAAGGAAATAAGCCAGTTATAGAAGGACAAATAGTGTACAACTCCACTTTTATGAGGTCTCTAAAATACTTATAGAAGCAGAAAACAGAGTGGTGGTGACCAGGGGCTGGGAAGAGGGGGAAATAGGGAATTATTGCTCAATGAGTATAAAGTTTCACTTAAGCAAAATGAACACATGTTAGAGATCTCCTGTACAGCATAGAACCCATAGTTAATAATATGGTATTATGTACTTTGAAACTTAACCTCATGTTAAGTGTTCTTACTAGAAAACACACACACGTACACACACAAGAACACAAGGAAATTTTTGGAGCTGTCAGATATGTTTAGAACCTTGTTTGAGCTGATGGTATCCCAAGTATATACATATGTCCAGTGTCATCAAAATTATACCTTAGTAAAGCTTAGAAAATAATTTTTAAAAGATAGCAATTAAAATTCTTATACAAAAAGGAATAATGGAAAATTGTTTTGACTTTCAGTTGTGGGACATCATGTTACTTGTTTCAACTAAAAATGAGACAGAGCTTTTGACTTCTTGCACACAACTCCAACCTAATACAATTGAACTACCCTATGAAAGACAAAAATAGTTCAAGCAAATATGACATTTCTGTGGGGCGAAACTATACGCTTTGACCATAATGTCTCATAAAAATTTAAGTAGGTGCATGTTGTGTTTTATGTCAGTCCAAGGTGACGTGTTTATATTACATTGTGCAGTATCTGCATATGCCTTATGCTACAGTGTGGGTAATTTGTTTCTCTGGAGTATTACAGAGCTCTCAAATGAGATTGCAGATTCCTAACTGAGTGCATCTTCTTTCTTATTACCTTTAGCACCAATTATAGTGACAAATTCATGGTAGCTACTTTTACATCCTGGTTGAGGAAGTGGATTTTTGTAGGTGGGTGGGCTTTCCTGTGTTCTATTATAAGAGAGTGCATTCCACATTTTTGCCAGTACCTTAAAAATGGGAGCTACTCTTTCAAAGCAAGTCAAGCAAAACCAAAACAAAACAAAAAACAAAAATGCATTCATTCCCACTGTCAAAGAAAAAAAAAATTCCCAAAGCATTAACCTCATCTTGGGTATGAATGATGGAACATTTAATGTAGACTTGAGGAACAATCATCAAACAAGATTATTAAGACCTGCTGGAGCCAGCACTCCACAGAGATGTGGGGCATATGGAAGAAATCTAGAGGGCCCAGGCCTGGCACTTAAGGAATTATAGTGTATTCCTTAAAAAGATAGAAGCATGTATAATCATAACAGATTATGTTGTAGGGAAGAAGGAACCATAGAAATTCAAGAGATATCCTGAAATTGATAGAATATAGCAATTTCTTTGTATGGATCATTGATACTAACATAATCAACATCACTGGTCAGTAAATGATACTTAGTAATTATTGTAAATTAGACCAGATCTTTTCAGCCAGCGTGTCACAGCACAGAAAACCCTGAATGGGTGATTAGCATGATAAAATATGTTCAACCCCTCAACCCCTAAGACTGCCAAATGGCTGGGCCAGCTGGGAGTGACCTTTTTCTTGGTGCCTTGAAAGGTACCTAAGCAGGGTAGAGAGTCCAAGGAAATGTGGCAGGGCTGCTCAGTTGTTGAAAAAAATATGCAGCATTCAGCTGTTACAGTTTTACCCTTGAGGAGGTAAGCACGGCCAAGAATGTGTTATGCCATCTGGGTGTCTACTTCATTAGGAGTTGCAGAGCATTGCTCTACCCATTGTTGACCAAGGAACATACCTTATAAGACATTAGTTGTTAAACTCTGGAACTCTTATAGATTTGCAGTCGTTGGTTCAAATAGCAACTCTACTACATATTTTGGTAGTATTGATATTTTCTGGCCTAGTGGGTTGAACACTCAATGTGATAATTTGTGAATTACTTGGCAACCCTTATGAAGTCCCATTACTTGTGTCATTCATGTTGACATCACATTATCAATGAGAAATAGAAAATCATTTTCTACTGTAACAGTTAATTAAAAGTAACAACAGAGTATTCCAGAAAAAGATGGCAGAGGAGTAGGGGGCCCCTTTTTCAGCTGGTCCCCTGAGTCGAGCTGGATATCTACCAGACCATCCTGAAAACCCACGGAATCAGCCTGAGATCTGGATCTCTACAAATGAACATCTCCAGCACTGAGTATTGAGATACAAAGTGGGGAGCCGTGAAACCGCGCACAGATATCGGAAGATAAATGGAAGGGGGAGGGAGCCGCCACGCTCGTGCACCGGGAAGCAGTAGCCACCTGCACTGGGGAGTGGGCCGGACTCATGGACCGACACCCACGAGAAAGCAGACTGAGACTGTGAGGCTGGGAACGCGCGTGCAACCAGACTGAAAACCGGAGCTCAGGAGTGCTCACTGGAACCGGACTGATAGCGGGAGCTCGGGAGCGTGCGCATGACCAGACTGAAAACCGGAGCTCCGGAGTGCACGCAAACCACACTGAAACAGGGAGCTTGGGAGTGCGTGGGAACTGGGGGCAGCTGGAAGTGTTAGAAGCACAAAGGACAGAGACGTGCTGGCCCTGGAAGTGAGGGCTGGGAGAGCAGCTGTGAGGCGCACAACCCAGGACGCTGCGGGGTCCATCGGTGGGATAGATCATATCAACAAGAAAAGAGTCAAGAACCATATGATCCTCTCAATTGATGCAGAAAAAGCATTTGACAAAATACGGCATCCTTTCCTGATTAAAACCCTTCAGAGTGTAGGGATAGAGGGTACATTCCTCAATTTCATAAAAGCCATCTATGAAAAGCGTACAGCGAATATCATTCTCAGTGGGGAAAAACTGAAAGCCTTTCCCTTAAGATCAGGAACACGACAAGGATGCCCACTCTCGCCATTATGACTCAACATAGTACTAGAAGTCCTTGCAACAGCAGTCAGACAACAAAAAGGGATAAAAGGAATCCACATCGGTAAAGAAGAAGTCAAACCGTCTCTCTTTGCAGATGACATGATACTCTATATAGAAAACCGAAAAGACTCCACCTCCAAACTACTAGAACTTATAGAGCAATTCAGTAATGTGGCAGGATACAAAATCAATGCTCAGAAATCAGTTGCATTTCTATACACGAACAATGAGACTGAAGAAAGAGAAATTAGGGAATCGATTCCATTTACAATAGCACCAAAAATCATACGTTATCCTGGAATTAACTTAACCAGAGACGTAAAGGATCTATGTTCTAGAAACTACAAATCACTCTTGAAAGACATTGAAGAAGACACAAAAAGATGGAAAAATATTCCATGCTCATGGATCGGAAGAATAAGCATAGTTAAAATGTCTATGCTTCCCCGAGCAATCTACACTTTCAATGCCATCCCGATCAAAATACCAATGACATTTTTCAAAGAACTGGAACAAACAGCCCTTAAATTTGTGTGGAACCAGAAAAGGCCCCGGATCACCAAGGAATTGTTGAAAGGAAAAATAAAGCTGGGGGCATCACGTTGCCGGATTTCAAGCTGTACTACAAAGCTGTGATCACCAAGACAGCATGGTACTGGCACAAAAACAGACACATAGACCAATGGAACAGAATAGAGAACCCAGAAATGGACCCTCGGCTCTTTGGGCAACTAATCTTTGACAAAGCAGGAAAAAAACATCCAGTGGAAAAAAGACAGTCTCTTCAATAAATGGTGCTGGGAAAATTGGACAGCTACATGCAAAAGAATGAAACTTGACCACTCTCTCACACCATACACAAAGATAAACTCCAAATGGATGAAAGACCTCGATGTGAGACAGGAATCCATCAAAATCCTAGAGGAGAACATAGGCTGCAACCTCTTTGACATCGGCCACAGCAACCTTTTTCATGACACATCTCCAAAGGCAAGAGAAACAAAAGATAAAATGAACTTGTGGGACTTCATCAAGATAAAAAGCTTCTGCACAGCCAAGGAAACAGTCAAAAAAACTAAGAGGCAGCCCACGGAATGGGAGAAGATATCTGCAAATGACACTACAGATAAAAGACTAGTATCCGAGATCTACAAAGAACTTCCCAAACTCAATACGTGAGAAACAAATAAACAAATCATAAAATGGGCAGAAGATATGAACAGGCACTTTTCCAATGATGACATACAAATGGCTAACAGACACATGAAAAAATGTTCAAAATCATTAGCCATCAGGGAAATTCAAATCAAAACCACATTGAGATACCACCTTACGCCAGTTAGAATGGCAAAAATGGACAAGGCAGGAAACAACAAATGTTGGAGAGGATGTGGAGAAAGGGCATCCCTCTTACACTGTTGGTGGGAATGCAAGTTGGTACAGCCACTCTGGAAAACAGTGTGGAGGTCCCTTAAAAAGTTAAAAATTGAGCTACCCTATGACCCAGCCATTGCACTACTGGGTATTTACCCCAAAGATACAGACGTAATGAAGAGAAGGGCCATATGCACCCCAATGTTCATAGCAGCATTGTCCGCAGTAGCTAAATCGTGGAAGGAGCCGAGATGCCCTTCAACAGATGACTGGATTAAGAAGATGTGGTCCATATATACAATGGAATATTACTCAGCCATCAAAAAGAATGATTTCACAACGTTTTGCAGCAACATGGGCGGGACTGGAGGAGATAATGCTAAGTGAAATAAGTCAAGCAGAGAAACATAATTATCATATGGTTTCACTCATTTATGGAACATAAGAAATAGGAAGATTGGTAGGAGAAGAAGGGGAAGAATGAAGGGGGTGGTAAACAGAAGGGGGAATGAACCATGAGAGACTATGGACTCTGGGAAACAAACTGAGCGCTTCAGATGGAGGGGGGTGGGGTACTGCGATAGGCCGATGGCTATTAAGGAGGGCACGTATTGCATGGGGTACTGGGTGTTATATGCAAGTGATGAATCATGGAACTCTACATCAAAAACTAGGGATGTACTGTATGGTGACTAACATAACATAATAAAAAATTATAAAAAATAAAAAGTAACAAAGTAGAAAAATTACTTAAAAAAGAGTAAAATTGTCTCTTAAATTAGCAGCTGTGTTTTGCATCTTTATTATATATTTTTCTGTGATAAACTCCTACTTCCCAATAAATTTAATCATTTTTGATTGTTAAGAATTTCAGCAATTTAAAAATATGTAAAAGATACCACATCTTTACAAATATTTATAGTTCCCATCAAATAGAAAGAAATACTTGTTTTTCTAAAATCAGAAGAGTATTGCCTGATTTAGATAGTGCTAACTCCCATTCTTGCTTTGGTAAATAGATACAAATATGTGTTATATTTTATTTAACCATTGTTAGCATAATGTATCCCCAAACACTGATGATTTTTAAAGAAACCTGAATGTTATGTAAATGGATTAAAGGAAACCTGATTGCTTTTCGGGAAACCAGAGAATTGGTCGTACTTTCTACTTTTTGAAAGATGATTCGTATTTTTCTTAAACATTGGTAATACATAGAAAATGAGGATTAGTACAAAACAAATACCTCTTCTACCAATAAATCAACTTCTTAAATAAAAGTGGTTCTAATAGTAAATTTAACAAAATCTACAAAAACACATTATTCAAAATCTGACTTGTTTCCAAATCATTCCCCTAGTATGTGGAGTAGAAATTTTACACATGTAGGTAATTATGCATTTTCAAAACACTCATTCTGAATGTAGCTCCCATTTATGTGACATTCAACTTTTCACTTAGGAGAATAGTAATAACAGTGAGGATGGTAGGTAATTTAATATAACATTTACAATTACTCCCTACACTGAACACTTCATCTTTGTTGCCTTACTTGACCTTCACAACTACCTCTTTTTTAAAGATTTTATTTATTCATTTGTCAGAGAATGAGAGCACACAAGTAGGGGGAGAGGCAGGGGCAGAGGGAGAAGCAGACTCCCCACTGAGCAGGGAGCCTGATGCGGGACTCGATCCCAAGACCCCGGGGTCATGACCTGAGCTGAAGGCAGCCACTTAACCAACTGAGCCACCCAGGCGTCCCTCACAAGTACCTTTTGAGGGAAGTTACTGCTACTTTCCAAGTTTATGGATTAGAAAACTGAATGGTAGAGAGATGAAGTAATCAAGCTAACACAGCTAGCAAGAGCTAGAGATAAGGTATGAGTTTATATGTGCTATTGACCACTGAGACATACTGCTTTCAGATACTCCTCTAAAAAAACAAACCTCTAAAATGAACGAACAAACAAAGGAGCAAACAACTTGAGAACCAGAGAGGGAACTAGAAAAGCTAATTAAACTAACCACAGAGGTGAAGGGCCTGACATGTGAGTATTAAGTATTTTAATAAAGAACTTGGCATTCTGGAAGCCAGTAGCTGAAATCTAACATATGCTGAACTTTACTAAAATTACTGAGACTAGGAATGAATTTATCTGGTCCACCTGATGCCAAAACTAAGATGATTTTTCAGCTTGAAAGAGTGACCAAAATACTCCCTAACCTAGATATATACTGCAACACAGTTTTACGTCCTTGATGAGTAGATGAGAAAAACATTTCAAGTGTTATGTCAGTCACATGCAAGCACGTCTTTTCTGAATGTTCTGCTGTGCTGCTGTGTTAAATAAAAAAGATAAATGTCACTCTTTGTATTTGTAAAAGGTATGGTTTTTGAATGTGTCGGTTATATTAATACAAGTAAACATTGGTCAATATGGCATTGTATTATTGTAGGGAATGCCACATTAGATAAATGTTGGTAAGTGTTTATTATGAATAATACAATTGATGGGAAAGACTGGACTTTTCCTAACCAAAGGTAGTGCAAGTTTTTATTCTCAGTGCAGTCTTTTTACATCCTTATTTTAAAAAGAAAAGAAAGCTAGTCTTAAGGTGATTGCCACTTAATAGTTCATACACAGAGGATGAGTGTTTTAGTTTTTTTAGTCACGAAGAACTTGAATATCAATTAATGTTTAAGAACTTAATAGCATAAAAATGCAGCTCCCATTCCCTTGGTAGCACTCCCTTTTCAGCCTTTGTTTCAAGTGTTTCTTTACATAGACCTATTTAAAACATTTGGGATTCATTCATAGTTGATGTACATGTGTAACATTGCTATTAATGGCAATCAAGACAGGAATATTCCCTCTT
Source organism: Ursus arctos (assembly GCF_023065955.2). NCBI lineage: Eukaryota > Metazoa > Chordata > Mammalia > Carnivora > Ursidae > Ursus > Ursus arctos. The sequence continues at coordinate 27,886,021 of NC_079873.1, read as the reverse complement.
GTCAAATCCACAGAGAAAACCTAAATTGCTCTGACAGCGTAAGAGACCAGCTGTAAATTTTATATTTGCTGAAAATGTAGCAGAAAAGCAAATAAAAGGGAAAAAGCCTAATTTCCCTTCCCTTGAAATAAATCAACTGATTCTTTAGCCTTTATAATGAAACTTAGAGGTAGATTTTTCTCTATTTCCAGGCTACTGCTCTCCTTCTTTGAATAACAAAAAATATTTTTAATAAAAGTTGTTTTTTGTAGAAATTATTCTGCACCTACCCATGTTTCTTCAGAGGTAGCTAGTATCCAAGTAATAATAGTCTTCCATCAGTCGCTGCTCTTTCTCATAGGATTGACACCCAATCCCTGCTTTCATCGTTTCTAATCTATTGGAAAAGAGAATATTTATATGCAAATAGCTACCACACAGGGAAG